>NW_006256547.1:3960023-4346505 GCF_000478725.1 Eutrema salsugineum | reverse complement strand
TGTGTATCTGAATCAAAGTTGTGGATGGTGTGTGGCCCGTATCGCTGCCAAGCTTGAGATGATGGAGCCTTGCTCTAGCATCAAAGACAGAATCGCTTACAGTATGATCAAAGATGCAGAAGACAGAGGATTGATTACTCCAGGAAAGGTTGCTTTAAAAACCATATATAGAATCTTTCTATTTTTATCGTCTACAACTTTATGGAATTGACTTCTTGTTTATTTTTTATTAGAGTACATTGATTGAGGCAACGGGTGGTAACACTGGGATTGGTTTAGCCAGCATCGGTGCTTCAAGAGGCTATAAAGTAATACTTTTGATGCCTTCAACGATGAGCTTAGAGAGGAGAATCATTCTGAGAGCATTAGGTGCAGAGCTTCATCTAACAGATATGAACATAGGCATTAAAGGAATGTTGGAGAAAGCTGAAGAGATATTAAGCAAAACTCCTGGTGGTTACATACCACACCAGTTTATAAACCCTGAAAACCCAGAGGTTCTTATATACATCCACCAGTGTAAATTCTGAGTGTTCTGTTTTTTCTTTTATATTGGCTGAATCCAAATTTGTTTCTTTTTTGTGTTTTGTTTGCAGATTCATTACAGAACAACGGGTCCGGAGATATGGAGAGATACAGCAGGGAAAGTAGATATATTGGTTGCTGGTGTTGGGACTGGTGGAACTGTTTCTGGAGTAGGCAAGTTCCTCAAGGAGATGAATAAAGACATTAAGGTTCATATACTTTCACTATTTCTTGAAAAACCAACCGTAAGAATCCGTTTTTTTTTTATAATGTAATTTGTGTTACAATCTTGATCAAATAGGTTTGTGTGGTGGAACCTACAGAAAGTGCTGTACTCAGCGGAGGAGAACCAGGTGAAGTCAATAAAACTCATCTGAGTTCTTGATTATCTCTAAACGTAATACTTGGTTTCAATATTTGTAGGTCCACATTTGATCCAAGGAATTGGCTCTGGTATCATCCCAACCAATTTGGAGTTAAGCGTTGTTGATGAAATCATTCAAGTAAGTAGCCGAGATTATCTACTTCTCGATCTTGAAACATTGTTCTGAGAACTGCATTCAAAATTGATTCAGGTGACTGGTGAGGAAGCCATTGAAACAGCCAAGCTTCTTGCTCTCAAAGAAGGATTACTGGTACAATTGGGTTTTCTTGTTATAAACCAGAAATTAGGAAAACAGGAGATTGTGGTTAAGTGTGATCACTCATGTGGCAGGTGGGAATATCCTCTGGAGCTGCAGCAGCGGCTGCGTTAATGGTTGCAAAGAGACCAGAAAACTCAGGGAAACTCATTGCGGTAAAAGCTCTGTCTCTCACTAACCATAAGCTTTGACTTTAAAACCGAAATCAAACTGGTTTTATTAAATATCCCGGTTCTCGTCTGGTTTGCAGGTGGTTTTTCCCAGCGGAGGAGAACGTTATTTATCTACTAAACTGTTCGATTCTGTTAGATATGAAGCAGAGAATTTACAGATTGAATGAGTGGCGATTTGTGATTCGGTTTGGTTTGGTAAGAGATATTTGTACCAAGATTACGGTTTGATTACTCTTGGTCATTGTAAAATCTATAACAGTTTCACTTTCGATGATGAAGTATATCATCAAGCATGATTGGCTTGTGTATGTTTTTTCTTTCTTCATCCTATGAATCAAAACAGAATAAAGAACATGAATAGAGACATCTATATGATCCAAAGACTTTTGGTTGATGCTTTCTGTTGAACATTTTTGGTTTGATCTATGTTCCCGCATACATGTCAAGTAGAATGTTTTGGTCTGCATGAGAATCCTTCCAAGTGAATGAGAATCTGAAGCAGAGTAATATGGGAAAGAACAAGAACACTCATTTTTCTGAGTTTGTTTAGAAAGTGGCAATCTATAAATCATACAGTTCATACTACTATCCATCTATTATTATAAACTCAAAACAACCCAAAATTGTGAAGATTACACAAACACCTTGGGAACCTAAACCATTTAATTTTTCTTGCCCTTGTTTTTCCTACATGGAACTACAGTCCACCCATCATCAGCTTTTGGCTCATCAACTGGCATGGCTTCTGGTTTCCGGTTTGAGCAGTGTTCAGAAGCATCCACCATCATGTCTGTGCTTTGATCATTGTTCAGGTGTGTATCCTCATCTTCATCATCGCTTCCCTCATCATCCTCATCGTTACCGTTTGAAACCTGCAATTCCAAGAGAGCCTCAATTCTAACTCTCAGAAATAATCCCACCTAGATAGATAGGAGGAACCAAAACCAATGTATAACACTTAAAATACCCTCACAATGGCCAAACCTCTATAAATAATGAAAATCAAACAGACTAGTGTAAATATATGGAATCTAATCCGCATCTCATGCGTGTTTTCACTACAGCCAAGATGTGGCTTGGGATGAGCTTAAGGATTGGTGACTCAACCTAAGATGCAAACAATAGAAAGAAAGGAAACCAGATAGAATTGCTTGACAATACACAAACCTTGACAACAGTTGCACTTGTCTGAGAGCTAGTCGCTCTCAGTTTCTCAACCCTTTGGAAGTTGCCTTCGAGGCATTCATAATACAAATCTAGTAGCGTCTCTGTCACCTTCAGTTGCATCACCAAAGAAACACTATCAGTATTCCCAAAAAAAATAAAAGAAACTAGCCTTAAAATCAAGAATAAAATGTAATACCTCTTCGAGGCTTCCATCCTCAGCCACAGTATTAAGCTCAGAAAGACCACTCTCTAGAATGTCAGCTAATCCGTCAAAGTCCGTCGATAGATCTACAAGAAAACAAGGAATATACAACAAGAAGGAAGCAGAATCAGAAAGCCAACATCTTTATTCGAAAATTCAGAATCCCATGAAACTAATCAGGAACCACACCAAGTTTGTTTATGGATCAATGATCAAACAATGAATTGCATTTGAACCAGAGGAAATAAAAGATTCACCTTTTAGATGGATGAAATAATCAAGAACATTGGAAACGGTGCGCTCGGCTTTCTCATGAGAATCTCGGCCGCCCCAGCCGTTATCGACAGCGGCTCGCATGGCGGTCCACCGTGAAAGTATCAAACCGATTCCTTCGTTCAGAACAGCTTCCTCCTCCGCCGTCAACACCACAGGTCCACTGGGTCTCGATTCCATTGATCCCCTTCCTCCTCCTTCTTCTTTCTACTGATCAAACAAAAACACTTTGATAATTACCGATTTTGAATGTTTGCTCAGCTATGGGTTGTCACTGAGCTAACCAAGAAAAATTCTAAACATAAAGATTTGATTTTTCCTTTTGGAGAGATTCCAGAGTTTTCCGACGAGTGAAAAATTCAGAGACGAGAAGAGCATCAGAGAGCAAGCACTATATTCAATTGAAAACCTTTGATATATGAAACAGAGAGGGAGAGAAAGAAAAGAAAACCTTTGAGACGGAAACAGCAACGGAGTATTGTCGGCGATACGGAGAAAAAAGGAGACGAGCTCGAGGATGTTTTTTTTTCACGATTTTCTGAATCAGAGGTGTGAGATGAAAGAAGAACCAAGTGAAGCTGACAACTTTGGAACCCTAATTAAGACCCGAACCGATTTGATCGAGTAAACTAAACCGGATAGTGTAACTGGTTAACTGATTGTCGGGGTTTGTCTTTTGTTGTCCGAGCGAAACGTAATCGGAGGATATATTCGGTTCAATCGAAATAGAATGGTTAAGTTAAAACCGAACCGAATATTATGAAAGTTTTTCTATTTGGCTAAATTAGGAGGGAGAAAGTCGAGGAGAACCCTTGTTGTTATTAAGTAAGAGGATTCCAGAAATGAACGGCTCGTGCAAAGACTATATAACTTACCGAACATTACAAATATATATAGATTGTGTAGAATAAAAAGAAAAGAGAGAAATTTAGGTTGAATTAAAAAAAAAAGAAATGAGCGAAGAACAGCTGGAGAAACCTAAAACTTATGACGTGAAAGAAGGTGCTGAAAAGATTCCGGCGACGGAGGGAGGCATTAACGCGGCGGAGGTCAAAGACAAAGGTGTTGTCGCCGAGGTCTCCGGTGGACAGGTCCATATATATATATATATAATCTGATGATTATACGTGTTATATTCAACATATATGTATGACTATCAAAAGTCAAAAACATGGTGTATTTATGTAATCAGAGTAAATAGAACCATATATAACTATAAATTTGTAGGCGGAGGGAGAACTAAACCAGAAAAA
The DNA here is from genome assembly GCF_000478725.1 of Eutrema salsugineum. Lineage (NCBI taxonomy): Eukaryota > Viridiplantae > Streptophyta > Magnoliopsida > Brassicales > Brassicaceae > Eutrema > Eutrema salsugineum. The sequence goes on along the minus strand of NW_006256547.1, from coordinate 4,342,271 downwards.
GGTGGTAGGCAATCCTCCGGCATCGGAAGGATGCATAACGATCGGAGAGGCTCTAGAGGCGGCGGTTCTCACGGCGGGGAATAAGCCGGTGGAGTGGAGTGACGCAGCTGCTATTCAAGCGGCTGAGGTTAGAGCCACCGGACGGACCAACATCATGCCCGGCGGTGTTGCCGCGTCGGCTCAGTCAGCTGCTACTCTTAACGCTCGAGCCACCTCAGACGACGACAAGACAACGCTCGCCGAGGTTCTCACTGTGAGTAAATGCTACATTCCAATGCTGGTCTTTCCTTGAAAACGTTGATACATGTATTCTTTTGTTTGCAAGTAGTGACCTGACTAGTAACAATATTGGTATTATGTTTTGACCTTTTTTTGTGTGGACGAATGGTTTTGAAAGGGAGCGAGTAGCAAATTACCATCGGACAAACCAGCAACAAGGAAAGACGCAGAGGGAGTGACAGGCGCAGAGATGAGGAACGATCCACATCTCACTACTTACCCTACCGGCGTGGCCGCCTCTGTTGCTGCAGCTGCTCGAATTAATCAGGCCAAGTGATACCATTCTCCTTTCTTGGGAACTACGTAATGGTTTAGAGAAGCCAACCTTGTAAAGTAAATTATATGTGTGTATATATTGTTGATGTATATAAGATTTTGAAGTTTTTTTTTTTTATCTTTGATTTTGATTGTACCAATTTCTAATAGACGTAAGCTACATTAGTCCAATAAATATCCAAGAAGAACAGAATGAAATACACAAGTAAACGATCAGCTACTGTACGTGAAATCAGGTTATTTTTTTATAAGTATTCATGAAATAGTTGAGTAAAAAAGAAAAGAAAAAATGAGAGCATGTTCATTGATGTATGTTTCTGTTGACGTAAATATAATTGGACTCTATAAGACTATAACCAAACATTACTTCAAAATCTGAAGCATTTAGCACAAAAATATTTGATAAAAAGTCTCTTAATTATTTCTACAAAATGTGGCCGAAGGCCATTGTTTACACTTTAATAAAGCAGGCACGGCCAAGGATCTACTGTAAGAGAAAGTTTGAAGCTCAAATCTTCCGAGTAACATTGCCATCAACTAGATAGGCTAACCTTTTCCAGACCTAGCTCTGTCGCAACTGCTCGTAATAAAACTTGCACCAGCTCTCTCACCCGCGTTTCCCTGCCAAAAGCCGAACTCTCAGGATCAATATTTGATAGGGTCTTGCATGTTTTTAGTAACAGATTCTACTCCCTTTCTAAAACGATGGGTTGATTTCCGACTTTTTAGGGACCATACATAGAATTTGTCACACTTTTAGATATCAAGAACACCATTAGGGTGTGTATCAAACAAGAAAATGTAATTGAAGTGGTGATATTACCTTGATAAAACAATCTCGCACAGTGAGGGGAAAAGGACAAGTAGGTGTGTACGGGTGTCACGGTTATCTTCGCGTAGGATGGTTTTCATATGCGGTTGCAATGGAAGTACCGAAGCAACCTCGGGATGAATGGTGAGGAGGTCAAGTTCTTGGAGGGCAAAGATAATCTCTTCACGTCTAGCTGTTGGGATTGGACGGTTTCCTGCCAAAAGATAACCACAGATTAAGAGATTGGCAAGCAAAGAACACTTTAGGGTTCATAAGAAAATGAAACCCTTACCTAGATTATTTTCGTCGATTAAAAATCTACTCAGAATGAATTCACATCTTTCCATTAGCGTGATGATAGAGATCCTGCTCACTTCTGCTCTTGTTGAGTGCCAGTTCTCCGTTTCAGAGCTGAAACTAAAGTTTTTATTGATGTCGGTATGTTAAACGTGGGAGTAGGAATGAATACTCTCTCTCTCTCTCTATGGTATGTATAACACAATTACGTATAATTATGCCTATTATTAATATGTGTTTGATGCAAAATATGCAACTAAAGTCGAGGAGAAACTCATTATTTAGTACGAGATGCTAGTGTCTTTGCAGAAGAAGCAAGCACGAAAGCAAAGGAATAGGCTAATGATCCTGGACATGCTCAATGCGAGATTACCTGCTCAAGGAAAACAATTTTTGTAAGCATGTCAAGGAGAATCTGCTACAGTGGGCAGGCATCAGCTCGACAGTTTCAACAGGCAATGAGCATGTACGTGATGCACAGCGGTCTAGGGTTGAAACAAGCCGCTCCAGGACCTATTGATTCAAGATATGGACATATTAAAAATCAAGACATTAGGATAACAGAGAACAGTTTACATTGAAATCCAAGCTGCTCACTTCTCGGGGTGCATCAACGGTCGACTTAAGAATAATATCACCAAGACCGTTTAACAAGGCCATCTCAAGGGTTTCATTGGCCTTAAGCGCTGCAGCAGGAAGAGAACTTGAAGAAAGTGCACGTCCACAATAACCAACAAGGAATATCTCGTAGACATCTCCAATTTCTTTCCAAATGCGTATTCGAGCAGTTTTGCTAATTTTCAGGTCTGAGTCACCACCCACTGAACATATTTTCACATCTTCAACAATTAAACGGTTGAAGCCTTCAGCTGCTACCTTCCAGAGTGAGCCATCTGGATTGTCTCGTCTTGTCATCATGCACCTGAAAAACAGAATGATTCGATAAGTTGATTGCACACACTTTCCCATATACAACTGGACATAGTATAAACACATGGTAACTCAACGACTCTACAAAAAAATTCAGGAACTTTTCTTTTTACAATTCTAGGAAGGAATGTGGAACTTGGGAGAGGGAAGGGAGGTTTGGGTTGACCATACAAGCTAACAGGTTAACCAATTAACCCTATGCGTCCCTTTTGAACTTATGTTATGAGACCATTGAGCTGAGAAGAGCCACGGCACCTGCACAATGACGGCATCTAATGAGAGTTAAGTTTACCTTCTCAGGTTCTGGATGACTTCTGGAAACAGGATATACTTTTCAACTGCAGGAGCCTGAAGGAGAAGCTCCACCAGAGCAGGGATCAGCTTTTCTGCAAACATATTACTCGTAATTCTTGTGGTTGGAATTGTTTTGTCCGAAGAACCATCAGCTTTATGTTCCGATACTTCACTGCCTGGGGTAAAATGATAATCGAATATCAAAATTAACAATTGTTAAGAGTAAAATAACATCAAGTACTTACTTGCACGGTGACCTGTGGTGCTCTGCTCAATCTCACCTTCCTCATTTGGCAGTGCAGAATCAACCCGTGGAAGATAATGCAAAAACTCTCTTAGCAGGATCAGCCACATTGATGAAAGGTGCTCAGGAGGACCCAAAGAAGGCAAGATCTCCAAAACATGACGTAGTACAGGGGGGACATGTCCCTTGAAATCATAAATGTAATACGCATAAGGTGGACGCAGGAAGCCAAGTTTTGAAACTGAGTACTTAAGAGGAATAACGTAAAACATAAATGATGGGAGAACAGACTTACAAATTCGGCTTCGAAATTTTCGCTACTTATTATGGCCTGTTTTATAGCAAGATCTACAATTCCCAACAATTGCATGTACATTTTATCATCAAACATCTTCTGTGATTGCACATATAATTCCCCTGTCAAAACAGTGGACCAGAGTGAAAGAGGAAAGAGTAAGATCCAAGTGTTACAGCAGAGAAAATCTCATTTCTATTCATTGAAAGTGTTCATCTAAGTCAACAGAAAAGACTCTTCTAACTTGTAGAGAATTCATAGAAAAAATGAATGAATTACCTAAACCATGCAGAATTTCTTGTTTCACCTTGGTTGCTGTGTCACCTGTGTAACTCGAAGACTTTTGGAAAACAAGCTCATACACATCCATAACCGAATTAAGATATCGGAGTTGCAAGTTTCCCTGATTCATAAGAAAGTTAAAAAAAGAGTGAAATATGGATATGGCAAAGTCAATAGTAGCTCGTAGATAGTTCATGTAGCTGTGCTGTTACCTTGACACAATGGGACACAACAGCTGTCTGTAGACAATTTATCGCTGCAAGTGAAACTTCTTTACTTCCATTGAAAATGCTATTCTTAACAAAAGCAAGCAAAGACTCCCACCCTACATACATAGAAGTTCCACGATTTTTCAGATTTTCCTAAACCGTAAGGATTGCAGTCCAAGCAAATCACAGTTCACTCACCTGACCAGAAATTAGGTAAGCTTTCAAGAAGAGGAAAGTAGGATCGGAAGAGGCGGGCTATTCCTCCAAGGACGAGCACAAATGTTTCATCCCATTGCTTCTGGGCTGTATTGCGACTGCAAACCAGAAAGTAGACGGCAAGGTTATATGGTAGGAAGAGTGGTAAAAATATTGAAGCAAATAAGTTATTCAGGTATTAAAGTCTATCAGATCGAGATGGACAATGCAAAAAACTTCCACGCATAGAGAATTCCTTTTGTCACCTATGATGTATAAGCATGTGCACTGCTTTCCCTCCCCGAGTACCTATTTCTTTTCCTTGCCATTCGTCCTTTGATGATGTTGCAGCCTAAAAAAGAAGATTCACCTGTCACAAGAGTCTCTTAAAATGAATGTACTGAATCACTGTCCTCACCTTATGAGAGGCGCCATCCAACATGGGAAAGATATAGTTCCACAGACAATCCTCCCACATGCTTTTTGAAAGTTTGTTCCCATGACTTCCCAAAATCTGAAAAAACGTCCTGACAGCTGAATTCCTTACCTGGAAATTTTAGCAGCAATGAGAAAATAAGATCGATTGGCACCAACTTACAAAGTTAAAAAAAAAAAGAACACTAAAAAAGAAAATGGTTGTTTGTGACGATTACCTCTGGTCGCTCGTCATCCACGAGTTTCTGAATTAACGAAAAGACTAAAAACAACAATTTCTCATGATTGACTACTTGTATTCGAGAATCATCATCTGGCTTGTTGAAATTGCTAATTGTATCCTTTTCCTTGTCCTCACCATTTGTTTGCGGTGGAGTCGGATCAACACTATTGGATTCTGCAGGAATAGCACAGCTTACTAAATCCACATATATATATATATATATATATATATATATTGTTTCTCTTCAGGTGATAATTGCATACTTACCCGATCCCTTTTCCACTAGAGACCCATGGTGGAGCCCCTTTGCCACGAAATCAGTCAAAGTCCACAACAAACCAATGGCTGTCAAACTTATATTCAAATCAGTCTTCTGTGCGCTGTAAGCTCCAGTAACGTCTATGCACCTGATATTTTAACATCATTAACTACCATTCCCGTATCAACAAGTAAAATAAGAAACATAGTAATTAAGACTGAAAGAAGATCTTACACATGGAGACAGTCTTCCGGAAGAGTGGGAAGTCCATCACTCATAATAACCCGGAGACTCTGGGAAGAACATACAAGGTATCATTCACAAGAGCATCAGTAAGCGATGGACTAAGGTCATACAATGCCCCTAACTTTTATCGAACCCAGGGCAACCATCCTTTACTAACCTGGAACCCAAGGGTTGCCACATCCTTCTCTGATGCATCCGCAACAGACCTTAAGAAATTAGGCGAGGAATATGATCAGCAAATGAATAAGAAATTCAATTTCACATACGTGGAACAAATCCCGAAAACGTACCTCAACATTTCAAGAATTCCTGGCCAGCTATAGTACAACTTTTCCCCACATCTCTGATGAGATAAGAATAATAGAGGAACAAAACATTAGATATTAGGGGTAAACAATGCTTGTTCTCTGAATTTTCATATCGTATATATACCTCCAGTACATGAAGGAGAATTTTCAAGGACCCAACTCGAATATCGGCCTTTTGAGCAGAAAAGTAAAGAAGCCTAAGAGAAGATAGTACAGCACATTCAACTGACTTCAATTCAGTTGACTTTGATTCTACCTAGGGAGAAGAACAAGAAAAAGAGGAGAACAATCAAATGAAGGTCTTTCTTGGCATGAGATGGAAAACTCTCGAATCTAAGCAAGGAAAATGAAGAAAGATCTCACATCCAGAGTTGCATCTCTTGATCTGGGCGGATCTTCTCCAAACTGTTCCGAACCTAAGACAGCACATATGGATTGATCCAGAGCATCAAGCGCCATATTTCGCAAGTTCTGATTTGAATGTTCAGCGAGCTGCAATATGCAGTTGAAGTGTCAGTAAAAGCCCAAAACAAATGTCAGGATACCCCTGCAAATTAACAGAATATTGAATTTTGCGTCACCTCAAGAAAGTGGCCAACTACTTGGTCCCATAGTGGTTCCACCCCTATCATACGAAGAAAAATCATAATGATGCAAACAAAATGATCCCGAGACTGGACCAATATACTAGACGACAACGTGAAAGCTGATGGACTTAGAAAATCAGTAGACTATACTCTAAAGATGGACTTAAAAAATCAATAGAGAACATACTGTGAAGATTATTTACGAGAATAGATATCATTCTGTCCACCGAAAAGCTGATGCTCCCAATTTGTTTACTTGAAGCTGATGAAACACTGCCCGAAGTTTCTGTCATGGATTGGTGGGACAACATGTGGAGTGCAGAAAGAAGTGATTTAACAGCAGACACATGCATCAGCGCCGAGCTCTCAAACAGCTTGAAAGATGAAAGCAATGAGTCAAGAACAAGAAATTTCAGATCAAGTTATCTCCAAACAAACTAGAGAAAAGTAACTCTAGTGAAAAATATCTCAACAAGAAGAAATTAACGAGAGCAATCTAAGGGCATAGATTATAGAAGAAAATCTAATGTAGCTTACCTGTGAATTTAAAGAAGAGAGAATGCTAAAATCAGCGTACTGCCTAGAAGGCTCTCTGGTAAGTTTTGGGGCTGCAGTTGCGACCTCCTACAAGTAAAAGATCATGTTACATTGCCCTAAAATCTTCGTACGAGTATTCACATATCAGAGTATTAAGGTAAAGGTAACTATAAAAAAAGAAGAAGCTATATTATGCACGGGGTTTTTGCCAAATCTACCTGGGTCGTTGCATGTGGAGAATGAATAGCTCGATCTAGGGCGGCCAGAGTTTCAAGAACCTGAATTTGTTTAGAATTTCCTGTTATCATGAGATAGTTTACTTGAACATACTTAAAGCACAACACTCACCAACACCCATGATGGGCCCAATACGTTATGCAACCTATGAGCGATGTTGAAAAGTGTTCTCAATGCCTGAACAATAATCAGACGGCCTGTCAGCCAAGCACGTTTAATGAAATCAATTTAAATGGATGCTACGGAGATTTTTGTTTTTAAGATCAGCATGTATGAAAGAATGAGATATTGTATAAAGAATATCAAATAAAATACCTGAACATTCTTGGGTGTCAGGACAATGACATCTTTCTGATCGACCTGTACTTCAGATCGTTTAGACACAGGAGACTGTACAAGGCTGCTGAAATCACAAATGAAGTCGCCAAAAGTTAACCGGCTAGCATTATTTAAGTAGCTTTGACATGATCTCTATGACAAAATTTTTAAGGTACCTTTTTCTTTCGGCATCAGTTGGCAAAACGATGGTAAATTTACAAAGGGATGCGAGAAAAGAGTTCAAGGGTTCTACAGAATGAAGAACGCCACATGCCTGAAAAAAATTATAAGGATACCAATCATTTCTTCTGCATAGGTACACAACATAAGGTTTGCAATGCAAAAAGTGTAAAGCAGGGACATGTTTATTCCGCACATCGCCAATTAGCAGCCTCGTCACGTATGGAAAATTTGAAATCTGGTTTGCATTTACCTGAGTAAATGCTTGATATCCTTTCAGTATCTCCAATACGATTGCCTCTCCTTGTGACCTTCAAGAACAATTAGATTAAACAAAGTACTCAGTGTTCGCCTCTTCAGAGTCAATGTATAGTCGGGCCAAAGTGCTATATTATACCTTGATAAAATAAGGGAAAATGCGTCAAGTATAGTCAACCACAATGAATCTACCATTGAGATACAGAGTTGTGAGGTTTTCCCCGTATAATCAGACGAAGGATGATGCTCATATCTGGGGGATTCAAGCTGGTGGTTTGTAGAAAGGAAAGTATTAAAAACAAGAGACAAGCAGGCAAAGAAATTGGTATAGCGGAGGAGAACCCTGAATCGATTACCTCCCCAACGTCAACTGCTTCATCAGTTAATGTGGCGACTGTAAAAACAACTCCAAGTAAGCCTTCAATTGCCAAAGTTATTGCATGAGCTTCACTCGCAACGAGAACAGCCGCACTGGAAGCATCATTATCAAGAATCCATTCAATCCCTACAGAAGTGGGAAAGTATTTATAATTACATCATTAGAATAAAATAGAATTTATTGATTTCTGAGGTTCGTAGAAGAAAGAAATAATCAAATAGCAACAAAATAATTAATCACCTTTAGCTTTGCTACTAAACATCCCAGCAACAGCTGCTAGACTTTCCTCACTCGTCTCCTGAAACTACTTTCAAGGAAAACAACTCGAGAATTAAGTCATGTTACAGAATTAAGCCATGTTACTGAATTTCTTCTAAAAAATCTTTCCTGGTAAACAGTTAAAATATCGACTACGAGAACTCAAGCAAATCGAGACTACAGAAAACATAACAAGCGACCTGCCTTACAAACCCACCTGTATGCTAGAAACAACTCGAGCAAGCGCTTTGACCATGCTCTCCACAACATTTGTATTTTTTGGGTGCCTTGAAAGAAAAAGTTACTATTAGATCACATAAGGATCATGATCCGGAAAAAAACAGGAGGAACAGAGAACTTCTGTAGCAAAGTCATAAGACATAGCATTACAATCTTTATCAAAAGTTCATAGTAAAATTGGATAGAACCACATGAAAAACTCTTAAGCTTTAAAAAATATTTCAACTTACAACAGTGATCACAAGGACAAAAAGTAGAAGTAAGTAGCCTTACATATCAAAGTTCTGAAAAAGAATCCTTAATGTTCTTGCCTCAACACAGAAACCCTATTTAATGCACATACACAAGAGATCTTAGAAATGTTAACTGAAAAGAAATTGAGCACAAATATACTGTCGTACATACATGTGCAAGTAGTAATAATGGACTGTACTAATTACCCTCAAAATCTCAAGAACAAGAATGCGATGCCATAATGGCAAATCCAAAAATGTAGCTTTCACGAGCATACTTAGGAACACCTGCACACAGAGAAATGGAAATGTTTTCTGCCTTTGTTTCTTAGCAGTCAATAGCACAAAAGTTAGTTAAGTTGTGCATACTGTACCTCGCATTCTGTAATAAGAGACGAACTATACAGTCGAATAATATGAGCAACTGAACGCAGCACCAACCGGCGAAAATAAGGTTCAACCATTTCACCCTCGAGCTGAGCAGTACCAAACTTAATTCCATGAGTAAATGCTCTAATGCTAATCCAGGTTTTATTCCAGATCCCGTGGAAGTATACAAAGATACAAAGGCAGTGAGGCATGATTTTACCTCTGAGCTGGTCCGAAGTGATGTCATCAGAAGGGAACAGATTTGGTGACGCAAAACCTGATTAAACAGGAAAATTTTAACAGATAGGTCATCATGTTAATGGAAGGATGAAAAAAAAGTGCCCACTTGGTAAAAGCCTTGCATTACCTGCTCGTAGGGAAGTAGTATCTTAAAAACTGAGATATAGTTCGACAAAACAAACCTGCAAAGTAAATTGAGAACTCGTGCATTTAAAACATGTTTTTCATTCCATTTCAACATGTGCAGCTATATTTCTTAAAAAGCCTTGCCAACTCACTCAATTAGTTCAAGGGAAAAGGTCCTTGGAAGAGAAGTAACATGCAACCAAGCTGCCTGTAAAAGCATCAATATAACAAACCTTTAACTACACTTGGCTGGGGAAGAGATACAGAACCAGTGTCAATATAGTTGAATTAACACATACAGATCCACCTGCAGCTGAGGCTGTCAGGTCCTCAAGCAACCGCAGACCAAGTTTACCGGTGTCACTCAGGGTGTCCCTCGTTGTCAATCGACCAGAGATAACATCTTTCTCCAAGGGCCTGCTTTAATATTTCTGTTAGTCCATTAAATAAGTGTAACACCAATGCCAAATGTGTTAAATGGAGAGCCTATGTCTTTAATTTTTTTTTTATCAGGAAAAACACAAATCAAGCAGCATATAACGACTGCATCACCCACTGTGTATAAAATTAACAAAAAGTCCACAAAAGCATAATATATATATATATATATATATATATATATATATATATATCTTCACAGTAGTGCAAAAAATGAGCTAAAAGAGTAAGTCAGACAGATATGATCAGGACTGACATACTCTGAATTACTGATATTCTGACTCAAATCGCCAGTAACTGAGCCAGTCCTTGCTGTTTGACTGCTTGAACCAAATTTAGGCATAGGAAGGGACTCAGCCGAAACCACTTGATCAAAAATCAATGCAACTGCTTGCCTGAAAGTAGCTGCAGCAGTACTGAGGGACCAAAAAAAAACCATGGTTTTAGATTTTCATAAAGTAGAAAACGTTTAAAGAAAAAATATACTATATGAGTAATGAGGTATGATTCGCATGAAAGCAACTTACTTGTAAACACTAGGAAGTCGGTTGTTATCAAGAAGCCTGAGACAAATACTTAGTCCCAGAACCATATTATCCTGGAATTAAGAAAGAAGCTAAAGCCTCAAGAGTAGCAAAATCATAAGAAAGCAGATCTATGGAGAACTAATAAGTTTACATTAGCCCAAGACAGTTTGGTTTGGTTTTCCTGGTCTTGATTAACAGGTCACTCCAGAAAAAAAAAACAACTTCCTGAATCTGCATTCTACTATCATATGCATAAAACCATCTAACTTTCATTTACGCCAATGACCAGGATCAGGAATGATTTATAGGTTGAATTAATAATTTAGTCTACCAGCAGTTTTGCGTTAGACTTCTATTCTTACTAGACTAAGCTTGTCGTATTCACCTCGGTTTCTGGATGTAGGCGAGATTGAAATATTATTAGAATAGTTTGAAGAGTCTTTAGTTGGATATTTTCTTCTGCCATTTCGGAATGCTGCGAGTAAGGAAACACCACGTTAGGTAGCATTTTACAATTAAAATTATCAAGTAAATGTAAATCTATTTCGCCTTTTCCATACTAAAAACAAAAGAAGGCATGTCTCTAGCAGAAACTTTTATGTATCAGAAAGACTTCAGTTTGTCAAAAGGTATCTCCAAAACTGGAAGTCTAAAAAAAATATGAAAGACATGAAGAGCAGAACCTCAATCCTCAGGTAAATTCAAATGCTTTGCGTTGCAATACAGAAAATTTCTAGTTAGTTAAGCGAAGTTACAGAAACTCTCACTTACATCTTTCAAGGTATAAAGTATCTCCTTTAGAGATGATGGTTCAACTGCATCATGAGATATAAGCTTCTGTAAGCACGAAAGTCCTATAACACTAAGTTTTGTATTCCTGACTCCACAGGCCATCAGAAAGATCCGAAGTATATCCTCATTGCTTGAAAGATCACTAGCACTCGATGACGAACGAAGCTGAAACAAGAACAAAATATACATAAAGTCCGCTATTTTACAGGCAATAAACTGAGTCTCACTGCATGAACTGTTTACAATTCAATTCACTAACTACATTCTAAAAATAAAACCCAAGTTGCAGAAAACAGAGATAGCTGTCGAGCCATTCGAAAGCAAGTCAATACTCCTCATTCAGTTCATTATTCTTAGATTTGGCAGAAAAGAGTGTCAAAAAATCAAATTTTCCATAAAACCAAAGCGATCATTTTCTCTGCCGCTCTAAACTATCGTGAGAACATAGAGAAATATGCATAAATAAGCCACTCTTCACATGATGAATCGGACGCACATTCAATCGTAGAGTGTTCAGTTAGTGAAAAATAACTAAAACGGACACCAAATTGGAAAGCGCCATCATATCACCATGTTCACAGTGAATCCAAGCTCGCACAGCAGACATGTACATTACTCTGGGAAAGTCTAACCTTTAAGATTGCGTGCTCTGCTCCATCTTTCACGGCGGGATACCTCCGCCGCGCCTCCGCGGAAAGAGCGCGAAGATCCGCCTCCAACGCCGCCACCAGAGCCATTTTCGTTACTTTGAAGAGCAGCTCCGATGCTAAAGGTTTCGCGCCACTTCGATGTTACCAGGAAGATAACTGAATTGGGATATTGAGCATCGAGATCGGAAGAGCTCCGATCGAGACGAACTGAGAACGAAGGAAGAAATCGAAATCGAAAGTAAGATCTTTGCGTTAGCCAAAAAAAAAAAAAACATAAAACGAGTCAGATTCGAGCTGTGGGTATCTTAAGCACGCGCATGTCACGTGCCTTCAAATGGCTTTCATGAAATTAGTTAATATTTTTCTTGGGCTAACTGAAATTACTCAATTAGTTTTAAGATTGAAATTTAAGAGACAGACGGAGACCAAAACAGTTACACAGTATAAATTAGTTGATGTCAAATTATATAAAAAAAAATATTCCAATTACAAACATAAAGAATTACAAAACACAAATTCTTGGATACAAACAAATAGATAAAATATAGATATCTCGAATCATTTAATACATAAACCTCGTGTATTTGACTGCTTTGTGAGATTTTCTTTGTTCACAGACATCATCATATCATTATCACCAAACTATCTTCAAAACTCTGTGTTAAGACAATCGATCCAGTCCTCGAGCAATGACATGTCATTATGAAAATCATTTGGATTTTATATATTTTTGCACAAACAAAGCATTTATAAGAATCCTGTTAGTGGACAATTCTAACATTTTGTTAAGTATTTTCAATATTATAGTTGACATGCATGGAAACTAGCATCCATGATGCTTCTTACACACATAGAGATGTCCACCATCTTCAAAGGGCCTAAGATGTTATTAACGAGGTTCCACCCCTCGTAGACATTATGTAGATGCTTAAAAGGAAGGTAATTCTTATAAAATGCAACAAAAAGAATTACCTTCCCGTTATGTGGATGCAACGAAGAGAATTACCTTCCTGTTATGTGGATGCAACGAAAAAATATTATCTTCCCATTAAGCATCCACATAATGTCCATGAAAGTTGGAACCTCGTTAATAACTGGTCTCTGAAGATGGTAGACATCTCTGTATGTAAGAAGCATCATGGATGCCACCACTAACAAAACTGGATTCCTATAAGTGCTTTGTTTGTGCAAAAATATATGAAATCCAAATGATGTTTTTTAAGATTGAGATTTAAGAGTCAGAGAATAAAACCAAAACAGTTACACAGTATAAATTAGTTAACGTCAAATTAATATTTCAATTACAAACAAAAAGAATTACAAAACACAACAATACAACTGTTGGAAACAAACAAATCAAAAAAATATAGCCATCTCAAATCATTTGACTAGTATATCAATACATGAGGCTCTGTACTTGACTGCTTTGTGAGATTCTCTTGGTCCAGAGACATCATCATCATATCAACAAACTATCTGTAAAACTCTGTGTGAAGAAAACTGATCCAGTCCTCTTAGGTTGGAGCAATCACATGCCGTGGAATCAATCATACAACTTTATCCTTTGTTCCGCCTAAACCCAAACCAGATCTCGTAGTGATTAAACAGCAAACTATCATGTGTTTGTCTCCCGAGGGATTCGAGTCCTAGGCTTGCTAATCTCTCTGTGCATTTGTCTCCTCCTAAACGCGTACAAAACTTTATGTTATGTGACACAAAGATTCTCCCTTTGTGAGGCTTCAACTTATCTACTAGCCTTTCGAGTCCAGTCCAGACGAGTTCATCACGCATATGCAGGAATACTGCACTCGCGTATATCAGATCATATGCCACACCTGAACCAAACTTGTTGAACTCCATATCTTCTCCTCTGATTATAAGAGGTCGTTTATGCAGAAGACCTTGAGAAGGGAGCTCGTATCTTAGAGCAGCCATTAGAGAAAGCTCATCCTTTTCAAGGCAGTGGAAATTCCCGGGGTTGAGATAGCGGATGAAATGCAAACCAACGCGTAGCGTACCACAGCCTATTTCAAGGACTCTAGCATCGCGTTTTAGCTGCGCTGCTTCAGCTAAGAACTCAAACACGTCACGCCCACCAGCCCAGGGTTCACCGTAGTTGCTGTGATGCTCCTCAACAAGTAACTCGCCAGGGCATGGAAGAGCTGTGTGGTTGGTTGCTTCATCTCCTTCGTAGTGCGAGATACCTTTGTACCTGAATCCCAAAAAAGTTTATATTTTAGTAAGGATATGCCAATATAGAAAGCCCCCAGATCCAACTACTAAAAATCAGCCAGAGAGATAGTGTTGCCAAAAGAAGAAAAAAAAATCAATTTTTTGAGGGGAAAGATCAAACTCTTTGTCAGAGGATATTATCCAAAGAGCCTGCACTTTCATGAGACTAATCTACAGAACACAACACAATGGATGGCCAAACCAAAGTTCTAAACACAAATATGGTGGTTATTATTAGTAATATTCCTAAATATGTATCTCTCTAGATTCAGCACGATATCATGTATAAGATTCACACTAACAATCAATGAAAAGTGAGTTACAAGCTCTACACTCTGATCCTCTTGCTCTAGCTAGAAAATTCTCTACCCATAAGTCAATAATCGAGTTTAAGGAAGCAAGCATCAAAATCTCAAAGCTCCTGAGTAAAAGCTTCCAACACTTGAATCAGTTTGATTTCAGAGATTTTGAATCAAAACGAAACGAGAGAGTGGATATGATTACTGTATCAGATCTTGGAGTTGTTGTTCCCTTGTGCGAGGATTGATCCCTTTCCGGAGAACATTCTCCTGCATATGCAAACCGTTCGATCTAATCAGGTCTTTAACCCAATCTATATCCTCTTGCGACGTAGAAATCCTCTCCTCCGACCTCTTATCGCCGCCGTCGACGGCAGCGACAACAGCGTCGTTAAGTAACGGTATAGATGGCGGACATGAGCAGGAGGACAGAAAAGACGATATGATGAAGAAGAGAACCGCAGAAAACGATGCAGTTAGAACCAGAACTGGTATAGTAACAACAATTCCTTTCTGCATCGCCGAGGCTGATGATGATGAAGAAGACGACGATAAAATCGCCATTAATGCACGAATCTCTGGAGCTCACAGATTTTAGAACGATGGGAAATAAACCGGCTCAAACCGGGTTTTATTAGGCTGATCCGTTTAATGCAACATGAATGCCGGACCGGTCGAGTGAAACCACGCGGTTTGGTTTCAATGTTAATAGATCTTCGTCTCTTTTTTAGTTTTTTTTTTGTTATCGTACTCTCTTTTTTTTTTTTTAATGAGTGAAACCAAGAACAATGGGTTTTTTAGACGACAAAAAATTAAAGAGTGTAAAAGAAATTTACTATTGTTATCCATTAATGTATCAAAGAGTATAAATAAATACTTGTTACAGAACCACAACTACATTGTAACATTAGGAACTTCAAAAGATTACAATACAAAACCCGCAAAACCTTTACACACTTCTCTTTCTTTGAAACCCCCAAAGAAGATAGAATCTGGAATATTAATTATGATCCAGTTTCTGTGAACATCATACAAAATCAAGCTAACACCAAACCAAAGAGTGATTTTAGGAACAGTCACAAACAAAACATTATATAGGCAAGCTCTCAGATGTAAGAAAAAAAAAAGAAGTAACTTGAGGGCTGTGTCCTTTTAAAACCAGAACTGCAATCCACAAGTGCCAAATGGTCCTAATATCACAACTGAACCATCACCTTACTCGGGCTCAAACCAGAACTCCGAAAAACAAAAATAATAAACTTGAGCATTCACAAGACATGGAAAAGAAAGAAGAAAGACCTGTTTCTTGATTGATCGCTGTTAGATCATGTCAAACTTGACATTCTTCGCCTATGGTGACAAAGTTTAGCTCTCACATTTGGATCTGATGAAGTAACCATCTTGCTCCTTGGCGAAGAAGTATCATCGATGTTCTTTCTCTGTTTGATATCCCTTTTAGGCGTTTCTGGTGTTCCACTATTAGCTGCAGCTTGGAGAGGCTTTGTGTATGATCTTCGAAGGAGACCTCTACTACGTGAGTCAGAGAGGCTAAGTGACTGAGAAGTGGAGAAGTGAGCAAGATTTCTAGCCACTGATCGTATGCTCTGAGGCTTTGCATTGATTTCCTTCTCTGACATTGTTTGCCTTATGCGACTGGCAACAGTTGAATTCATGAAACGTGGGACAAACCCAGAACTCTTGCTTATTTTGACAAGTTTATCAGATGATTTTGGGGTTGCATTGGTATCTTTTAAATGATCTAAAGGCGAAAGAACTTTCTTTTCGATGTCTTCTTGATAATTATCACTAGTGGTCCACAAGAGTTTCTTGTTTTCACTAAGCAGACACTCTGCTTCCTGTAACCGCGCTTTAATCTTCTTGAAACTTTCTTGAATGTCTTGCATTTCTTCTTCAAGTTCCGATATTTTCTTTTCTCTTAGCTTTCGAAGTTCCTAAGCAATGACGATGAAAACATTCAGCAATCAGTGAAATGGATATAAATGAAAAACACTGGAGTACATGTGCTTACTTCTGTTAATCCTCTGTTAGACTCTACGGCTCTCGCACGTTTTGTGAAGTTCAGAGAGCAAATTGTTTCACTCGCATCTTCATCACGTGGACTTATGTGCACAAGCATAAGAACCTTCGATCTAGTACCTAAAAAGGTTAAATCACATATCCATTAAAACTCATGAAAGCAAATAAAAGACTTATAAGGTATTATTATAAGCAACCATATGCCTTTACCTAGAGAATCTTTAAGGATTTGAGTTAGCTTGCTGTTTCTGCAACCAAGGAAAAGAAAAAGTTAAAACTCAGTAGCAATGACCAAATCGAGATCTATCTCACTTCTGCCAGATATATGTCTCTGCTTCAATGGTATATGTGTGTGAAAAGAAAAGAAAAGCTGAGAGCTTGCCTGTAAGGAACATGTCCCTTCTTTCTTCTTAAAGCTGCAATAACGTCTCCAAGAGCGGAAAGTGAGAGGTTTATGGCCCTTCCTTCATCCAGTGTTTGCCCTATTGCCCCGGTTTTCAAGAGCCTCTCGCTTCCCCCGAGATCTATCATCCAAAGCTTGCTAACTTCAGTTTTTGACCCCACAGCATCCCCACGACGAAAGATCGTAATCCTTGTTAAACTAGAGGATAAGCTAATTGCATAAGGGTAACTACCAAACTGAAATAACATATGCTTTGAGAATTGACAAATACAGTTGAAAGTTGAAACCATCAGGAACCTACCAATGAGATCTGCTCGAAGCTTCATTCACATTTGTCCAAGAAGTTGATCTGACTCGTCTTCCTTTGTTGTACCACCATCTTGCCTTTGTAAAATCATGCACTTCCACTTCGGTCAAACCTTCAATTTCGACCGAACCCTTTGAGTCTACTTGAATATTGAGGTTGCTGCAATAAAGTTCAGGCAGACAAGAGGAGGTACTTAGAAGAATGTTTGTGTGGTTTTAGAGATTAACCTTTGGATACAAAAGCTGGTTACTTACCATTTAGTTGAGGCTTCATTTGATCGCAAAGGCTGTCTTGCAGACAACAGATCTTTCAGGTTACCCATGTAGATTTCCAACATACTCATCGTAAAAGACACGGAATGTGTATGATCCATTGAAGCTTCATTGAAAAGCTCTTTAATAGCTCTAGGAGCAAGGCCTGGTTGCTCGTTTGTTCCATCCTAAACAAGGCAAAAAAAAAAAACAAAGTCTTCCTTAGCTTAGAAAAAAAAAGCAACTCTTTGAATCCAATGTTCCAATAAAATCTGAGTGAGTATCAAGAATGACTAACCATGGTGAAAGTCTTTCCTGTCCCCGTTTGACCATAAGCCAAGACACATACATTGTGACCATCAAGGGCAGATCTAAGAATCGGTTTTACTTCTCCGAAAACGTCTTCTACATAGTTTTTTTTTTTCAACCAGGAGAAGGCCTCATTTACTCACAACTGGAAGGAAACAGAAAGCTAAGATAACAAAAAGAAGGGAATCGCTAAAGCCTAACAGGACACTAACCTTGAGTTGCTGATTGATGGAAAACTTTATCAAACTCAAATTCCTTTCGAGCTCCTGCAGATCTAACAACAACATTGTCTGGTCCAAAAGAAACGGGTTCCCTATTCGGTCTCCTTTCTGTCAATAGAAATGGCCTAACTCTACAGAACACACGTATACTTCCTGCAAATTGAAGCCAATCCTTGAGATAACAATCAAATTTAAACCCAAAAAGGGAGTTTCAAAACTAGGTTTTGACATTGTGGAGTTAGAACCTTTAGTGTCTATAATCTTATTCAGAACTCCCTTTCTCTTTTCATCCAAAGACTTTAGCTTCAACTTCAATTCCAAAACTTCCCCTGTAAATACCAACCCAGATCAAATTAAACTCGAGCTTGGTTCATTCCAAACTTCTTGATCAAATACTTTGAACAAATACGGTGTTAAGAAAACTAGAGGAGATACCTTCGAGGCTTGATATTGACTTTTCAAGCTCATTTCTTTCATGTTCCGGAACAACATTTACATCGGTGTAGACCAAAGGAACAGGTTGTGGCGATTCAATAGATTCAGGAACTGACATTGAGCTAACCAGAGGTTGAGAGATCAAGATCTCTCCTTTTTCAGCTGAAATTAACATTTTTCTCAGCTGACCTGAACGCGATCCAAATTCTGACAGAATTAAAAAAAACAAAGAGGAAGTGGGAGTGAAATGGAGACGACGACAGCTCAATGTAAGCAATGTAGAACAGTAGTTAGGAACAAAGAAGAAAAGAACACTAAACTTATCAGTATTATACAATTAATTACAGAACTCTGAACAAGAAGACAACTTGAGTTGTCATAAAACTCAGGAAAGATAATTGATTATTGTAATTTCCCAGCAGAGAGAAAAGAAAAGGTTTTATTTGTCAGAAACAAGAAAACCCCTCGGAAAAATAGAATATTTAAAAGAAAAGAGGAAGGGAATAGTGAAGATGAAGCAAAGTAATACAGAAGAATTCCAGGAAAAAAGGGGGAAAAAAAAGTAAAATCTGAACTTTGAAGAAACTCAATCTCGTGAAGCATAAACCAGAGAAACAGAACCAGATTCGAACATATGCGTATGGGTTTAAAGCTAGTAATCTAAAGAAACCCGATGTCTTCTCAGAGACATAAGATCGAGCAAGTGAAAGACAAATGACCCAAGCGAGATAGGAATTGAAAAACCCAAGTTTTTGTTTTTGTATGGACTGGAACGTGTGGTGGCAGGCTTTGTCAAATGATTCAAAACTCTTGTGTCTGGTGATGAATGATGATGAATCTTGATTTTAGAAATGAAACATCTTCCACTCTCTCTCTCTCTCTCCCACTCTGTTTCTTCTTCCAACAAATAGTGGATTACTACGACTTTTGAGCATCGTAGGATCAAAACAATTAAAAAGGAGGAAAATGATTGGAGAGAATCAGGTTCATGGTAGGTCCGTTCAAAGACAAAAGTTGGTGCCTTTTTTTTTTGTTCCTCACCGAGCGGCTTGCCATTATCCAAGTTCTTTGCCAATGGAGACGCAAATTTTCAGTACACTCATTAAAAAGGATAAACCTTGGTTTAATGAAAAGTTTAGTTCACATAAAATTTCAGTGCTAGATAATTTTTTTTTTTTTTCGTCAATTTGTTCATTTCATAAAAAAACCTTACAACAGCCATTTAATTACATGATTTTGCAATGTTATCCTAGCTTTTTTTGCTAAATCATCAGCATTTCTGTTTGTTGCACGATTAACCTTCCTAAATGTAAAGTCACATTGAGTAGCCAATTTCTGAATATCATATAGAAACGTCGCCCATGGTAGATAATGGCCTTCATGTGAGCTGAGTAGACTTTGGGTCTGTTGAAGAGGAACATAAAGTCCTTGTAAGTCGCCACATATTGTTACTCCTTTGTACCCAAGTCTGCGAAGGTTAATTACCGCCATTCTGAGAGCTTCAGCCTCTGCTTCTATGGATGACTGTGATGGTTCTATTGCAGAAGACCCGCAAAGCAAACGTTGACCGCCACTGTTATATAAGATCCATCCTATGCCTGCCTTTTGATATGAAGATATCCAGGATGCATCTACACAACAAAAGAAACGATTAGCTGCTTGTGAATTGTGATGAACATCCTCAGCTACAATAGAATTCTCGTTTCTTTGCTCATAATTTCTACTACGTTCTGCTTGATGAATTTGCTGATCATTTGCCATCATTGCATCCTTCCACAACTTAAAATCCACCATCGTCTTATGAATTATTTGCGGAATTGGCCATCTAGTATTGTTAAAAATGACATCATTTCTTTGCTCCAGATTCGCCATCCTAGCAGGTGGAAAAAGAGGATGTGATCTTTTTCATGATGATTAGCTTCCACAAAGGACATATAAATTTCATTAATGCTCTGATGATTAAGTTGAAAGGAAGATGGTTTGATTACCGGAGCCAAATCCCATATTTCCTTGCTTACTCTACAGTTGAAAATGAGATGTTCCACTGATTATGTTTCTTCTCCACAAACTTGGCAAGTACTATCTTGAAGAATATGTTTCTGCTTCAACTGCATTGCTACAGACAGTGAGTGATGAAAAGCTCTCCACCAAAAATGTTTAATTTTTGGTGGAATATCCTGCTTCCAGATAGTTTTAAAAGCCTGAGTTGGAACTGAAGAAGACTGACCTCTTTTGCTTCGGAGAAGAAGATAACCAGATCGGACAGTGTACTCTCCATGCCGAGTATGCATCCAAGTAATACCATCTGAAGCTCCAGTCAAAGACGGTCTGATCAACTTGATGAGCGGGACATCCAAAGGATCACATAAGTCACGTAGTTTATCATCATCCCAATCTTGTGATCCTTCTTTGAACAAATCACATACTTTGAGGTTAGGGAAAATGTTAGCACCTGGACCCATATATAGGCGGGTTAGAAGGATTTATAGGCAACCAAGGATCTTTCCAAGTATTAATCTCTTTACCATTACCTACAATCCATTTGATACCCTGCCTAAGCAGCTTGTTACCTTTCAGTATGCTTCGCCAAGCATGACTTGCAGCCCAACTTTGTTTTGCTTCAAGCAAAGTGGATTTTGGATAATATTTTGATTTATACACCCTTGCAACAGTGCTAGATAATTAAGACAACAAAATTTGAATATCTATTATACTTGTACTTTATAGTTTCTTTTGATAATTTAGATCAAATGGCAATCAAAGAAATAGAATTGTTTTTTTTTTTGACAAGATAAATATATGTGTATGGGTTTAAAGCTAGAAATCTAAAGAAACCCGATGTCTTCTCAGAGACATAAAAAGACATAAGATCGAGCAAGTGAAAGACAGATGATCCAAGCGAACATAGAAAAAACGGAAAACCCAAGTTTTGGTTTTTGTAATAACTATTGGAGAATATGATTCTTTAGAAACTTAAATCTGCACCGAAGATCGTAAAAACCAAAATAAATCGAATTGTAAACTGGGATTTTCTCTTTTTAACAAAAACCATATCAGTTTTTTTTTTGTTTGTAAAACAATTAGGGGGAAGGAGTAACGAAGTATCAAGATCATAATATTATAACCAAAACAAAACAAAAAAACACGGAGAAGCATATTCCTATTAGGATAATGACTACTAGTATAATATAATACAACTAATTCCTAACCGAGATAGACTTTACATTGTGTGATATATAAATACTAAATTAGTTAATACACCCTATTTGTTAGAACTTCATTCGTTAATAATACAAGCAGCAAATTTTATCAAGTCAGAGAGAAAAAAAGAAAAAAAAAGGTAACTTCTTTTCCTCTGCAATCTCCATCTTCATCGTTCGCGTAGATTGATAGATATGTATCACCTCCACCACTTTATTTGTTTCGTGTTTGGTTTTCTGAATAAATCTCTGTGGATTTTTGTTCTAGGGTTTTTAGACATAACCGATGGCTTCAACTTCAGAGACAAATCCTACTCCTCCTTCAGGTATTGTGTTATCTCGAGTCAATATCCAATAGTTCGATAATTTTCCAATTTTTAAAGCGTTTTAGTAAAGATTTGACAGGGTTGTGTGTAGGTCACGTTTCCGCAGACGAGAGAAGCGTTTGCAAGGATTCGTCGGGGCTTAGTGCTTTCGATTTCCCAGGCATTCCGTTACAGGTCCCTGTAAGTAGCCTTTTTCCTAATGTTTTTAGGTGATTGAAGTTCAGTCTAAATAGGATTTTTTTTTTTTTTCAAAAATTCTTGTGTGTGTGACGGGTTTATTTGGCTATTAGTCGGCAATGGACAAGGAAATCTTCGAGAAATTAGCTACAGCTCCTGGATTTATCCTGTCAACTGAGGATCTTGAGATATCGTGGGAGCAAGGAGGTAACCCTGAGTTTACCTTTGACCCAGAACGGTTGAGTCGGGCTTTGTCGAGAATGAGAGAGCGCCTTCCAAAACCACTTTGATCTGGTACTTAGTTACTAGCAATAATATAGTAGAGCTCGTAGTCGTGGCCTGCCTGATCCTGACATTGAATTGAACCCTCTTTCTCTTTCTCCTGCTTTTGTCTCAGGATCCGCAAACCGAAGCCTTCTACTCGGATCCTAAAGCGGCTCTGGCAAAGATGACTGAAGCAATGGGTATTGTTCACAAGTCTGCTACTTTCGGTGATGTGAAGGTAAAGCTGCTTGCTTTCTACTCTGTCTGAGTATTTGATTCTTTGTTGGGATTAATACTCACTGTGCCTCCATTGTAGGGCCTGAAAGCTGCATTGGCATCTGGCGCTAACAAAGATGAAGAAGACTCCGAGGGAAGGACACCACTGCATTTGGCATGCGCATATGGCAAGGTATGTCTTTTTTTTTTTTTTTTTTCTCTTAATGTGCAAGAGTCAAGTTATGTCAATCTCTGATCTTAATTAGCAAGAAACGGGAAGTTGACAATTACCATATCAATCTATATGTTGTCAGATGAAATGTGCTAAAGTTCTTCTAGATGCTGGAGCAAATGCCAATGCCGTTGATAAACACAACAACACACCACTGCACTTTGCTGCTTACCGTGGGAGGAAAAACTGTGTAAGGCTTCTCCTAGAGAAGGGCGCTGCAGTGTAAGTTTGTCAACAAACCAAAACTCTCTTTCAAACAATTTTAGAAAGAAACAAAATAAATGGTTTCTATATTAGCCTATATTTGACTCATCAGCTGTTGTTCTTTTTGTGCTTGTAGCACTCTGAAAAACTTGGACAATAAAACTCCCATTGACGTGGCTAAGCTCGATGTGGTGAAGCTGCTTGCTTGACAAGGACATGGACGATTTCCTTTTGAGCTTTGACACCGGATCTTAAAAGTTTTTTTTTATATTATAGCTTTGCCTAAGGATTGGTTTGTATGTAGTTTTGACTTAGTGACTTCAGTTTTCATCTAAACCCCACCAAAAAAAAAAAAAATTTACTTCTCTAATTATTTTATAATAAATCAAAATATCGTAAATCGTAATTAAATATCTTAAAAACATCAGTCATTAAATATTGGAAGTCGGCACGAAAATGTAATATTCTGTGTACAGTGGGCTCTATATTCACTTTTCAAAAACTCTTTGATCCCTTTTTCTAGAGATTGATGGAATGGTATAGTAGAACACAATCTAAAGAAGCTTCCTTAAATTTCTGTATATTGCTCTTTGCCTTTTTTCATTTAGAAGTTGTAAAGAACACAATTTATTGTTGATCAAAATAGTTAAGAGAAGGGAATTTTGAAATGAATATCACCCTCTGTCCTCATTCCTTCAAGGCTTTATGATGGGTTCTTCGGTGCATATTCCACATGGAAGGCCAGAAAGTCATGCGTTCCTTGTTAAGTAAAAAGGCCACCAAATTTATGAGTCTTGGCTCTGGTTTACGTTAGATGTCATGTTCTTGGAGTCCTGAATCTCTGAGAAGCAGCATGAATGTGGAGCATCGAGATGATGTTGAAGGCCTTTGTTGAGATTGTATAATAGGTTGAGCTTTGGAATACTTTTTTTTTTTTTTTTGTCGGCGAGCATTGGAATACTTAAACTGTGGAACATGCTTCTTTATTGTTTCCTGAAATAATAATCACCCAGTGTTGTGATTAGAACACAATCATCCATATATAAAAGATTGAAATGGGCTCAGAGTGGAACTTTGGTTAGTGCGGATGACATGATTAAACATCTAAACATAATGGTGGATTGGGTCTCTAAAATCATATTCAAGAGGGCTTTCTTAATTTTTTGGCACATAAGTTTAAAAATCATTTTGTAACTCACATTACAAAGATTAATCAGTCTAAATTCTGCCATCGCTTTTGATCTGTTCTTTTTTCAGGCAAATGTTTGTTTGGTTAAATATTGGATTAACACTCTTAGTCATAAAAAAAGTCATTTCACAAGTTTGTTTATGTCTTCCATAGTCTTTGATAAAAAAACCTATTTGTCATATCATTTGTTTCCATACCCTTGTCTGGTTAATGTCAAACAAAGATTTTTTATTTTTATTTTTACGGTTAAAAACGAAAAACAATTAGTAGAAACTGAAACTTTTCCGATAATATTCCAGAATTAATTGTTCAAATATATGATGGGTATTTGGAAAACTTTATAATACTGGATTTGAAAATTATAAATCATATCAAGATATTGATCTTGATTTTAAATTTTCAGACAGAGCCATTAATTTCTTCTCATACAAAGCAAAGAAAAAATGCATAACAAAATGATAAAAATTGTTGACTAACAGAGCTGGATTCCTAAGTGCTTTGTTTGTGCAAAAATATATGAAATCCAAATGATTTTCATAATGGCATGTTTCAACCATGATATTGTTGTCAACAACGACAAACAACATCAAACAAAAAATTAGGCAGGTATGTATATGAATTACTTATCTTGTTATCTTATTATAGCTTATCTTTTTATTTGTATTTTATGCAGGTATATGAATAGCCTTGGATTTGCGGAAAAGTTTGAAGTATAGTTTTACATTGTGTTGTTTGATGTTATCAGAATGTGGATGACACATGACCAGCTTCCATGTGACCACTTAAAAGTGCAAGACATTCATAAATGTTATCAGAATGTGGATGACACATGTCCTCAGCAAAGAAGTGCCACAGTTGTTCATTAATCACAATCCAGCAGCAACCCGGTTTCTTCTTCAGTCTCATTTCTTTCATCTTCAATCTGATTAGCCTTGCTGCATCCCATGACTCACCAGAAGCATGCAAATTGAGCAAGACAGTGTAGGTTGATGCATCATCTGGATATTTCTCCACAAGCAATCTTGCGATTCTATCTCCCAGTGAATAATCCCGGTGCAAGCAACAGGCAGAGAAGAGAGTTCTGAGAAGCTCTGCATTATCTCTTGTCTCCGGTTTTTGTTGAAGAATGTCGTAAGCTTCAAGCAACCGACCTGCTCGGCCAAGAATGTCAATCAAGCACGAGTAGTGTTCAATACTAGGCTCGATTCCGTACTTGGATCTCATCTGGTTGAATAACTTTACACCTTCATCAATAAACCCAGCATGACCACATGCTGAGAGCATAGCAAGAAAAGTAACCTCATCGGGTTTTACACCAAACTTCTGCATTTCATCAAAATGGTAAAGCGCTTCTCTGGGTTGACCATGAGATCCATACGCAGAGATCATTACTGTCCAGGACACTACATCCTTAACTCGTATACTTTTAAAAATTCTAGAAGCCTCTTTTACATCGCCGCATTTAGAATACATGTCAAGAAGTGCATTCATCAGCAACTCATCTGTTTGGAGCCTACTCTCTTTAATGATCAAATGAATTCGCTTGCCTTTCTCTAATGCAGCCAGTTGCGAACAAGCAGGTAAAACACTTGTGAGAGTTACTACGTCTGGCTTCACTCCAACACTAACTATTTGGTCAAACACTTCAATAGCCTTAAACCAATTACCTACACTGACATATCCAGAGATCATAACATTCCAGGACTCAACGACGGCCTTCTGTGTCTTTGCGAAGACGGTTTCAGCCAACTTTACTTCACCAAACTTGAAGTAAAGATCAATCAGGGAACAGTCAAAATAGATATCTGGATCTACAATGCTCCTAATCACATAACCGTGTACGGATTTTCCATGTAGGACATTCCATGACCGAGAGCAAGCCATCAGAATGCTGGTCAAGGTTGCTTGACTTGGTCGAGTTCCTTCTATGATCATTCTATTCAAAAGCTCAACACAAGACTTACTATCTCCTTTAGCGACATGACCTCTGATCATAGAATTCCAAGCAACCAAACTCTTTCTAGGCATTTGCTGAAAAACCTCTCTAGCCATCTCCAAGCAGCCACATTTCGCATACATATCTACAAGGGCAGAGTTTACATACTCATCTGACTCGAACCCTTTCTTCACATATTTTCTATGGATCTCCCTCCCTCTCTCCAAACACAACAACCTCGAGCACGCTGATATTGCTACTGTCAGTGACACTGAATTTGGTTCAAAGCCAGAGCTTTCCATACTTCCGAATAACTCCAGAGCCTTCTCTGCCTCCCCGCTTTGATAAAAACTGGATATAACCGTGTTCCAAGACGCAACATCTCTCTCAGGCATTTCGTCGAACACTTGTACTGAATTTTCAAATAAATTAAACTTTGCGTACATGCCGACCAAAGAGCTTGCCACGACCACATCACAGACATGCCCACTCTTCACCAGAAGGCTATGAATCATTCTACCATGAAACTCTCTTCCCAGCGCACCATAGGCCTTAATCACGTTTGGGTATGTGTAAGAATCAGAGACGCAAATTGTGCAATTCAGTAATCTCCTGAATACCTCAAGAGCTTCGTGGAACATGGAGTTCTTTGCGTACCCGGACACGAGTGAGTTCCAGAGGTAGACATCCGATTGGACATCGATCTTCTCGAAGACGAGTCTCGCCGAGCAATGGTCCTTACAAGCGAAGTAGACATTGATGAGACTTTTGCAAAGAACGACGTCGCTCTGCAACCCAACCGCGAGTATTCTCTGGTGAAGAAGCTTTACTTGTCTTAGAGACTTGGCATTGGTGCATTCTCGCAGTAAAGACAACAACTTCAAAGATTCCATTTTCAATTTGGGTTATAAAGATTCCATCTTTCGTTCGTAAGATAACTTTTTTTTTTTTTTTCTGTGCGCAACATAACTGATTTCAACAAGTTTTCAACTAATTTTGTTGCTTTACTTTTGGTAGACTCCACCTAATGGGCTTAACGAGGCCCATCAAATCATTTAAAACCCTAGGCCCCTTGGCAATATAAAACGCAGCGTTTTGAGAATCTCCGACCCTTCTTCAACAACTATAATACCCTGTTAAACCCTAGCAATTTCGCGGCTCCTGATTTCTCTCTCCTCCTCTGTCCCTCTAACGCTGCAGCTATTCGTAAACCATCCAAGGTACCGAAACTTTCTTGCCCTCTCTCGCAACGTTTTCAATGCTACTTGGGTTCAAGTTCTGTATTTTGGCTTAGTCTTTAACAAAAAAAAGTATTTTGGCTTAGTTTAGTTCTGGTCATGGTGCTTTATTTTAAGACTTTGACAGAGTGTCGTCTTTAAGTTAACTCGTGTTCTGTCAATATTTTCTTCCTGTATTTTCATGGAAACTATGATGTGTAAACCAGGGAAAAAGGTCTTCCCTTGAATATGTTTCTTGCTAGCTTAGTAGCTTTAGCACGCTTTTGTTTTTTTATACTTCAAAGTGTAAGTTGAGTTAATTTTAAGTGATTTTCTTAATCATTTTTTTTTTTCAGGAGCTAACTTGAGCTTGTGAAAATGCTCGTACTGTTTGAGACGCCAGCTGGGTTCGCCCTTTTTAAAGTACTAGATGAAGGAAAGCTGTCTAATGTTGAGGTTATTATCTTCACCTGCTTCATTTATTTTAAGTTTATAACTTGGTCTGCCTATCGATAATCTTTGTTCTAAGTATGTCAATTTGGTGCTTGTAGGATTTGGGTAATTTGTTCTCCTCTGCAGCGTCAGCCCGCAAGGTGATTCTTTTGTTTTGGAGATTGTTCATATATAGTGTCTGTCTGACTTATGTGTTTAGTATAGGTTTCTCATAGCATTTTGGTGTTAGTACAGATGGTCAAGCTACAAGCTTTTGACAAGTTTGACAACACGTCTGAAGCTCTTGAAGCTGTGGCTAAATTGCTGGAGGGAGCTCCCAGCAAGGGTCTCCGCAAATTTCTGAAAGCTAACTGTGAAGGTGAAGCTTTAGCTGTCGCTGACTCGAAGCTTGGAAATATTATCAAGGAGAAATTGGTATGTATTTTGTTGCAAGGTTTCATTATGCTCTGTTATTTCTTGATATGGGTTGTTTCTAATGGATTTGCTTCGGTTCACTCGTGTAGAAAATAGACTGTGTTCACAACAACGCCGTTATGGAGCTGCTCCGAGGTGTGAGAAGCCAGTTCACAGAACTTATTTCTGGTTTGGGGGATCAAGATCTAGCTCCAATGAGCTTGGGGTTGTCTCACAGCCTTGCTAGATATAAACTCAAGTTCAGTTCTGACAAGGTAGTCTTTTTGTCAGTGCAATTTACTTACAGAAATTTATGGTATTTCTGTATTAAACTTGCGTCCCTTTTTTGCTGTTCCAACATTTTTGTCTGAAATGCTGTGGAGTTTCTCTGTATGTCGTTCTTGCATCTCCTAATGGATTCGTTTTTGTCAGGTGGATACCATGATTATCCAAGCGATTGGTCTGCTTGATGATCTTGACAAAGAGCTCAACACTTATGCTATGAGGGTCCGTGAATGGTACGGCTGGCATTTTCCCGAGCTTGCTAAGATCATACAAGACAATATCCTATATGCCAAGTCTGTCAAATTAATGGGAAATCGGATTAATGCCGCTAAGCTAGACTTCTCTGAGGTTAAGCTTTGTTTACTATTCTCTTTGATTGTTTTTTGTGGTTTTAGGATTCAACTTTCACAGATTTTGCTTTTTTGCTTGAAAATAATTTTGCATTCTTTCTGATACATTTTTCTGTGTCTGGCCTGGTCTCAGATATTGGCTGATGAAGTTGAAGGGGAATTGAAGGAGGCTGCTGTGATATCTATGGGAACTGAAGTTAGTGACCTTGA
Organism: Eutrema salsugineum; assembly: GCF_000478725.1. Taxonomy (NCBI): domain Eukaryota; kingdom Viridiplantae; phylum Streptophyta; class Magnoliopsida; order Brassicales; family Brassicaceae; genus Eutrema; species Eutrema salsugineum. The sequence continues at coordinate 4,313,173 of NW_006256547.1, read as the reverse complement.
TTTGATGCACATCCGGGAACTCTGCGACCAGGTTCTTTCTCTTGCTGAGTACAGAGCTCAGCTTTATGACTACTTGAAGAGCAGAATGAACACAATTGCACCAAATCTGACGGCCCTTGTCGGGGAGCTAGTTGGTGCTCGCCTAATTTCTCATGGTGGTAGTTTATTGAACCTTGCAAAGCAACCTGGGAGCACGGTTCAGATTCTTGGAGCTGAAAAAGCCTTATTTAGAGCCCTCAAGACCAAACACGCTACTCCAAAGTATGGTCTAATTTACCACGCATCTGTGGTTGGCCAAGCTGCACCGAAGCACAAGGGTAAGATCTCACGGTCACTAGCTGCAAAAGCTGCACTTGCTATCCGATGTGATGCTCTTGGTGATGGCCAAGACAACACTATGGGAGTGGAAAACCGTTTAAAGGTACTCTTCTACATTTTTCTTCTGTCTTTGTCGATCTAAACTACCATTTTCTTCCTTCATTAATGGTTACCATGTGTTCTAAATTTTTTTCCCTGATAGCTTGAAGCACGGTTGAGAAATCTCGAAGGAAAAGATTTAGGACGTCTATCTGGCTCAGCTAAAGGCAAACCAAAGATTGAAGTTTATGACAAGGATAAAAAGAAGGGATCTGGAGGTCTGATCACTCCTGCCAAGGTCAGATTAACTACAATTTGTTTTGATTCTTCATATTTCTTTTGTACACGTCTGATTGCTTTTGTTTAAAGGAAGTGATGCATTGTTTGTAAATTTGGTTTAAGGGTCTAACTTTGTTACTGTGTGCGTGCAGACTTACAACAGTGCTGCCGACTCTCTTCTTGGACAAACTCCCAAAGCAGACTCAGCTGAGAACGGTGTCAAAGAGAAGAAAGATAAAAAGAAGAAGAAGAAGGCAGATGCAGAGGAAGAAACCATAACCGAGGAACCGTCGAAGAAGAAGTCGAAGAAGAAGAAGACAGAAGTAGAACCTGAAACCGAAGAACCTGCAAAGAAAGAGAAAAAGAAGAAGAGAAAACACGAAGAAGAAGAAACGGAAATGCCAGCGAAGAAGAAGGAAAAGAAAGAAAAGAAGGAAAAGAAGAAAAAGAAGACTGATGTCTGAGGAGAGTTTAAAATTTTTGCGTGCGTATGTTTGATTTTTGTCTTTACCGTTTTATCAGGAACAAAAAAATAATTTGATTTTCTTTTGCTTTAGGTGTTAAGGTTAGTTATCTGAATCTTAAAGAACTCGTTTAGTAAGGTAATGTGTGGTTTAGTCATTTTTCCAAGAAAAACATGCATTTTTTTTATCAAACTGAAACTTGCATTTCTACTTAAAGAATTCAATTGAAGGATCTTACGAGATTCAACTTTCAAACAGATTAGGGAAGAATCTTAAATTCTAGTCATTCGCAAAATACGTAAAGTTTCTTTTTTTTTTATTAGTAGGCCATTAGGAGTAATATGGCAAAAGGAGAAAATTCGTATTTTTTAAAATCTCAATATGGTACAAAGAGAATTGACTACGTTTGAATTTGAATGTAGAAACTATATAGCATAGATACTTTTTGAGTTTATTTCCTAGTGTAGAATCTGTATTTCTCCGTTTTGGACAAAGAAAAGAATCTATGTAATTTTAATGAACTTATTGAGTACATTTTAAAATTAATTACATCCTATTAAAAAAGAGGACCATACTAGTTTTTGACGTCTAATAAGTAATGATTCTTTTTTTTGTCGGCAATTACGGTATAAAAATGCATTTAATTCGAAACGGAAGTTTTTCTACGCTAAATCAAATCCCCAAAGCCGAAAGTTTATTTCTAAGTCGGCTCTTATACTACTAATAGTTTTAAAACCCCATTGAAACCAGAGGACCAGACTCAGCTCCCTCTCTCTCTCTCCCTCTTGATTTTTGAAAGAAGAATAGAAGCAGAAGAGAATTAGGTAGGAAGCTCCGGTTTCTGAAAGGGGAACTTTTCTCCTTTTATCCGCCGGAAACAATGGATGATAGCAAAAACACGGCGACTAATGTGGCCCAAGCGATTCTCGCCGTCCTCGATTATAACTCCACTCCCGATGCTCGCAAAGCGGCCGTTGCATTCCTCGAATCTGTAAAAACTTCATCTTTTCTTTTTTTTTCCAGTTTTCCTCAATCTTTCCATTCTGTCCTGTGATTGATTTGAGTGTGAATATTAAATTTTAGCATGCTTTCACTGTTTTGAGGAATTTGTGTTTCAATTCTCTGAGTTTTATATGGGAATGCTGAGCTTCTGCTATCTTTGGGCTTCTTTAAGGTTTAAATTTACCAGGATCCTGCCTAAAAAAATAACTTTTCTGGTTTTAAGGTTTGTGTTTTTGAATGCTCTTGTTGCTTATTTCCATGAGGCTCTTCTATTTGGGGCGTGTTTAAGGTTTGATTACTACACTGATTGGAGAGAGTTATTTCTCCCGCTCAAATTGGTTGTAGTTTTAATAGGAGCAATAAATTGCAAATTTTTATTTTGAACCTAGATTCCTTGCATCTATCACGGTTATCATGAATGTTGTTCAATTTTGTTAGATTATTTCTTGAATACCTGAAGATTTTATGAAAGTCTTTGCATTTGTTTTGATTTAGCCAACCCTGTCCTGTTTTCTTACTGTAATTGCAGATTAAATCTGGAGATATCAGGGTTTTAGCACACATTTCCTTACTTCTAGTGAAAAGGGAGTGCTCTTCAGAAATTCGATTGCATGCCTTCAAAATGCTACAGGTTTGTGCGAAGCTGTATTCCTTTGGGATATTATTGTATTTTCAATTAACTGCTGCTGCTGAGTTAAACTGGGAAAGGTTCGATGTTAAAGGCGAAAGGATAGATTCTATACATGCTAATTTGAGTGTCTTTTTTTCTTCAGAATCAAATCAATTGTTAGTCTCCAAATAGTTAGGAGGTTCAGTTTGGAAATATCATCTTACTAAATGAGATAACATGTAGACTCTTCTACCAAAGTTTTTGGATATCAAGTCAAATTTTGATGGTTTTTTCCGACATTCTTCAAACACTTACAATGATGAACTTATGCCCATGCTGTAATGAGATTACCAATTTGAATTTTGAAAAAAGCTCAAAGTTTAGCAATGTTGTGTGCTATACCTGTACGTGATAATCTCTATATAAGGGTATAGCAACCTTATCGTGTATCTATTTTTCTCTTTTTGCAGCATTTGGTTAGACTACGGTGGGAGGAACTAAGCCCATCAGAGCGCAGGGATTTTGCTAAGGTCTCTGTTGAACTAATGTCAGAGATTGCTAATCCATGTGAGGAATGGTCTCTGAAGAGTCAGTCAGCTGCCCTTGTAGCTGAGGTAGGAGTTCGAATTCGTTTGAGTTTCACCTGCAGTCGTCATTAGTGTTTGCTTTCACTCAAGTTGTGTGGATTAATAATGTTTTCTTGTTACAGATAGTTAGAAGAGAAGGGTCCGATCTTTGGCAGGAGTTGTTTCCTTCACTAGCGTCCTTGTCCGCACAGGGCCCGTTACAAGTAGATTGCTTTCTCATTCTTTGATTTGTTAAAATAAATTTTAAAGCAGACGTATAAAGTGTTACCATATTATCTCAAACACCAGGCTGAAGTGGTCTCAATGATGCTGAGATGGCTTCCTGAAGATATTACTGTTCACAATGAGGACTTGGAAGGTACTTAAGAGTGGTGGAGTTTTAGTTTTTTTCACATTTTTCTATCTGTGGTGTGCTGCTCTTTCAGTTTTGTAGTTTTGCTCATGCTAGAATTAATGAGGTTCTCAAAAACGCATATTTGCTAACTTTGGGTTGTTAGTTCAGTTACACAGTTTACCCTAATGTAGATAGTAATTTTTTCCCTATATGATTTATTTCACACAGAATTTTTGAGGAAGTACCTATTTGGTCTTATTTTTTCATCTAAATTGCCTTTTTTCCTCTCTAACTTCTGCGTGGACTTTCTCTTCAGGTGACAGGCGCCGGGTACTGTTGCGGGGACTTACTCAATCTTTGCCTGAGATTTTGCCTTTATTGTATAATGTATGTCACAACTTTTTTCCACTCACGTAAGTTTTTTGTTGTAGCGGTAATTTGATGCATTACTTAAAATGCAGCTTCTGGAGAGACACTTTGGAGCTGCGATGAGTGAAGCTAGTAGGCAACAGGTTGACCTGGCAAAACAGCACGCGGCTGTGGTTATAGCTTGTTTAAATGCCATCAATGCATATGCTGAATGGGCTCCTCTACTAGATCTTTCTAGATATGGAATCATTAATGGGTAAGGTTACTCATGCAGAGAAAAATATTACAGATCATCATCATCCATATATTTCTTGCTAAACATGCTCCCCAAATTCGTAATAGGTGTGGCGTCTTACTTTCTTCTCCTGACTTCCGTCTTCATGCTTGTGAGTTTTTCAAACTTGTCTGCTCAAGGTATGCAACTGGGCTGTTTGACCTGATATCCTTAAAATAATGACTAGTAGACATTTGAAAAAAAAAACTTTCCTTCTGTGCAGAAAAAGACCTAGTGATGCTTCTGATACTGAATTCGACTCTGCGATTAGCAGTCTGTTTCAGAGTCTGATGAATGTCTCCAGAGAATTCTTACACAGATCAGCCTCATGCGCTGGGGTTATCGATGAAAGTGATTATGAGTTTGCTGAGTGTATATGTGAAAGTTTGGTTTCTTTAGGTTCAACAAACTTGCAATGTATTGCTACCGATGGTGGTGTTCTGGCTTTATACCTTCAACAGGTACCGACATCGTTATGTAATTTATCTCCTTTCAAATTTAAATGATGAGCCTGAAGATGTTTTAATCTGTTCGTTTGAACACGTTTGTTTGACCGGTTTTTTTTTTGCTGTAGATGCTTGGTTTCTTTCAACACTTTAAGTTGGATCTTCACTTTGAAGCAATGCTCTTCTGGCTGGTATGTTAGATTATCTAATGACGATCTTTTCCAGTTCCACCATCCATTGGGAATTATCAATCATAGAGAAAATACAGAATCTAAGCTGAATTTAGCGCTCCTTTCTTTTGTCTTGTCTTGTAGGCACTAATGAGGGATTTACTTTCAAAGCCGAAGGCTGCCGTTTATCCAAGTGGAGAGGGACCAGCAGTTGATGGTGTTCAAAGTTCAAGCCAAATTGATAACGAAAAGAAAAAGATTCTAGGTCTTATAAGTGATGAGATCTCTAGCACAATCCTGGAAGTATCTTTCCAGCGGATGCTTAAGAAAGAGAAAGTTCCTCCTCGAATTGCTCTTTCTCTTGGGCCTCTAGAACTGTGGAGTGATGAGTTCGAAGGAAAGGGAGACTTTGGCCAATACCGTTCAAGGCTTGTATGTTCCCGAGCCAAATGTATTGAATAGTAATTCCCTTGACAACAAACTAACCAAAAACTGATTTATTTGGTGCAGTTAGACTTGATTAAGTTTATTGCCTCTCACAAGCCCCTCGTTGCCAGTGCTAAAATATCCGAAAGGATTATCACTCTCATTAAGGATCTATTGGCTTCTCCAGTGCCTCTTCAGGTTAGTCCCAAAGACTTGCTTTTTGTCTGTTGAGCTCTTTCACAACATGCAACTTTAGATAACTGTGATATTCAATAATTATATTTGTTCATCATACAAACTTGAATTTCAGGATGTAGCAGTGGTGGACAGCCAGCAGTTGGCATTTGATTGTATTGTGGCAACCGTTTTTGATGGATCCAATGAGTTTGCTGGTGGTAGTTCTGAAGTTCATTTTTCATTGCGAGGAATATTTGAAGGTATGTGTTAGCATATTTTAGATCCTTCCAGCATGTGTTTATTTTGACATTTCGAAACCGCATTCGTTCATTTTCGTGTTGTTGACGAACAGGCTTGCTTCAGCAGCTTCTCTCTTTGAAATGGACTGAGCCGGAACTTATAAAAATGCATGGACATTATCTGGATGCAATGGGTCCATTTCTCAAGTATTTCCCAGATGCAGTTGGAAGTGTGATCAACAAATTGTTTGAACTTCTTACCTCTCTTCCACATATTGTCAAGGTTTCCTTCTGTTACATATTTTCAATGTTGGAATGTATCCAACCGCATATACACATGCCTACATATACAAATAATATCCTATTATTTACATTGCCTAGATTTGAGAAGTAAATGAGTTTTCTTATATCTTGTTTCCTTGGCAGGATCCAGCAACTAGTACTTCAAGAGTTGCAAGATTGCAGATTTGTACGTCTTTTATACGCATAGCTAAAGCTGCTGATAAAAGTGTTTTGCCTCACATGAAGGTAAATCTGATCTGTCCCTCCTTCCCTTCAGAGACTCAGATACAAAACATGGCACCTATAATTACTCAGATCTTAATTCTGGAAAGTGGCCCTGTGATCTGATAAGCTTGTGCGCTCTGATATATGGATACATGTTGGAGACCACCTCTGATTTGATAACCTTGTGCGCTCTGTTGTTCATTTGCATGATTTCAAACAGAGGTGTCTAGTTTGTCATCTTGTTCAAATTAAAGTAACATAATACCTGTTGTTGGTTGATGAACTTATATTCTGAAGCTTGCCTATTCATGATGATGTACACTATGACTTTATTTATGTGCTAGAAAATGATGGACTTATATTGTGAAGGTCGCCTATTCGTAATTTTCTGCCGTTTGGAATTATCATTTGCATGTGATATGATTTCATGTTAGCCCTCTTTCTAATTCATGCTATTTGCACAGTCTATTGCTGATACAATGGCACATATGCAAAGAGAAGGAACTTTGCTCCGTGGGGAGCATAACATTCTGGGTGAAGCATTTCTTGTTATGGCTTCTGCAGCAGGGTAATATGAAATTTCATTTGTTGCATTTTATCCAGCACCAGATTTATTATGTTCTTAGATAAGATCTGAAATTGGTACAGAGCTCAACAGCAGCAAGAAATTCTTGCTTGGTTACTGGAGCCATTGAGCCAACAGTGGATCCAATTAGAGTGGCAGAATTGCTATCTATCAGACCCTGTGGGTCTTGTTCGTTTGTGCTCCAACACACCCTTCATGTGGTCTTTGTTCCACACAGTTACATTCTTTGAGAAGGCACTCAAGAGAAGTGGACACAGAAAAAGCAACTTGAATACGACCTCCGTAACAAGTCAAGATTTGCATCCTATGGCTCATCATCTTTCTTGGATGTTGCCACCTCTCTTGAAAGTATGTTTATATTCCCTCATGGATATTCTTGGTCAAAACGTAACTAAACTTGGTCGCTACCAAAACCTGGTCAGGATTTCTTCGAAAGATTAACATGATAACACTCATTTATCTTTTTTCTACAGCTTCTCCGTGTTATTCATTCCCTTTGGTCTCCCTCAGTATGTCAAACCCTACCCCCAGAGATGAGGGCAGCTATGACAATGGCTGATGTTGAGCGATACAGTCTCCTTGGGGAAGCAATTCCTAAAATGTCAAAAGCCTCGTTGGTTTATGCTGATGGATCTTTTGATGGTGGTAGAGAAGGACAATCTGAGGCAAATGACTCTGGTGTGCGAAATTGGTTGAAAGGCATCCGAGATAGTGGGTAAGCATCTAGTAACTTCCTTTAGGCCTTAAACAGCATCTTTCTTTTCATTCCCGGTTATCTAAACTTTGTGTGCAACAAATATTGTCTACATATTCAGATACTGTGTGTTGGGTCTATCAGCTACAATCGGAGATACATTCTTCAAATGCCTAGATGCTAACTATGTCGCAGTAGCACTCATGGAGAACTTACAGTCAATGGAGTTCAGGCACATGCGACAGCTTATTCATTCATTTGTAGTTTATGTAGTAAAATCTTGTCCGGCAAATATGTGGGATTCATGGCTTGAAGTGCTCCTGCACCCATTATTTATTTGTTGTCAGCAAGCTACTAGCTCCTCTTGGTCCAGTCTTATGCGTGAGGGCAGAGCACAAGTTCCAGATTCGTTCGGTGTACAAAATGGGCCGGACATGAAACTTGAAGTAATGGAAGAAAAACTGCTCAGGGATTTAACCAAGGAGATTGCCACCCTCCTTTCAACGATGGCTTCTCCTGGTTTAAACCCTGGGCTTCCTGTTTTGGAGCATTCAGGCCATGTGGGCCGTATGGACATGTCTACTCTCAAGGATTTGCTTGCATTTAAATCCAACTCAATAGTGGGGTACGTATACTGTTCTCGCTTTCCAAATTCTTTTCTTGGTAACTTTTGGATGAAAAGAATGTATCGTGTTTGCAGTTTCCTCCTGAATCACAAAAATGTGGCTCTCCCAGCACTGCAGATCTGTTTGGAAGTGTTTACATGGACAGATGGGGAGGCAACCACCAAAGTCTGTTCCTTTTGTGGTGTTGTTGTCCTTCTAGCGATTCTAACAAATAACGTTGAGCTCAGAGAATTTGTGTCAAAAGATTTGTTTTCTTCGGTCATTAGAGGTTTAGCCTTGGAGTCAAATGCCGTAAACAGCTCTGATCTAGTTAATCTATGCCGTGAAATATTTATTTACCTCTCAGACAGAGACCAAGCTCCCCGTCAGGTCAGTTTCTCTAATAGAATTGATCAATCACAAATCCTTTTGCATGCTGTATTGTAAAAAGCTGACTCTAGATGGTATCAGGTTTTGCTTTCACTTCCTTGTCTCACACCCAACGACTTGCGTGCTTTCGAAGAAACCGTGGCGAAAACGCCAAGTCCCAAAGAGCAGAAGCAACTCATGAGGAGCTTGTTGCTGTTAGGTACAGGGAACAACTTAAGAGCACTTGCTGCTCAGAAAACCATGAATGTTATCACCAACGTCACTTGTAAGCATCCCTAACTCTTATACACGTCACAAGTTACCATATGTAAGAATCCTCAGCTTTTTGACAGTTCTTAAACTGTTCTTACCTTCAGTAAGGTCACGCGGACCACCAAGCACTTCAGATGCTAAAGAAGACGAAGCGGAAACAATCGGGTTGGCCAGTGTTTTGTGAGGTGAAACTATCTTATTAGATAAAGCTGGAGCCTGACGTGTGTTATTGTATTAATATAAAATTTTCTATTGTTAGTTATTCATTTTTCAAAGAAAACAAAATAACAAAAAAGAAAGAAAAGGAAAATTGATTTTTTAAAATAGAAACTATAAAATCGAAAAATAAGTAAACTTATGAAGAGTTTCTTAGTCATGGCTTCTTTCTTTAATATATAACCTTAGGTGATCCAGATAAGAATCAGACTGCCTGACTAAATTCAATTTAAGGTGTTCGACTAATTTTAGACAGATCATGTATACCGGAGTTTCCACTTAACCTGCTTTCGTAGGCACGGAGCAACATGCCAACAATTTATATATAATTTTCTACTATTTCCATTTTGATATAACTACAGAAAAACAATATCTTGTCGTGAATATGTAAATCAGGAATATGATAGTATATTTGGATATGTAGAGATGCATTTGTACTTGATCTTTAATTCCAAAAGAACTGAATACTTATATAATACATGGAATTTGGCCCTACTTTATTTGACATCACATGTTTTTCTGTTTTCTGCTAAACACATCACATATTTTTCTTAACGAAATTCACATGACCTTCAAATTTTTGAAAAGCCAATTCATGTATGATAATATGTGATAATGAAAGCAGTTTGTTTTGTGAGTACATTATTGCTACACATGTCTAAGTTACGTGACTTAGTCTCGTCTTCTGTATGTTAATATTATCCCTTCAAGATGACAAATTATCTTTCTTGCTTGGCACTAAATTGCACGTTAAATACCCGACAACTGTATACATATTCGGCATGATAATCCAATATTAACGAGATTCTGATCATTTTGTTGTGCGAAGATTTCAGTCAACTTTCTTTAACAATGTCTACGACTACGACGTGGACAAGCTTTGGAGCTTTTTTTTTTTTTTCAAGCTTTGGAGCTTGTATAAACGTTGTATATTTTTCCGATCACGTAGTTGAATCTTGGCTGGTTATGTTATTTTTATTTGACAGGAAATAATGACTAAATAATGGGGGATCATTCATCCCTCTTAAATTTCATGAAAAGAACAACATTACAAATAAACATTGTTAGGTGAATTAGACACGAGAAAGAAAAATAAACCCGAGAAGCTCTGTAACTTCGTTGATGAGAAAGGATTAGATTTGTATAATTTGTTATGTTTGTTTCTGAACATATATGATTGATATAATAAAATTAAAAGAACCACGATAAGTAACTAGACAATTCTGTGGTTATGGCATATATATACCTTCTAGGAGCAAATTCGGCACTTATATGAGTTTCTAATTAAACTAATTAACAATTCACAGAGCGACTCGTATTTTTATATTCTAGGGTAGATCATTGGCTACTTTCGTCCTGAGATTCAGATCTTAAAACTTATTTTATCTTTAGATTCGTATGTATCACTCTTTATATAAGTTGAAAATTGGGTTGCATGAATCCAAACCGTCCGATATACAATATTGTTATTGTGGACACATCAACAAGACTATATCATGAGTACCTTAAAAATTTGTAATCACACTAATAATAGATATTAGACAACATTTCCAAAACAATTGACACTTGAAGGCAGTTAAAAAAAATATGTGTGGTCGTATTTGATAAATTTTAGTAGTCAATTATAACACTTTTTGTTTTTTTTGACCAAAGGCTTTCAAGATGTAACACTTGAATGACACTTTATTTGATAAATTTAAAGTTACAACTATTTAAAAAAAAAACAATTAACAGTAAATACTAGTATATAACAAACTACTCGTTATGTATAATAAGATTAACTTGCCTACGATTTCTTGCATCAAAATTTAAAAAGATAAATTAGAAAATGAAATTTTTTGGATTAAAGTTCAGTAAACAAGGTGACTCAAAAACTTGAATCTCCAGGTACAAAAGTAAAATAAAGACGAATCAAATAAAAAATCACTGGTCAATGCATGAGCAGTAAATAAATAAATAGACTCTAAAAGGTCGCCGTTAGTCAGGGTTAATCACCTACGATGAGTTTCACAATAAACCATCACACTGTCACTGTTCAAGATCAGAGAAAGTAATTTAAATCGACGGTTTAGATTCCACCATTTGTGCCAGTTTACCTGCAGAGAATACTCTCTCTCCTATTTGTATATGAAATTAGAAATTCCCATAAGAAATTAGAATCTCTCTCGCTCTCTCTCTCTCTCTCTCTCTCTCTCTCTCTCTCTCTCTCTCTCTCTCTACACGCAGGACCGTACACGTCTCTCTCTATTTTCAGAATATCGAACTCGTATAATTCTCAGTCGCGTAATTTTCTCTCCTGTTTTCTGCTCGATTCCTTCGTTTTCTCTTTCGTGTTCTGGTCTTCGAATCGCGTCTCTGTTCTCTTGTTTTACTCTTGAAGCTCGAACACGGTCGTGTAGAAGAATCTCAGGCTTTAGCTTCGGAGCTTCGATCTCCGTATTGATTTTTGTTCTCGTGAGCTTTGACTTTATTATTCGCCTTCTTAACAATTAGAAGTTCTTCCTGGAGATAATCAGATCACGCGGAAGCAGCTGAGGTAAGCAATTCAGATCCACCATCTTCTCTTTTTATGTTTTTTTTTTTGGTTTCTGGGATAAAGGAGGAAACAAAATCCTCGGGGATTAAGTTCAGCCTAATCCTTGTCTTGCTTAGATTGGGTGTATTACCAAAAATGGGAAATTTTGAGAATTTGGTTTATGTTGTTGTAGTAGTATTATATATAGATTAGCCTTTCGGGATTTGTGCACTTTTTTTGCGTTAAAACTTAAAAGAATCTCAGATTTGGATTCACTTTTTGAACCCTCTGCGTTTTTAAAATGTTTTACGTATTAAAAAAGCTAGTCAAAGCTGATTCATAATGGCTTCACTGATTATCTGTAAGCACATTGATTTTCGGCTTAGTCTCAGCTCTGTTTTCCATTTTTGTTACTACTGCTTTTCTAATTTACGTGAAGAAATTTATTAGATTTTTGGTGGGAATATTAAGACAGTAATTGACAGGGGTTGAGAAATCAACTTAAGTGATTGCCTTACACTAATATTCTTTGATAATGTTATTGCAGGAATTGTTTCAATGGACAGCACGGAAAGATAAGAGATTTCCGATTTGCTGATCCAAAATCTGAATGTTGTACTTGTTGATGTCTCAATAGTTGTTGTGTACTCTCGTTCGGTTATATATTCTGGGAGGGCAACACGGAATTTGGTGGATCTAGAAGATGGCAATGCTGGCATCATATTTCGATTCTTTTATATCTAAAATGCCGTCATTATCGACCTCTGATCACGCCTCTGTGGTTTCGTTGAATCTCTTTGTTGCACTTCTTTGTGCTTGTATTGTGCTTGGCCATCTTTTGGAGGAGAACCGATGGATGAACGAATCCATCACAGCGTTGTTGATTGTAAGTTCACTGAAATTTGTCTATTATCTTGAATAGAAGGGAATCACAGACGTTAGTGCCTGTGTACTTATGATTGATTCAACTTCAGGTAGCTGATTAATCACACATGTTTCACCTTGAATGACTTCTGAGCGATTTGGTTGCAGGGGCTTGCCACTGGTGTTGTCATTTTGTTGATTAGTAAAGGAAAAAGCTCACATCTTCTGGTCTTCAGTGAAGATCTTTTCTTCATATATCTCTTGCCACCCATAATATTCAATGCAGGGTCAGTCTTTACATCCATTTGAATCCTTTGCTACTTATTTGGATAATAGTTGCGCTATTTGGTTCACCATCAAATAATTACTTTAGTAGGGTTTTGTGCTATAGAGGAAGATTTTACTAGATGGTATAATATGAACGATCTGATATGTTTAGTAGCACGAGTTTTACCAAACAAAAATTACATAAAAAGATGTAAACAAAACTTTACACCAAAATTAGTTTCTAAAAACAAGCATTATGTGATTCTAGGTGATATAAGTACAAAGCTTGACAGATGTTGACTAGAAAGCTTAAGTACTGCTTCTATAAATACCTGTCATACATCAACTTTTGTAGTACTTGTGATTGTTGGAAAGAAAGGGGGCATGATGTGTTTGGTCAATTAGTTAGATTTCATCCACGTGCATCTATGTGGTCCTGCGTTGTTGTTGTCATGGATTTACTCTTTTCAGCTTCATATTTCCCTACATGCTTTCCAGATATTTCTCAGATCGGTAATTTTGTTGCTATTGTTGTCTATTTCAGGTTTCAAGTAAAAAAGAAGCAATTTTTCCGCAATTTCGTGACTATTATGCTTTTTGGTGCTATTGGAACTGTTATCTCTTGCACTGTCATAACTTTAGGTACCTTACTTCCCATTTTGGTTTGCTGAAGTACTGTTGAAGTCTTCGTAGGGATTAGGTCCTGTGGAGATAATTTGTATATCTACCTCAAATCTGGTGGTGATTGAAACAGGTGTAACGCAGTTCTTTAAGAAACTGGATATTGGGACCTTTGACTTGGGTGATTATCTTGGTAATGCCTGAACCAATGGCTTTTTATTTCGTTTGCTTTGCTTTATCGGTTTTCAATCCAGGCGACTTAAGTTATTTTCCGGTGTTTTAATTCTCAGCAATTGGTGCTATATTTGCTGCAACAGATTCTGTGTGCACTCTGCAGGTAATTTTTTTTCTCCAATTTACTGGAAGTACTTACAAACCCATAAACAAAGTGGACCAAAAGTTCTTGTTTCTTTTGTGTTGTGATATAGGTTCTGAATCAAGATGAGACACCTTTGCTATACAGTCTTGTATTCGGAGAGGGTGTTGTGAATGATGCCACATCGGTTGTTGTCTTCAACGCAATTCAGAGCTTTGACCTCACCCACCTTAACCATGAAGCTGCTTTTCATCTTCTTGGAAACTTCTTGTATTTGTTTCTTCTGAGCACATTGCTTGGTGTTGCAGTAAGTGTATTGTTTTTTTGTCTGCCATTCTTTCTTGTGACTACTATTTGCGTACCCTCGTGCTCACACCATCTATCTTCGTTATTCATCTTGCAGACCGGTCTGATAAGTGCCTATGTCATCAAAAAACTATATTTTGGAAGGTACATATTCGGCGTGATATATGTGACTCTTGACTCTAAGTTTTTTTCTGTTTGGTCTACTAAAGTAGATGTCCCCACATGGCATGTCTCAGACACTCAACTGATCGAGAGGTTGCCCTCATGATGCTTATGGCGTATCTGTCTTATATGCTTGCTGAGGTTAGATTTTATGATATCTTATACCACTTTCGTAGAAGAATTTCAAAACACGAATGTATTCGATTGCATTCGAAGACAAAGTATATTGATGTTATATTGTTTGGATTGCAGCTTTTCGACTTGAGTGGTATTCTCACCGTGTTTTTCTGTGGGATTGTGATGTCCCATTACACCTGGCACAACGTAACCGAGAGCTCGAGAATAACTACAAAGTATGAAATCTCCAGTTTCGCCACCTTTTGCTAGAGATTAACTCAGTTCAACACACTTTGTACCTCTCATGCTTATTTTATGCATCTTTTCATGACACAGGCATACCTTTGCAACTTTGTCGTTTCTTGCGGAGACATTTATTTTCTTATATGTCGGAATGGATGCCTTGGATATTGACAAGTGGAGATCCGTGAGTGACAGCCCGGGAACATCAGTCGCAGTGAGCTCAATCCTAATAGGCTTGCTCATGCTTGGAAGAGCAGCCTTCGTCTTTCCATTATCATTTCTGTCAAACTTAGCCAAGAAGAACGAAAGCGAGAAAATCAACTTTAAGATGCAAGTATGAATCGTTCCTACTTGGTAGTAATGGATTTAATAATTCTTCTGGATCTCAGATGTTTATATCTATCCTCTTGTTCTCCATCCTCCAGGTTGTCATTTGGTGGGCTGGTCTCATGAGAGGTGCTGTATCAATGGCTCTTGCATACAACAAGGTATAAAGAGAATGTATTTATTTACTCTCTATGAAGCTTTCAACGATACAAATCATCAATTAACATTTGTTTCTATTGCAGTTTACAAGGGCCGGGCACACTGATTTACGCGGGAATGCAATCATGATCACCAGTACTATAACCGTCTGTCTTTTTAGCACCGTGGTAAGATATCTCTGGATGTTCACGAAGGTTAACATAACAGATTCCTTTATTGGGTTTTGGGTATTTGGCTAATAGATTCTCGTGAAAATGGTTTTCAGGTGTTTGGTATGCTGACCAAACCGCTCATAAGACACCTATTACCGCACCAGAAAGCCACCACGAGCATGTTATCTGATGACAACAATACCCCAAAATCAATCCAGATCCCATTGCTGGACCAAGACTCGTTTATTGAGTTCGCAGGGAACCACAATGTGCCTCGGCCTGACAGTATACGTGGCTTCTTGACACGGCCAACTAGAACGGTGCATTACTACTGGAGACAATTTGATGACTCCTTCATGCGACCTGTCTTTGGAGGTCGTGGCTTTGTTCCCTTCGTCCCTGGTTCTCCAACTGAGAGAGACCCTCCTGATCTCAGCAAAGCTTGAGAGGAAAATGTGGAAGGAGAAAAGCTTTTTGTAGAAAGAAAAAAAGGTGATTGAAATTTGTGCGTCTTGTGTAAATTATCCATCCACTTGTAATATTGTTTGTGAGGATAGATAGTTGTCCTACGTTTTGAGAGCAGAAAGCAAAAACATGGAAATGAACTCCCGAATGGATTTGATTGATGTCATCTTTGTTTTGTTGTAACAAAACGATACTACATTTGTTTTATATGTGTCTGAATTTTTTTAATGGTTCGAACTCGACCGGAACGGATTGGTACGGTTTGGTACGGTTTGGTTTGATTTTGGATGATTGGAATAAAGAAACAAAACTTTCTTTCTTTTTTTTTTTTTTTTTTTTTGGTCAAAGAAACAAAACTTTCTTTCTTGTTTCATATTTTTTTTTCTCAAATTAATGCAGTTGTTTCTCAACTCTCGATTAAAAACATTCCGATTTCCGAGTGTATATAGTTGGGCTGACACGTGATGTCCGAGTTTCCTTAACGAGCCCAACAAGAGCCCAAATAGAGAAACCAGCGATTTTTCTTAAGAAGGTGTCGTTTATGCTTGGACCAGCTTATAAATAACTCCCAGTGCCACTGAAATTCACGCTCCTTGTACAATCCGCCATCTAGTTCAGACTTCAGATCAGGCGTGAAGATCGATAATAATGGCGTCAAGTTTCACCTCTTCGATCTCCATGCATGCTCGTGTCTCGGTACTTTGATCTTTGACGATACTTTAACTAATATGATCATTTGCCACGATTATTATGATTATCGTTTCATAATTGTAAAAACTCTGAATGAAGAGAAAATTCATTAACATTTCTTTTGTCTAACACAATCTTGCATTTAATATCTGTCAATTACTTTCCTTATTGCTTTCTTGGTCTCTGAATGAAAAAATCTTTGTCCTTGTCCAACGCATGATGAACAGGCTACAACAACAAGATTCAGTCTCCAGATACCGGCTTTGATTTTCAACAATGGAAAGACTAATCTTTCCTTCAGCCTACAACGTTCAATGCCTGCTCGCCTCGTAGTATCTTGTGCAGTATGTGGTTTTAACTCCATCTTTCTTTGCGTTCTTGAGCCTGTTTTAGCTTTGTGTTTCAAAGACTTATGTGGTGTATTTATGTGGTTTTAAGGCCAAGCAAGAGACAGTGGAGAAAGTGTCTGAGATTGTTAGGAAGCAATTGTCGCTCTCCGAGGATCAAAAAGTCACAGCCGCAACTAAATTTACCGAACTTGGAGCTGATTCTCTCGACACGGTATCCACTATCCACCAAATTGCTCCATCCAATATTTTATTTTTTTATCTCAAAACTCAATGGCCATTGATGAACAAGTTCTGGTCTGAGAGATTTTTTTTTTTTTTTTTTGCAGGTTGAGATAGTGATGGGTTTGGAGGAAGAGTTCGAGATAACAATGGCGGAAGAGAGAGCAAAGGAGATTACAACAGTCCAACAGGCTGCTGAACTCATTGAAGAACTCGTCCAAGAGAAAACTGCTTAATTAAAGAAGATGGAGAGAAAAAAAAAACAGAGGCTTTTGCCTTTGTTCTTGTCTTTTCTCAAATGTGTCATGCTTGTATGTTTTTGCCCCAGTGTTTTGTTGTGTCAATCTTTGGACTACTACAAAAGCTTTCTTTAAGATTATCAATCTGAGGAACAGAGAGTCACAAAAAAACTTTCATTTATAAAAGACAAGGATGTTACACGTTTATTCGAGAGTACAGACTCACGCATACTACATAGTCTCATAAACACATGACTAAACACTAAAATATAAACAAGGGCCTTAAAAAAGCGGCAATACCTATAGTCCTAAGAGATCGTACCCAACTTCTAATTACAGTCTCAGAAGATCGGGAAGATGTTTGTTATTCTAGTCCTATTCCCAATCAGAATCGAAAAATCCAGCATCCTTCATCTCTGAGTAGTATACATTCTCCAAGTTCAGATCTTCTTCCTGCAGCAAAACCATTCGCATTAACAAAGAGAGACAGATAGAAGATGAATGATTAATTATTTTACCTGGAAAAAGTCTGCGAGAAAAGTAATGTAAAGAAGAGGAAGGTATAACGCGTGGTAGCAGACACTCATGATCCCATACAACCTGCAAGCATTTTGAGTTTTAATTTTTGAATTATTTTCTTATGGTGTGAAATGGCAGATAAAAGCTGAACATAAGAAATATTCTCTACTGGCATGGTTTTTGACAGAGTTACCAGAATCCGAAATGAGCACCGTTTGCAGTAAACGCAGATGCAACTAGGTAAAGTCCGTATAAGGCGAACATGATGGTTATGTACTTGTAAAATGCAGGCCTTGCTGTTAAAACAAGAAGATTTGAAGGGTGAGAAATAGAAGAAACCAGTGAAGGTTATTATGGGCTAGTGCGACTATAAGGACGATGGAAGCATCTGATCAACTTACCAGGCAATCTTTCTCTCCACCTAGAGTTGTACATCAAGAATATCATCCCATAAACGCCAGTGAGTAGGAGCTTGTGAATGACCCATAATCCCCATTTGAACTTTTGTATATTTTCATTGTTGTCAATAAACAACGGCACACCAAACCCAAAGAGATAAATTACCTGAAAAGGGGTAATAACCCGGAAGGATTACGGAGATGGTAAGGCCTAAAACTTATGCCAAAAAGTTTTGCAGAACCAACTTCAGCCATAACAGCTCTAAACTAGTCGTTTCACCATATTTATGATTTCTTCAAATCGTGTTTCGAGAAGGTATAATAGTAGACAAAGTAGAGATATGTAGTAGTCACGAACAAGATAATACCTTGAGAAGCAAATCAAGACCAATAATAAACCCCGAGATGAGGAAAGTTCTAGTTAACGCTTCTGCACCGCTTGCATAGTTTCCTTGGAAAAGAAAAGCTACCAAGCTTACTTCCAGAAACAACATTCCAGATGTTGTAAACAAAGTTAACAGATTCCAAACTACTTCTTTCCCAGGAGTGCATTCCCAACCCTAGAACATGCAAAATACAAAATTTACCAAACCGGATACACGAAACACATGATAATCAATTCAGGGGACTTCCATAAACAGTTTATGATCTTCCTAACAAACACATCTTACACCAATCCAATAACTATCTAATTACCACTGTAGAAAAACGACCCTGTCAAATGATTACATGTATTATTGTATTCCTCCCTAAGTAGTAGAATTTCATCCTACAATCACTGCCCATGAACAACTTAAGACCAAACAGTTTTTAAATGGAGCTTCAACGAGCCTAGAATAGTCTTAATAAGCTCATTCAATTCAATCAAAGTTCTCATCTTTCATTACTTGAGAACAGAATCGAAATCAACAAACCTGGAGGCAGCACCAAACAAGATTTGACAAGCTAACGAGCCAAAGACACCCATAATAAGCGATCATGATGTAAGATCGTCGATTCGAGAGTTTAGACAAGCTCTTCTTCGCCTCGTAAGCTAAGTAAGCGACAAAGAAGAGAGAAGCCGCAACGAGAACCGTGTTATGTAGGAATCCATGACACCTATCGACCCATCCGCCGATAAGCCCGCCGCCTCCATGCCCTTTAGCCGTCGAATTAGGGTTTAGCCGTGAAATCAGAAAAGGTGACTCCGATATTTCCCCGAGAAATCGCATTTCATCAATGGGTTATGCGAATCAGGGAACAGAGAGAAAGCTTAGAGCTTGAGAGTAGAAAAATAGAACCTTTAATAAATTCGA
The DNA here is from genome assembly GCF_000478725.1 of Eutrema salsugineum. Taxonomy (NCBI): domain Eukaryota; kingdom Viridiplantae; phylum Streptophyta; class Magnoliopsida; order Brassicales; family Brassicaceae; genus Eutrema; species Eutrema salsugineum. The sequence goes on along the minus strand of NW_006256547.1, from coordinate 4,293,965 downwards.
GAGGAGCGAGACTGGATTTGGAAATTTGCAATCAATCTTTGATGGATTTAGAAATGTAAAATTGATTTCTGACAAAATCCAAACAATTAGGGTGAAATTAGTAAATATATGGTAGTTATTGGGGCTAATACGTAATTACTATAACATATTGAGGTGGAAAATAATATTTTATAATACGAAAAATGAAGAAAGAATCCTTTTCTCTCATCAACAAGATCGATGAAAGGAAATAAAAGGGAATAGAAGCAGAAAAATATCGTTTCACATCAAAAATAGAAGTTTTGTATATATTTGTTTCACTATGAATTAAAAAGCAGAACTTCAGAACAAGGAATGTCAATATCCAAATAGAAACATAAAACAGAAAACATAAACATTGAAATCAAAACTTGGATACAGCCTTGATATCAAATAGTTGATTCTAAAAGAGGAGGGTTCTGATATCGACAGGCAACAAATCTGCTGAGCAAACAGGACATTGAGGAGTACGCAACAAGTGACTTGAGATGCAAGTAGCGTGAAAGATGTGATTGCACACTGTTTTGTAAACAATCTCTTCTTCTTTTGGATACCCCTTTCCACAAAGACAACACAACTCTTGACCTCTATAACAATCCACAATCTCCGTAGTGGTTGGAGCTATTGGTACAAATCTATCATCCCCAACATCATCTACATCCAAAATAGTGTCTTCGATTCTCAACACATCCATAACAGCCTCTTTGATATCAATCTGAGGAGCAGGATCTTTGTGATGCAACTCTCTAACATGGAAGTGAAAAACTAGGACGGGACAAGCAGGAGGTACGACCTCAAGATCGTTGAAAGAGAAGTTGGAGACCAAGTAAGTCAAGATCTGATTAGTTATGTTGGAATCTTTCTTGTCCATAAAGAAGAAACGACCAAGCAAGTCTACAAATGATTGTGACAATCCAGACTTGGAATCTCTTTGTGGCCGTCCCGTGTATCGCGTCAAGCGGAATCGATAACCCGTGTCTCCGCCTTCTTGAGTTACTAATAAAACACCAACGTTGGAGTCGTAAGGCACATCAAACTTGTAAAGTCTGAGACTTCCGAGACGAGATGTCATAATTCTCTCTAAGCTTATAGGTCTAATCTATGTGTTTCCTTTCTACAATATATGCAAATTTAGAATATCTTACTTCTATTCCGAATCCGACTAAAGAATTTTCTTGTTATGGAATTCCCTGAAAACTAGCCTTTTCTTTTCTTAACAAGATTCCTTAAAAAAATATCCTAGACACAGATAGTAATAATTTTATAAAAAATGACTTAAATGGGCTTTTCTAGTTTTTACACATGATAACTAGAAATATCTTTTAAACGACGAAAAAACTAGAAATATCTTTTATTTGATTTAGAAACCATTTATCTTCAAATAGTAAATTTAATATAAAAACATTATCTTTGAATAAAAATATTTTTTTGTTTTCGAATACTTTGACCTATGCATGTGACTAAAGTGGCAGAAGATTTATTCAAAAGAGAGAGCCAAAAAAAAAAAAACCATGTCACTGATTTAAAACGGAAAGAAGTCAAATACATCCAAGTATTTTGGAATTTATCAGTTTGTATGTAAATAATTGGGCTGGTATATTCTGCCAAGTGCTAAGAACAGTATTTTCATCTTTTCTCGTTTTTATGTTGTTTTTCTTAATAAAAACCTTGCTTTGTTGTAATTCACTTGGAATAGAAATCCGTTTTAGAAACAGTACTGTTGTTTACAAAAATTTCTACATGTGTTAATTTTTTTTGTTTTTAAGTATTTAAACTAGAGAAACTGTGTGGTCATACGCGGGAGTGTTTTAAATTTCGTTTTTTCGTTAGTGGTGGTATGGTTTGATAACTTTAATTAATAATTTATTTAAGACACTATATGACTATATGTGATAGACAGACACCATCAATTTAGAGGAGAAGTGTAATTAAATTAAAATGGGAAAATCACTATGATAAATCTTGAATATTTTTATTAATCATTAGGTCTAAAATATTATAGAACACTCGACAAAGAATGAGACTTGTTATTATGGATTTTAAAAAAGCTAAAATTCTTTTAGTCTTTTTAAAAAATTTTGAACAAATTTCTTCAAGGCATGAATTTGATGAAGACGAGGGAGACAGCTGTGGAGTCTAATGTCGCCTACTAGTATTTGAACATTTTAACCATACGCTTAAGTAAGACATAAATGTGTTGTATATCTGTAAAACGTGAGGAAACTAAATTCATAGTACACAAAACTCATATAGATTTTTTAATAAAACGTGTGAAAAGAACTAGACATATTTACCTTATGCTTTATATTCTTACGCCAAACATTCTATTTACTAATCATTATCAAGCTTTTTCATGGAGTTGATGTATATGGTTTTGGGTATTAAAACACGGAAAAGCTTTGTTAATGCATGTGATTTAACTGGACATCATTGATATAATCAACTGAGTTGACATTGGAGAAAGGCGGCATGTCATGATTGTTATCCCATATGATATGTCAGACAAATAAATTTTATATTTGATTGATATATTTTTTTCATAAATTTATTAACACTGTCTAGGTCCTAGATCTTTTTCGGAATGAGCCATATTTTTACTCAGTTTAATAATAATTGATTTAAAAACTCATAAATATCGGACTGGAAAATGGTAGCTAAAAACCGAAATAAAATATATGAAGAGAAAACGGAAAAGGAAATCCGAAATTTTGGTTCGATATAATTAATGGGGGTTTACTTGATTATGATAATTTTTTAAATCAGTTTATAATAGAGAAGTCGAACCGATAGAATTTAAAGCAGAGATTATCTGGTTAAGTACACTTTCCCTTACTAATTAAGAAAAGGGCATTAATTAATTAATTAATTAATCAATTAATGGGAACGTGTCTGTCAAAACTGTAAAAGAAGGAAGAAGACACACACAGTTAATTCTCGCCGTCGTACAATTTTCAAAGGGTCTTTCTTTTTGGCGTTGATTCTTCATTTCTTTCCTTCGCTTTGGGTCCTCATTTATCTTCGATTGCGATAAATTCTCTCCCATTTCTTGTAAAAAACTCGTTTCTTTGGGTCAAAATTCTAATTTTTTTTTTTTTTTTGTGTTTCTTACTGTTTTCGTTGGTCCTTCTCTGGTTTCGTACGGAAACTTGAAACAAAAAAGACGGTGCTTTTAGGGTTTTTGCTGGATCTTCTTCTCTCTTCCTCCGTTCGTGTTTGTTTCTTCTTCTTCTTCTGTTGTTCGGAATTCGGCGGAGAGTTTCGCTAAAGGGTAGTTAGTTAAGTTTTCGTCTCCGTGAGATTTTTCCTTTTTTAGGAACTCTTCCTTGGAGTCGAAGATATTGAAGGCAATGGAGGAGATTAAGGTGGAGAGCGAGTTAAAGCTCTGTGAGGCGAAGATAGACAATCTCGGTATACAACTGGACAAGATTCAGTCTCATTCCTCTGATATACTTTTCTTCAGTCTTCAGTGGAGAGATTTACAGGAATATCTGAAAACCGCCCAAGGGAAAGTAGAGAAGAGGTTCAGGGAACTAGCGTTGAAGGAGACGGAGTTGCAAGATAAAAGCTTCGCACTTGAAGAAAGGGCTAAAGTGGTTGAAGCAGCCGAAGCCGAGATGGCTGATTTAGAGATGAAAACTGGTGGGTTTCGCATGGAAATCGAAGAGAAAAGGAAAGATCTAACATTGGTTCAGGACAATGTTAAGGAATGTGAGAAGCTGCTTGAGACACGGACCTCGGAACTTGTTTCTAAAGAGAGAGAGCTGGTAGTACTGAGTCTGGACCTTGACTTGAGGGAAGAGATGGTCAGATCACTGAATAACGACATGAAGGAGACTTGCCAACAGATGGAATCAAAAGCTAAGGAGTTAGAGGGCATTCAGAGGCTGATTGAGGAACGGAATGCACATTTTGAATCAATCAACAACTTGATTGAGGAACACAACGAAGAACTTGCTCTTAAAGAGAAGAGGCAGGATGAGATGAGGGATGCTATTCGCAAATTATCCTTTGAGATTGACTCTGTAGAGAAGACATTGGAAAGAGCTAAACTTTTTGTCGAGCAACTCTCTGAGAAACAACATTCAATGGAGGACAAACTGGATTCGACAGAAAGAAGTCTAGAAAAATGCAGTGCAAAGTATGATTCAAAGAAAAAGGAACTTCGCTCTGTGAAGAATACATATAAAGTGTACGTACAAAACCTGGATATCAAAGAGAATGAGTTAAAGTCTTTACAGTCAATACTCACTCAGAGAACTAAACAAGTTGAGGAAGAAGAGATGAATATGCAACATTTGGATAACTCCGTTCAGGAACTTATCAGACAACTCAAGTTGAAACAAGAAGAGGTTTGTGCAATCAACCAGTCGGTCAAGGAATGCTCAGGTGAATTGGAAGCTAAGAGAAAACATCATGATCAGGTTCAAAGCTCAATTATTAAACTTACTGCTGAGCTCAATGCAAAAGAAATCGAACTTAATTCTGTCAAGAAAAAGATTCAAGACAGATGGGAAGACTTCCAATCTAAAGAGGAAAAGCAAGTCAGATTAAAAGCATCATTGATGGAACGTGAGCAAGGACTTGAATTGAAAGAGAAGAAGCTTGCTGCTCTGGAGGAAAAGATTGAGCTGAAAGAGAAGGAGCTTGATTCTCGGGAGGAAAAGATGGATAAAAGAGATCAGCTACTGAAATCTTCAAAAAAGAATTTGGAGGAATGTGTTAATGATCATGAGTTGGTACAAGATGCTAATGTATCTGACGACCAAACTTTACAGTTAATCTTACGTGGGCATCTGAAGAAATGTCCTCAGCTTCACCTTGATATCTCGCGTTCTCTGAAAGCATCTTCTGACCCGGCAAAGCTTGTGTTAGAGACAATTCAAGGGCTTTACTCCGCTCATCAAGGGACAGCAGTAACAAATCTTGATCCAAATAGTGTTAGAAGGAGTAGCATCTACTTGCTCGAGTGCTTAATGGATATGTCAGTAAAACCCAGGACTAAGTACAAGGAGAAGCTATCAAATTTGCCACTGAATGGAAGAACACAACTATAGTTAAGGCAGAGAATCCTGTGGAGGTGTTGGGTTTTCTGCACTTTCTTGCTGCATTCAGTTTGGCATACACTTTTGATGCCGACAAAGTCCAGAACCTTTTTGATGTTGTCTTTCTTCGCAAATACGCTCCGAGCCTATGCGAGGCTCTTGGAGTATCAGCTCTAGCACCTGGTATGTTTTCTCAGTAAAAATATTCGCTTTTTCCCTCTTGTCTCTTCCTCTTCAAGTAAAGTCTCTGAAAATCAATTTTGTCTCAAGTAACATAAGTTACTTTTCCTGTTTTTTGTGTGTTGCCATTAAAATTATCATATATAGTCTAGATATCTGGTTCTGTTACAAGCAAAACAATATCGAAGCTTTAGACCTTTAAGAAATAACTGTCAAGATCTCTTATAGTCTTATGATACTTATTGAATTTTTTTTACCAGTCAACAACGTACTATCGTTGGAAGATAAGCCTGAACAGCAGCCCCCTGAAGTACCAATCAGCAATAGTAATGATTCTTGCTCCCGGGATGTCCAAGAAAACATAGCATCATCTCCATTGGCTAATGAAGATGCTCTTAGGGACTTTGAGGGCTCAGCTTTCTTTTCACCGAATGAAGTCTCTACTAATCTTCCAATGCTAAAAGATCCAGGCAGGTTTGTTCTAACTTCTGTCGAGGATGCACTCACGGGTGCTCATCAGAGAGGGGAATTGAGTTTAGCAGATCCTATACTTACTACTTTGGTTCCCCTATTGGAGGAGCTGCCACGTGTTGTTAGCTCTCCCGATCCTGATTTACAGTCAGATGCAACAAAAGTGGCACATAGATGGAGCATTATGATGGGAACTAGCGCTCAAAAGTCACACCTCGAGGCTTGGGCTTTTCTGCAATTCATTGTGGCGTATGGACTGGTGAAACGAACCAATCAAGATGAAACTTTGAAATTTGCCTCGAATGTTGCTCACTTCAAACAGGCTCCAAAACTCTTTCAGTCTCTTGGTCTCAGTTCTGCCATCCCAAGTAAGTTGTACTTGTACAACTGGTTGTTATCTTTGCGTTTGTTTTTTAAAAACATTTTCTACTCTTACCATTTGTGACGAAGTATGTTTTACTCTTTCTTTTCTTTTTTTTTATCTCTACAGATTTTGTTAAACTTCTCCTGAACAATGCCCTATATTTTCCGGCAATCCGGTTTATTTTGTTCTTCAACCTGAAGAACAACTTTTCTCCACTGGTCTTCTTGAAGGAAGAGATCATCAATCTTAGACGCTCTGCCAAGGAAAAGAGAAGCTTTGAATCACAGGTTAAAGCTTGCTCCGATCCATCTCTTTGGCAAACTGTATAGTTATTCCGTTGTCATTGATGGTTTAATTTGTAATCTATGTTGGCTTATAGGCTGAAGTCAGAGATGCTGCTAAATTGAGAGACATAATAGAACTCATCGAAGACTTCAAGCTGGAAATTGATCTTCCTGTGGATCTTATCACCAAATTCATGGTTCCTCGGGAAATTAAAAATCAGAAACAATCTGTTGTCTCATCATCTGTCCCACTTCAATCACCGCAGATACTTCCAAGTTTTCATATGCAGGATTCACACACAGTCTTTCACAGCTCATATAATGCCACTAATTGCTCAAACCCGAGCCTTCCAACAAGCTTTGGTGCGGCACCAAATCCACAGGTCCTAGACGTGGAAACATATCAAGCTGCTGGTTCAACTGCGTTGCAAGGTCAATCTTCACACCTCGCTGGTTCTAAACGTCCAAGGGTGGATCCTGTGGGTCCTAGACCGGCGATTAGACCTTGCTTGTTTCCACAATCAGGCAATGGCAGATTCTAGTGTTCTGTCTCAAGGGTCAAGCTAGCTTAGGTAAAGTAGTAGGAAGTAAGTAACAAGAAATAGTTTGTCTTGTCTTTTGGTCTAGAATCTAAATAGCACCATCTGTTTCTCAATCTCTGGTTTTTGTGTAAAGAATATGCAGTGGGTTATTTGATTTTTCTCTAATCTGAACGATGTAAAGTTTCAAGACTTATGCAAATTTCTCTAAGCAATATCATCTTCGTATGACATGCATGTTTGGTAATAATAAATTTTTAACCTGGTAATGATAACTACAATATTGGAGGACAGTTGGTACAATCAATTAAAATGATTCTATGTTGGTTACAAAAAAAAAATATATATATGTTAACTTTTTTTTTCTGGCGAGGCGATGAGGGTTTTTACTTAGACGAAATTTTCTTTCGGTTTTTCGGGATCATTCTCGATATTCAGACGGCAAGAGAGAACAGAAAATCATTCATCAAGTTCGTTCCTTTTCTAAAAAAATTTGAAATTTTTTGGGGGTCTACTAAGGGTTCTTGTGCGTTAGTTAGTTAATGGGTAGCTTGATGGAGAAGGCAACGAGTGGCCTAGAGCTCGTTGATCTAAGCAAGCAGAACTTCCGACGAACCCTAGATTCTCTACAAGAAGGTGCTCATTCGCTACTCCTGCTTACGGTTCAATGGAAGGAGATCGAGGCGTACTTCGATTCCACCAAAAACGTTCTCCAGGAGCGAGCGAAGGAGCTTCAAGCACTCGAGGAATCGATAAAGGGCCAAGCTTTGGAACTGGAGACGAAGGAGAAGGAGCTTAGCTCGATTCGTGGGTCGTACGAAGCGAAACTAAGCGATTTGGAGAAGAAGGAGAAGGAGTTCCATATGGAACAGAAGGCAGCGACCCAGAAAAGAAGCGGAGAAGTTGAACAGTTGGAGAGATTTACGGAGAGAATCGAATCTATGGAGAAATTTTCTGATGAGAAGTTGAAGGAACTCGAGGCTAGAGCAAATGAGCTTGAATTGAAGGTGAAACAAGTACAGCAACAGAAAGAACGGATTAGCGCCGGAGAAACGTTGAGACTTGAATTTGAGCCACTAGTTTCATTGTTGGCTAAAAACATAGGCTCAAGTGTTACAATGCCTACGAACTGTTCGACTTTTTACCTGAATGAAAATGCGACAGATTTTGCGGATGATTTGGTTATGAAAAACTTGGCCTTTGCAAGAATGATTCCTTATTTAGACCCGGCAAAGCTTGTCTTTGAGGCTATAGAAGGGTCTTTGAAGGAATACTTGAATAAAGATTTTGGAGAAGCTGATGATAGACTTGATAGTGTTGTTAATAGTTGCATCGTTATGTTAGAGAAACTGATACAGATGAATCTACATATCACACGGAATGTTAAAGAGGAAGCGACTCAACTGGGGATTGACTGGATAGGCAAGGCAAAAACCAACCCCAACAGTAAAGCGCTGGTGTTAGGTTGCTTGTTATTTCTGGCTGCTTACGATTTGGCCTCTGTGACTACTCGTGAGGTGCTCTTAACCCTTTTAGAGCGCTTCCTTTTGTATGATCAGGCCCCGAAACTGTTTCGGCTTCTGGGATTAGAAGATAAGGTTTCCGGTAATGCCCGCTTCTTGTTTTTAGACTGATTTATAATAGTTGTTGCCCAAAATCTGAAACTTCATGTGAATTGCTCTATAGGTGCGGTTGAAACTCTAAGGAAAAAGGAAGAGTACCTCGCAACTCTCAAATTCATCTGTGAGTTCCGTTCATACAAGCTTTGTCCAAGAGGACGACCAGGAGACCTTTTGCTTGAGTATTTGGATTCCTCAGAAAAAGCTGCCCGAGTAATTGCTGGGGATGGAAACTCAGTGGAGGCGCAGGTAAGCTAACCTCTCTCTCTCTAGTTCTATTCAATCTGGCTTATGATGTAACGTGACTAAGCTTGTTGACTTGTTGTAGAAAGCGAGGAGGGAGAAGAGAAAAGCTGATGCAGTCATGGCCCTTGAGTGTATCAGAGAGAAGAAAACCGAGTCTATGTTTCCTGCTAAAATTCTCAAACAGCTAAATGTACTGAAAAACGATGAACCAGCCCCGAGAGCAGTCGAACAAGTTCATAAAAGTTATGAAAAAAGACGAAGCACAACCAACGCTGTAGAGAAATCTAAAGCTGATTCTTTTGTTCCGTATCAACAGAAGAGTGAAGCCAAGCGTCAAAAATTAACTGAACCAAGAACTCATGTTCAGAATTCAACAGGTATGTTGATTCATAACCTTGCTCGTAAATTAGCAGCCAGACCCTACATATCTATGTCATTCGGTTTCATTGATTTGCGTCATGTAACACTTTATATAAGTTTCTGATTGCTGTGGCTTTTGGTTTGCTTTATGAAATGCTCAGAAAACATACCCCTGTGACTTCCTTTCCATTTTTTAATCTTTGGGAGAAATTTGAGACATCAGAACTCTGTTCTTGTGTTTAAGATAAGTGATTAGCCGTAATTTTTTTTTTATGCCTTTGAAACATCCAGTAAATCGGCCCAGAGTTGTCTCTGTTCCATCTGGGGATAAGATTGAGGAGTCAGGAGTAAACCATCAGCAAGAAGCTACCAAAGCAAATTATGCATCAAGCACCGAAACTAAGCCAAACATTCTCCCTGGTTCCATTAACGGGGAAATGTTGAGGGAGCTAGTAGAAAAGCAACCCTTAGTGGAGAGTGACCTCTCCAATGCTATTAAATGCACACCAGATCCAGCAAAGCTAGTTCTAGACACATCCATGGCTCTGTGTCCCAAAAACCCCCAAGAGGGCTATGAGTTCAAGCTGCTGGTTACTTCAGCTAGCTGCTCCTTATTGTTGGATCAGCTGAAGAAGAACCAGGCTAAAATTGGACATCCTGTGAAAGGCGATGCAAAGAAACTTGCGGTTTACTGGAAAGATAAGATCTCAAAGAGTAAGAAGGATGAATTGGAAGTCGTTTGTTTCCTAAAGTTTCTAGGTATCTTCGGAATAGTGGCAGATTTCAAGGCTAATGACCTTCTAAGCCTACTGGACAATTCTTATTGGCAAACTGTGTCTCCTGATCTTTGCCAGTTTCTCGGGTTGGACAACGCCATTCCAGGTGATTCCCTTTTTCTTATTTGCCGCTTTTGTAAATCTCCAAGCCTGGATATTTTTTTGAATCACAGACGGTTCACCGAGATGCCTTCTATGAAAAATGTCTGAACATTATGAACTTGTTTTTTTTGAATCACAGACGGTTAAAGCTCTGTCATTTTCACTTAAGACAGGTTTGTTCATATGGCTTTATATTTTTTCACAGGTTTCATTCAAAATCTCATAAAAACTGGGCATCGTCTCAAGGCAATCGACTACATTTACTCATTTGGTATGGTCCGTAGATTCCATCCTGTTTCCGCCATTATAAATGATTCCTTGAGGATTACAAAGGAATCTGCAGAGAAGTCGTTTAGAGATGCTAAGAACGAATCTGCACCGCAGGTAAAAATTCCCGCCCGTTCTTTGTTCTGAACTTCTTATAACAAGAGTACTCAAACAGAGTTTGTTGTAACACAAAGCAGACTTTACAGGTTGCGGCCATTGACAGGCAGATCAGATCACTAAGAGCCGCCATTAAATGCATATCGCGTCACAAACTCGAATCAGAGTTCCAACTCGGGAACCTCGAGGAACAAATCAAGTCGCTTTTGAAGCTTAGAAGAAACCCATCTGATGGATCTGGATCTGGAACAAAACCTGATTTGACAATCAAACAATCCCAAGCGGCAGAAGAAGCACCAAATTTAGCAGAGGTTGGTTCTGTCACCAGCAACACACCTTTGGAAACTTCAACGGCAGCTGCTTCCTCCTCCGTGAGCAAACCGGGCTCGAAGAAAAAGCAGAAGAGAGGACAAAAACGCAGCCTTTCGGGAAGCAAACAGAGCTCAGTACACGTTGCTTCAGACCCAAGGAATCACTTTCCCGTGCATGGTTATTCCCTGAATCAAAGACTGACTTGGCCCGTGGATCATTACGATAGAGGATTGATCGAAAATCCTAACTTGGACTACAATTATAACCATTGGACACAACCAGAGAGACCCAGATTTTGCCAATTCTATCAACATTTCGATCCTTATAACAGAAATCAGTAATAGGTGTTGCTTACATTTTCAGAGTTGTTGGAAGATTGTAGCTTCTGGTTTTTTTTTTGTTTTTTGTTTTGGATTTTGCAGAATTGCTATATTTGATTCCGCATCTTCTATACTCAGAGAAGATGTCAATTATAACATTATAGTCAAATTTTATTGTTTCCTAAAAGTATAAAAGTTCAGATAATTTGGTTGACAATCAAACAAACAAAATTGGATTATTTTATAAGTATATAAATATATAATCGTTGAAATGGTATATAAAAATTTAATAAGATGTAAGAAAAAAAAGTAAAATGTAAAGACACGTGTATATACCATATTATGGAAAAGACACACGCCTTGAAACTATCCGGTTTTCAGTTCATATTTTTAGATTTTTTTCCCCTTCACTCGGAAATTAGGGTTTATTTAGTATTTTATTCTCTCTCTAATCTTCTCCTGAACTAGTGGCTTTCGGGCTTCAAGCTTCTGGGTATGTTCACTTGTGGTTTTTTTTTTTTTTTTTTTTTTAATCCGTCGTCTAGGGTTTACTTTTGCATTTGCATTGGAAATTATCGTTTTCCAGTTGTTGTTGTTTTGTGTCATTATCCTACTTTTCTGCCGATTGAAAAGGTTTTTGTTTTCAATTTCGCCTCCGATAAAGATTTGGAGCTCTCTGATCTTTGTTCTCTTATTTGTTCTGTACAGTTTTTTTCGATCAATTAGGATGTATCTGGTGATTACTGCTTAACATTGTATTAATATCTTCTCTCTTTTTCCTCGGTTATACTGACTTGTTCTGTTTCAAAAAAAAAAAAAATCATAACTTTGATTTTAAGATCTCAGAATTGCAATCAAACTAGACATGACTTATGATTTTTTCTTTTGGTTTGCAGTTCTATACTGTTGAACTATTAGACTGCTTTCAAGTTCAAGGCGTTGTATGAAGATCTCGCAATTCTTGTTTTATCTAATCAAGGATGAAGTACATTGTTTAAAGATTTTGCAATTTTTGTCTCTTGTAATGGTAAGCTGAGTTTTGTTTCTTACAGTCGCTATTTTTGGGATGACAAATCAGGATTAGGAGTTGATATACTAATAATGGATCTGCAATGGACTTTGTGTTTGCAGGAATGAGATCTTTCTTCCCTTCGTCTGATCTTTGAACTTCAGCTGATTCAAAGAGGCTTCTTCGCTGAAAATGGACTGTAACAAGGATGAGGCCTCTAGGGCAAAAGCATTGGCAGAGAATATGATGCGGAAAGGTCATTTTGCCAGGGCTCAGAAGCTTGTAATGAAGGCTCAGAGTCTCTTCTCAGGTCTTGACAGCCTACCACAAATGTTAGCCGTATGTGATGTCCATTGTTCTGCCGACAACAAAATCAACGATCTTGAGAACTGGTATGGTATTCTTCAAGTTATGCATTTTTCTGACGATGCTACAATCAAGAAGCAGTACAAGAAGCTCGCTTTGCTTCTCCATCCCGACAAAAACCAGTTCCCCGGTGCAGAGGCTGCTTTCAAGTTGATTGGGGAAGCAAACAGATTCCTCGCTGACAAGGAAAAACGGACTCAGTATGATATCAAGCGCAGAATCTATTCACGGGTTTCTAGCCAACAGTGTGCAGATGCAAACAATGCCGGTGACGTTAACAAAGCTATATTCTGGACATGTTGTGAGCACTGTGGCTGTAAGCATAGATACTTGAGACAATATGTGAACACGAATATGTTCTGTTCCAGTTGTCAAAGATCCTTCATGGCCTACAACACTGGATTTAATGGAGTACCGCCTAAATCAAGCACTGGTCAAAAAGAAGTTCGAAATCAAGGGGCTTGTAACACATTTGTGAATAAAAATGTGGATTCTAGTGGTGCTCAGACTGGAAATGTAGCAGCTGAGATGGATAAAAAAGGTACTTTTAAAGAGAAATTCAACAAGAAGAGTACTGCTGAGCCACCCAAAGCTGATGGTTTGAAAGTACAACCTGAAGTTACAAAATCAGAAACAGATGCATCAAAATCTGTACCGGATGAATCAGTTTCAAGGTGTGATCAAGCACCCTCTACGAGCATGGACAAAAAAAGGAAGCGAAAAGTTGTTGACGATCATAGTGAGAGTACTTATGTTGATTCAAAAGATAATAATAGGAGGACATCTCATAGGAAAAGTCGGCAGGCTTCTTGTGCAGACAAGGGAAGCAGTGATTCTATAAGCCCTCCAACAAAAAGGTCAAGATCAAGTGTTGGCTCAAAATCTGAGCGAACTAGGAAAAATCAAAATTGGGGTGTTGGATCAAAGATACGTCTTGGTTCTGGTGGTTCTTCCGCCTCTTCACGTGTCTATAATGGAAAAGTTAAGAAAAATGTGGATTCTGGATATCAAGAAATCTCGGCAACCAAAGACAAAAAGAGTCAAGGATCTGACGCACGTGGAGAAGGGATGGGTATGGCAGGAAAAATTGACAATAACCATAAAGCTAATGATAAGCCTATTACGCAGGATTCACCTGATCCAGACTTCAACAACTTTGAACCGACAAAAAGCTGTTTTGCTGTCAACCAGGTGTGGTCTCTGTATGATTTGACTGATGGTATGCCTCGGTTATATGCTCGAATAGAAAAAGTGCTCGCTTCTGAGTTCAAACTGTGGATTACGTGGATCGACCCCTTACAGGATAATAAAGAGAACTCCATTCCCATTGCTTGTGGAATCTTCCAAGATGGGGAGTCACAGGAAGTAGACGATCCTTTGATATTTTCTTGTCAGATGCGTCACATACCTCGTGACAAGAACATAGTTATTTATCCAAGAAAAGGAGAAATTTGGGCAGTTTTCAGAGGCTGGGATATTAGTTGGAGTGATAGCTCGGAAAATCATAAACGAACTTATGAATATGACTTTGTTGAAGTTTTGTCTGATTTTAATGACGTGATTGGTCTTGGAGTGGCCTATCTGGGAAAAGTGGAAGGGTTTGTTTCCCTATTTCGCCGAGATGCGAAGTGTGAAGTTCTCCAACTTCAAATTCCACCTAGTGAGATGCTTAGATTTTCTCATAAAGTTCCGTCATTCAAAATGACTGGAAAGGAGAGAGAAGGTGTTCCTCCTGGGTGCTTCGAATTAGACACTGCTGCTTTACCTAAAGATATGTTCGAGTTTGATAATTCTAAAGTTGATGCTGGGTTAGATAGAGGAAGGCGGAATGGTAAAACTGGTGGTCTTTTTTCTGAGGCTTCCAAGGTCGAAGTGCATGCAAAAACTACGCTAGAGAGCAGTCTATCTCCAAAGAAATGTCACAAAATTCATGAAAATCACAGTTCATCATCCAAAGCAGCTGATGGAATGAGCACCAATCATGTATTGAACTCAGTGAAGAAGTCCAGAAAGAGTGTCAAAGCAGTGGATGACTTGAAACTGCGAAAATCTCCTCGTCGTTTGAGTGAAACAAACAACCAAGCAACTTCAAGGTCAGGCCAAGAAAAAGCTGAGAAGAAGAATGGTAATGATGGTGAATCCTGTGGACAGCCAGATGGGTTTTGTTTATCTGATGAGAAGATGGCTACCCCAAAGAAACCTGAGAAGATTATTGCGACTGATTCAAGAATCAGAAAAACACCTCGAGAACTACACAAGCCCACAGGAAACTCAAAGAAACGTGGGAGAAATGATGAGTCGTTGTCTCAGTCCAGAGGTAAAGGTTTGCCGACTCGGTTGAATGGTGCTATAAAATCGTCAGAGCCAGAGACTCATGGACCATCAAGTTGCACAACTAGGCAAGTAAACACTTTTAACTTCGAGAACCAGAGATCTGCGGACAAATTCCGGATTGATCAAATATGGGCTATATATAGCAATGACAAAGGGATGCCCAGAAAGTATGGTCAGATCAAGAGAATCGACACAAGTCCTGAGTTGAAGCTACATGTAGCACCTCTAGAGCTGTGTCGCCCTCCAAATCTCATGACACATCCCGTGTGCTGTGGCCGCTTCAAGTTGAAAACTGGTAAAGCAGAAGTGCTTGTGCCTAGCAGCTTCTCACATCAGGTTAAAGCCTTGAAGAGTAATATAAACAGATTCGACGTATACCCAGGGAAAGGTGAGATTTGGGCTCTGTACAGGAACTTGAATGCTGAGACTGAAGAATTTGAGATTGTGGAAGTAGTGGAAACCGACGAGCAGAGCATACAAGTGGCGCTTTTGACTGCTAAAGCGTTTAACAAGCTTTTCTATGGAAGGAGTCAAGAGTTAAAGGTTGGTTTTGTTGACATTCCAAAGATGGAAGTGAGTAGATTCTCGCATCAGATTCCGGCGTTCAGACACGAGGGAAGTGCGACTCGGTCTGGAGATGGGGAATGCTGGGAGCTTGACTCTAAAGCAGTTTTTGATCTCATCACAAAGAACCCATGAGTCTCTTTCTTTTTGTTAATCTAACATATATGTCTAGTTGCCATACAACTCATTGTGAGGTTAAGTTAGAATTTAATGTTAGTGTTGAGGAAATTAGACTCGGCTGAAGCAATAATATCAGTAGTTATGCATGTGTTGTCAATTTCGTATTTTTACTTAGGAAAAAAATATATAGAAGAACAGAGGAATAAAAACTGAGCAAAAATAATATAGAAGGAGAAAAATTGTAGATCAAAACGAGTCATTCACTCCACAACTGGTTCTGATACCACTTCACACAACCGAAACAAACTCCAGACGAATATAAACCGGAAATTTAGCTAACATATTGTTGGCGGCAAAAACAAAACCACATTAAACCGAATTATACCGGATAATCTAATGTGTAAATTAGGAGACAGACTCTAAGTTGGCAAGATACGGCGAGGTTGTGGCCGGAAATCATGAAGAGTGACTTCCTCACTTCCACTACTCATCTCCATCCTTCAATATTTCTTCCCAAAATACCCTCGAGAAAGTCGAGAATATCCATATGGTCATCTTCTTCGCCCGGAGTTCGACCCGACCCGTGGTCTCTCAGCGATGGGAACCCGGAGAGACCGAAGCCAAGATACGAGAGGCCGAAACACCCGTTATCGGACGACGACGCGAGGCGAATCATAAAGAAGAAAGCACAGTACCTAAGCACGTTGAGGAGGAACCAAGGCTCACACGCTATGACTCCCAAGTGGATTAAGCGCACCCCTGAGCAGATGGTTCAGTATTTGGAGGATGATCGGAACGGTCAGATGTACGGGAAGCATGTGGTGGCTGCGGTTAAGACGGTGAGAGCCTTGTCGCAGAGGAGAGAAGGTAGTGCTGATATGAGAGTCGTGATGAGTAGCTTCGTCGCGAAGCTGACTTTCAGAGACATGTGCGTTGTTTTGAAAGAGCAGAGAAATTGGAGACAAGTCAGAGACTTCTTCGCTTGGATGAAATTGCAGGTTCTCTCGGGTTCCTCTTTTGTTTTGAAGATTATGTTCATATGGATTTGCTTGTTCAAATGCTGTTTGATTGATTCGAAAAGCAAAGTTTTTTTTGTCTTACTTGAGTCTTGGTTTGAGAGTTTTTAGATTTAGATTAATGAAGTTTTGGTGATAGAATTTTGTGTCAACAGTTAAGCTATCGTCCAAGTGTAGTTGTCTACACGATTGTTCTTCGTTTGTATGGACAAGTCGGGAAGATAAAGCTAGCCGAGGAAACCTTTTTGGAAATGCTTGAAGTGGGAGTTGAACCAGATGCAGTAGCCTGTGGTACGATGTTGTGCACATATGCCAGATGGGGACGCCACAACGCTATGTTGACGTTCTACAAAGCTGTTCAAGAAAGGCGAATAAGCCTATCTACTTCTGTGTACAATTTCATGCTCTCGTCTCTTCAGAAGAAATCACTTCATGAGAAAGTGATTGATCTATGGTTAGAAATGGTTGAGGAAGGTGTGCCACCGACTGAGTTCACATATACATTAGTTGTGAGCTCATATGCCAAACAAGGTTTCAACGAGGATGCATTGCAGGCCTTTCGTGAGATGAAGAGCTTAGGCTTTGTTCCAGAAGAAGTAACTTACAGTTCAGTTATTAGCTTAAGTGTGAAGGCTGGTGATTGGGACCAGGCTGTTAGATTTTACGAGGATATGAGATCTCAAGGAATCGTCCCGAGTAACTACACTTGCGCTTCTATGTTAAGTTTGTATTACAAAACCGAGAATTTCCCGAAAGCGCTTTCTCTCTTTGCAGACATGGAAAGAAATAGAATTCCAGCTGATGAAGTCATCCGGGGATTGATCATCCGAATATATGGGAAGCTTGGACTTTTCCATGATGCACAGACTTTATTTGAAGAGACTGAACGCCTGAATATACTGTCTGATGAGAAAACATATTTGGCAATGTCTCAAGTTCATTTAAATTCTGGAAATGTTGCCAAAGCATTAGATGTAATTGAAATGATGAAGACCAGAGATATTCCCCTTTCTAGATTTGCCTATATTGTCATGTTACAGTGTTATGCTAAGATACAGAATGTAGACTGTGCTGAGGATGCATTTCAAGCCATATCAGAGACTGGACTTCCTGATGCCAGTTCTTGTAACGACATGCTCAGTTTGTATTCCAGGCTCAATTTAGGAGAGAAAGCTAAGAGTTTTATCAAGAAGCTAGTAGCTGATCAAGTGCACTTTGATATAGAGCTTTACAAGACGGCACTGAGAGTGTATTGCAAGGAGGGAATGGTAGCAGAAGCTCAGGATCTGGTAGAGAAAATGGGTAGAGAGACTGTAGTTAAGGATAACAGATTTGTACAAACACTTACAGAGGCTATGCATATCGAAAGACACAAGCAAGATAAACACGAAGCAGTTATAAACGTGAGCCGGCTTGATGTCACGGCTCTTGGAATGCTGCTCAATTTGCGTCTAAAAGAGGGAAATCTGAATGAGACTAAAGCAATGTTGAATTTAATGTTCAAGACTGATCTTGGTTCAGCGGCAGTAAATCGAGCCATCAATAGCTTTGTGAAAGAAGGTAGGAAAATTTTATCTTGTTTCTTGTTCCTTAGATATGGGTTTTTTTTTACAAGCTATGGATATACTTGTTGAAGATTATTTTCATTTCTTATGCAGGTGATATAACTAAAGCAGAAATTCTTGCCGATTTAATTATTAGACTGGGACTCAGTATAGAGGAGGAAACAATTGCGACTTTGATTGCTGTATACGGGAGGCAGCATAAGCTTAAAGAAGCCAAACGGCTTTACCTTGCAGCAGGAGAATCTAAAACTATGGGGAAATCTATTATCAACTCAATGATTGATGCCTATGTCAGATGTGGCTGGCTTGAAGCTGCGTATGGACTCTTTATGGAATCAGCAGAAAAGGGCTGTAATCCAGGTGCTGTTACCGTAAGCATACTCGTGAATGCCCTAACAAATCGAGGTATGTCAAATGGAGAAGTGCATCGTCTTCCTTCCCAAGCGCATGTGAATTGATATACTATAACTGTCACATTTGAACCAACTACTGGCAGTGTTTAGTTATAATAATCGTTCTATAGTTCTATTAATCACGATGTTAAAAAATTGTACTATCCTAATCACAGGGAAACACCGAGAAGCAGAAGAAATATCACGGGCCTGCCTTGAAAAAGACATGGAGCTCGATACCGTAGGCTATAATACTCTTATCAAGGCAATGCTAGAAGCAGGTAGCACAGAAACGTTTGTTAATTTCAGTTGAAGTTTAAGGTGCAGGGAACCAACACTCAAACCTTCTGTTGTCGCAGGTAAACTGCAGTGTGCATCTGAAATTTATGAGCGGATGCGTAACTCAGGTGTTCCTTGTACGATTCAGACCTACAACACTATGATCAGGTAAAAGGCACTAGATCGGCTTCCTTATGTTTAAGGCTCGTGCAAGTTGGTTGTTCTGTAATATTCTAGCCATCTTGGTGGTTTGGTGCAGTGTGTACGGGCGGGGTCTGCAGCTGGACAAAGCAATTGAGATTTTTAGTAACGCTCGCAAATCGGGAGTGTATCTGGACGAGAAAATATACACAAATATGATTATGCATTATGGGAAGGCTGGTACGTATTTAATAGGGAAAATTACACTTAATGTTTCGGTTCGAGTTTAATATATTTTAACAACTTCTCGCAAAGATAGAATGCTATGTAGCATTGTCTGGTCTTGATTCTGGTTAGTAACAGTAACTAATAAAAGTTTCTCATGCTGTTTCAGGAAAAATGAGTGAAGCACTTGCGTTGTTCAGTGAAATGCGGAGGAAAGGGATTAAACCTGGAACGGTAGGTTTTCTGTTTTTCAGCCTAACTGTTCGTAAGGTCTATTCAATGGCTTAACATTATTTCTAACAATAATTATTGTTAACACTGGGGATTATTTGCAGACTAGTTACAACATGCTGGTAAAAATATGTGCAAGTAGAGGACTCCATCGAGAGGTTGATAAACTTTTGCAAGCAATGGAGAGTAATGGCCACTTTACCGGTGATTCATCCACATACCTCTCCCTGATTCAAGCCTATGCCGAGAGTTCACAGTACGCAGAAGCAGAGAAAATGATAACTCTCATGCAAGCGAAAGGCATTCCGCTATCTCAAAGCCATTTCAGTTCATTGCTCTCTGCTTTTGTCAAAGATGGAATGATGGATGAGGCCAAAAGGATCTACTGCAAGATGTCGGAAGCTGGTATAAGCCCAGACAGTGCTTGCAGACGCACGATCCTAAAGGGATACATGAACTGCGGTGAAGCAGAGAAGGGGATATTATTCTATGAGAAAACGATAAGAAACTCTGTGGAAGATGACAGATTTGTTAATAGCGTTGTCCAAGATCTGTATAAGGCTGTAGGTAAAGAACAATAGTTTCAATAAACCTTTTTTTCTTTGAAGTTAGGCAGATGTTTCAATATGTGTAAAAAGTTCTGAACTGATACCCTATTTCACTACATAAAGAGTAAAGCTATTGAGTTTTATGATTTGTTTTCCGGAAAGCTTGTCTTGAAGATAATGGAAAAACAATCTCCGAAATGTTCCGCAAGCTTCCTTTATCATACATGTTCCTGTTGGCGATGAGGGCCTCGGCTTTGGCCTCAGATCTTCTCCAAAGTCCACTCCATTCGCTCTTTGCTGGACGGTCCAGCTCGGTGTTGGTCATGCCTGCCTTGAGAGCAGCAGCACTTGCCTTTGCTTCGCTTATCTTCTTCTGCAAATTTATGTACTCTCTCCACTTGAATTTCTGTCAACAAACAAACACCAACCGTTAAGGAAAAGATCACAGCGATGACTCTGAGCCAAATTATGATAATGTCTAGAGGACGGTAACAGTGTTTACCTCATTAGTTGTTGTGTTGGTTAAGCAGAGATTGAGGTGGTAAGCGAAGAAGCCAGCAAGGAGGAGAGCGATAAGGCCAAGAAACACCATCAAAAGTATCTGGGTATTGTATGTACCAACTAGCCACTGTTTTAAAGACAACCACGCAAGCCATTAGATTACTCTCTTGCATATGCAACACAAGTGAGGAAGATCAAGATTTGTTTAGTTGTTAATTACCTGTAAAACACGAGGAGCTAAGCTGCGGAAAGAGTTCTCTATCCCGTAATAGACTGTAGAGATAGAATTCAGATTTTACATATTAGCTTCAGATATCAAAAGCTTTAAGATACCATTTGAGGACAAGGACATGGTATGATACTTACTGGTTAAAATATGTACAATGCGAAGTTCTTTTACTCGCCCCGCAAGAATAAACCCAATGGCCACTGTTCCGTAGACACAAAGAAGGCAATGCCTACAAAACACTAAAGAACCGTTTAAGATCACGACAAAGGAAGAGGAGACATTTACTCTGTTCTTAATTTCCTCAAAATATCAAGAATCATGAAAAATCCAAATTTCAAGATTCCGAAGATGTTAAAAGACTGGTTACGTATTAGAATGAGAGCTCACCATAAAAGAAAGGCCATGAAATATTTGGTGTTCTTTTCGCCGATACAGTTATTCTGCAACCGATATAGGAAGCTTGGTATCAATCAAATTATCAACAAGAGATTCAAAAAGAGCTTGTTGGGATGTGTACAAACCATCCACGCACAGTGATGATCAAATCGAGCCACACATCGGTTGCAGATGCTGCAATGCTTGGATCTAGCTGGCCTGAATGAGGAACAACCAACTTTTAACAGACATATCAATAGAACAAGTCAAAGCGAGAGAGTCGTTCACTGAGAGTACTAAAGGGTTTTGATGTTCTCACTTAGGAATTTTACACGTTGAGCATTCTTTCAGCGAGAATATGATATCATCATAAGGGTAAGCAGAAATGTACTGCGAGACATTCTTAGCGTTCACGGTCCCTGGATCACAAAAGCTTGTCAACAGGAAAAGCAGGACTCCAACTATAACAGCCGCGAAGCTCATATACCTACAAAACAAAATTGAATACTTTATGGTGCTACTGCTATGATCTAAAATTTAGGAGTTACGGAATTTAAGGAAGATGATAAAAAGAACCATTTCCTTACTTGTGAACATCGCCGATATAATATCCAGGTATATAGGCAAAGGAAGATTTTGCAGTTAAAAAGTATGTTGATCCAATAATAGAGAGATATATGATCTGCAAGATATTGAACAAACATTTCAGATACAGTAACTATAACTGATAAGGATTTACAAATATCTCTAATCAATGATGATCCTCCTGGGAAAGATGCAGCATCCCATAGCTCACAAAGAGTAGTTCAGGGATGGGAACCTAATACAGTTCACTTGAATTTTTAGAACTACAAATCAAAAAGAAATCTTCCAACGATAGATAAGCTGCTTTGATTCATCTACTAATCACATATAACCCACACAAACCACCTAATAAAAAATAAAAAGAAACTGGTTTCAATGGACTCAGAAATAAACCAGTCTAAATCCTTTCAAGATCAAAGGAAGAAGAAGAAGTACTAACTTGCAGTAAAGGATTAGGCCGTTCACAGCAGAAATACTCAGTCGATAGAATCAAGTCCGTGCCCTTGGAACCAAACACAAACCCAACAAACCGCCTGCAAGAATAGATAACAGAACACGATCACGAAACCCTAATCGATTGAAGAGCTGTTTCACAATACAAACAAGAGTTTAAGTGAAGGCGGAGGAGGAGGAGTACAGGAAGTAATCGTAAGCGCCGAAAGTGAGGAAGTAGTGAATCCATCCAATGGGAGTGCCTTTGAAGATGGGCCATTGGCCACAGAGGAAGGAAACAACCACCGTTAACGTCACCATCCCGTGACACACCAGAACCCATTGTACCTCCATTTTCAGAAATCAATAAAATCTCCGATGCTGAGTTTAGACGGATTTAAGGGTTCCAAACAAAAAAGGGAATTTCACTTGAATCTTCCTTTTTTAAGAAATTTCTGAACCTAATATAGTGCCCAATATCAAAATCCTATTTTGAGTTAGTGGGAAAAAGTTACAATTTTTATTTTGTGGGATGAGATTGGATCGAATCGAATCTTCATTATGAAGACTTTAAGTTGAAAATTATGCATACACAAAACACATTGGATTAACCTGGAATCTACGCTAAGCACAAAAGTTGTAAAGTAAACAACTTTTGTGAAAGATGATGCTTTGTCAAAATGTTGTTTCAAAGGTTCATTCTTTTTTTGTTCTTCTCTAATTCGTTAAACGTTTGAATTGAAAATAAACAAGAACGATAATGTTGTTGCCCTTTATTTATGTGTATCAAAAATGCTTCTTTATATGATGATGGAGCTTTCAACAGAATCTATCCACAAGAGGAGAGAAGACACATTGGATGAAGATTTCTAGATATCAGAAGGGTCGATAGAATCTTCAATGATTTGGATACAAGATCCGACAGATTCTCCCTTGGACATAGCCTCCGCAAGCTTTGATCGAGCTATCGCATGGCGACGTAGCAGCAGTATGGTGTTGAGCACTGACCACCTTACCTGCGAGTCCGCTTTCTTCTGTGTGAACCCCAAACTCTTCACCAAACCATCCAACTGTTCCATCAACAGAAAACCATTTAGCATATACACACATTCTAGTTGCTAATCATGTTTTCGTATATTTTTCAGAATCAGAAGAGATAGGGACCTTGCTGATATCGTCAAGGCCACCTTCAGCATAGCCATAGAGGAGATATTCTGTTGCTACACCAGCAAGAGCAATGCATGAGAATCTGTTCAGCATCTGGTTTTGGAAACGTAAGCACTCGTTTTGTTAGGCCTGCGGATTTCAATGAACTTTTTTTTTTATTGTGTAAAACAAAAGAAAACATACTGTGGCAGAGACTTTTCCAGCATTAACCTGCATTTTCAGGTTGGGAATAATGTATTAAAAGACTTGGATTTTGAATGAGTTTTCTGTTTCTTCAGGGAATGGGAAAGAAGTAAGTAAGAGAGGTTATGAACTTTGTACTTCTTCGAGGAACTCATAGTCCACAAAGGCTGAGCCAGCTTGAATGTTGAGAGATCCTTCTTTCTGTAAAGCTTCAAGGCTTGAGAGCGTGTATCCGCGTGGAAGAATCCCGACCAAATAGGCCACTAAGAAATGACCTGCTTCGTGCTGCATTATGGAAGATCTTAGTCCACAGTAAGTGCGATGAAAATGATTATGTTACTTTTCAAGTGTTTGGTTAGACTGATACGTTGAAGCAGAGTGAGGAGGCAGGTCTTACCTGAACAACTCTGTTATGGTATCGTTGGCTGAACGTATGACCAATTGTATCAAGAACCAAACTCCCAATTCCGCCATTGAGTGAGACCTATAAACAAGATTTGCATCATTAAGGAAGAGACAGTGTGTGAGATTGTTTCATCAGAAGTCGGAGCTATGAGTTTACCAAGTCCAAAGTCCACAGGAACAATGACCCAAGAGAAATAAACAGAAGCTGTTGAGAACTTAAGTCAAAGGCTAGCCAAGCAACTATTCCCCCAGAGATACCGGCGATCTGAAGGTTTCTTTCAATGGAACCAAGAGTTGTATCTGTTGGCGACAGAAGTGAAGCTGCGTTAATACCATTCAGTTTCAGTTCATCCAACGTGTAGAGTCTCTGAGGCACCTATAAACACACACATAAGGATCAAGATCTAAAGGTGAAACTATCCGAGAATCAAATCTTGATGATAATGACACAAAAGCCTTAACCATAGATCAATCAATCCCATCAAAGTTCTAGAGAATGAGATTTGCACAATGACTTCACAATGACATTATGATATGAAGAGTACCTGCCTCGCGGCTCCAAAACATCGAAGTCCACCAGGTTGACCTTGGAGATCTTTGACAAGTGACAGTGCAGCTCTCTCGTCTCCACTAGACAACTCCGAATCCAATTGCTTCAAAGCTTGTCTTCTTCTGGACAAACCCGTTTCAGATGAACCAACTATGCATCCGTAATAACTATGGAAGACGAGATACTTTGGTGGGTTTGAACATTGAGATAGTCCCACGCTATGAAATAACATAACCATTCAGCAAAAAAAGGATTTTGTGAAACTAAAGCTGACCCAGATATGGGTTTGCAACACTAATACTGAATTCATCAAATGCGAAACAAAAATGGACACTTTTTTTTTTTAGCAGCCGCGAATGTCAACCACTGGTTCTGGATAAAGCAACTTTGGTTGTAAAATTATTTAGTCTAGTATTTATACGGGAATTTCCTTAATCAACACTCAGTATACTTGAAAACAAAAATTTACTTCTCGAAGATATATCGAGAAGGAAAAATAAATAAACAAATAGGAAACAGATTTTTAAGGTCTGGCGGGAGCTTTTTCTGACGTTCGGATTATATCATTTTGAAGATTGGTTTTTAGTTGTTCTTTAGTGTTGACAACAACAAAAATATTTTTTACCTCAAACGACATCGTATGAGAAACTTCAATTTCTGATTGGGCCATAATAAATTTAGCAGCCCGGTAGAAATTTAGTCACAACAACTCTTTCATTTTTTATCAACAGCAACATGCATAGACAGTATGACTTTTTGCTCCTGATATACACATGATTCTAACCATCATACTATTTCCATATTTCAAAAAGAAGTAGTTCAGACCTCACAGGCAAAAATATCAGCAAATAATTTTTAGTAACAAATTATATCTAGAAAAGCAGGTGAGGGATATATCCATATGCCAAAATATATTATATCTCAAGATTCATCCCCTCTTATTGTATGTATGTATGAATGTCCGAATGAACCATGACTCATATGGATATTGACTCAGCATACTTTATCTTTATTAATAAAAATATGAGTTTTTTTATTAATTTCTATTTATTTAATAAAAGAGTTATGTATGAATGGTCTAACTTGAGTCTATATTATATTCATCCCTGCTATGTGAGTTTTTTTATTTTCCCTTTTTGTCGAGGAATGGTTTATAAGTAGAACTTTCATTTTTTTCTTTAATTATGTTGTATTCACCTTCTTATTTCTTAACATCTACGACTATGAATGAATAAATCTTACTTTATAGATTCACGTATAAAAGGTTATGTCTTGTTTAATAATTCTTTTGTTTTAGTGAAGGGGTTTCTCACTGCCACCGACCCTTGGAGGTCGTCAGGTTTCCTGGAAATAGAGATATTTAGTATACAAATGAGAGAAATTAGTTTAGTTATTTGTCAGTGCTATTTTTAATATAGTAACACTGTACATTTCATCTAATATTATGTACTATATCTGTCTCTCCTTAATTTCTTATCAATGAACAACATTATATATACAGTGGTTAACTATGACAACAATTGTTTACAATGTTTAAAGTACTGACAGCTTCGAATGGTGAAGACGTGGAGCCGGGTCCAAACAATAACAAATTTTTATATATATAATACTTATAATTGAGAAGACAGAGATGATTTAAAAGTAGTAAAACTCCGAGTTCTAGGCAGATTACCGAATTCTGAAACCTTCATAATCACGGAAGTTTCTAAGACCAGGTCCATTGAAGTTTTGTGATGGGTTTTTTAAAATATTTTGAGTTAAAAAAAAATAGAAAAAAACCCAAATTTTATGAATCATCCTTGCAGAAAAATTTTTAGAATCAATCTTAAAGAATTGTTTATGACAGGTGATAATTTCCAATTGGTTAAAGAAAAAAAAATTTGACACGCGTTTGATTCACTCCACTTTTCTTTCTTTCGCAGACATTTTTTCTCTTTCGACCATTTTTTTTTAACTTTTCATAAATCAAACAAAAATTAATATAATAATACTAACAATCCCTTATTGAATCTCTAAATATTGAAAAGTACATTTAGTATCTAATGAAGAAAATATGAATTAAATGACTATTGACAACAAAAATACAATAAACGAAAAAAGAAGAAAGAAAGAAAAAAAACAAAGACAGGGACAGAGTAGTAATTTAGACGTGGAAAATGTCAATGAACGGATCCCGTTCCAACGTCACGTGCCTTCGAGGGGGCGGCTGTTAGACCACTCACTCAACCTTATTCTTATTTTCTTCATTTTGTCTTTTGTCGTTTTCTTCCATTTTTCTTTTTCTTTTTAGACTGGCATTTGAAGAGAAAAATTATGATAGTGTGTAATTTATTTATTTATTTTCTTCAGTCCCACCCAACAGTCGACACACTCGCGAGTCGCTACTCCTTCCCGTGCGTAGGTTATAATCTGTAGCGACGCTCATGCTAAACTACGCTAGTATTCTTATCCACCACCTCTTAGCTCAATTTACATTAACCCCCTTTGTGCTTATACTCCGTATTATACAGCTAAAACCATTTGATCTCGAGTTTAAAAGCAGGTATCTTTCTATTTCCAGATAAAAACTTAAACTCTTCCAGACTCGTTTAGTGATGTGAGATTTCCCTTTTCGGCTGATTTTTTTTTTTATCCTTTCTTGTCGGAATCGATTGAAATCGTGAGGGGATAATTCGATCTGTGCTTCTTGTGTCTCTGTGCTGTTTGATTGGTAATAAAAAAAGGGGAATTTTTTTTATTTTTTCCATGGCTGGGAGCGATGAAGTTAACCTGATTGAGAGCAAGGTGAGACCTTTTTTTATTTTCATTTCCTGTTTCTGGTTTTCCGATCAAATTTAACCTCTGTTGTGGTTATTTTGGTGTCAATCTGTGATTTAACTTGGAATTGTTCGATAGTGTCTCTTGCGATTTTGGGTTTTGACTATACGTTCGTTGATGCTCGTTCTTATCGGTTATGGTAGTGCTGTTGTGTTCCAAGCTCGAACCTTGATTTTTTGGTGTTTGATTGGATGCATATATGTTTTTTTTTTAATATAATTATCAAAGCTTAGGGCTTTTATCGTTTGGGGTGATGAAACGTGTCGGTTGGTTGATGGGTCTTTCTAATTTCGGAGCTTCTTGGCTTTATTTGGCTTTAGTTCTCTCTGATTATATCTTTGATTGACCCTTGTGGACTGTTAACACTTTATTGATCCTGGGGAAATCAGTTTTTTTTGTTGCTGTAAACGAATTTTCAGATGTAACCAAGTGATTCCCACTTTGAATTTGTTTTGCTCTCTTGAATTTGCTATTCCATTTCTGAACAGTTTCTCTGCCAAGTGTTGAAACCATATCAAATCAGCTTGTTGTCAGTTGGATAATTACGAAAGCTTCTAGTGATTGTTTGCTTAGATAATGAGACTTTTGGAGCTTTAATCGAATTTGAAGAAGGTGTTTTTTTGTAAGGTTTTGTTGGTTTGTATACTGTTCCCTATTTGAAGAAATCTCTTAAATCTTACACAACCTCTATTTTTGCTATCTCCTTATGGTCTGTTGATGGCTTTGGTTACGAATCATCCCGTTTCAAAGACTCGTAGTGATTTATTTGTCGGTGTTGTGTGTTTGCTGCAGACAGTGGTTCCTCTCAATACATGGGTTTTGATATCCAACTTTAAGCTAGCCTACAATCTCCTGCGCCGTCCTGATGGAACATTTAACCGTCACCTCGCAGAGTTTCTAGACCGGAAAGCCCCTGCAAACGCCAATCCTGTTAATGGGGTCTTCTCATTTGATGTCATCATCGATCGCCAAACCAATCTCCTTAGCCGAGTATACAGACCAGCTAATGCTGGTGACCCACCAAGTGTTACCGATCTTCAGAATCCCGTTGATGGTGAAATAGTGCCTGTTATCGTCTTCTTCCATGGTGGAAGCTTTGCGCATTCTTCTGCAAACAGTGCTATTTACGATACTCTTTGCCGTAGGCTTGTTGGTTTGTGCAATTCCGTTGTTGTCTCTGTGAACTATCGCCGTGCACCAGAGAATCGATACCCTTGTGCTTATGATGATGGATGGGCTGCTCTGAACTGGGTCAACTCGAGTTCTTGGCTTAAAAGCAAGAAAGACTCAAAGGTTCATATTTTCTTGGCTGGTGATAGCTCTGGTGGTAACATAGCTCATAATGTAGCGGTGAGAGCGGTCGAGTCAGGGATTGATGTTTTGGGGAACATTTTGCTCAACCCTATGTTTGGAGGCACAGAGAGAACGGAATCTGAGACACGTTTGGATGGGAAATACTTTGTGACGGTCAGAGACCGGGACTGGTATTGGAGAGCGTTTCTTCCCGAGGGAGAAGACAGAGAGCATCCAGCGTGTAGCCCGTTTGGTCCCAAAAGCAAGAGTTTAAAAGGTTTGAGTTTTCCCAAGAGTCTTGTCGTTGTAGCTGGTCTAGACTTGATTCAAGATTGGCAATTGAAGTATGTGGAAGGGCTTAAGGAAGCGGGTCAAGAGGTGAAGCTTCTTTACTTGGAACAAGCTACTATTGGTTTCTACTTATTGCCTAATAACAATCACTTCCATACCGTTATGGACGAGATAGCTGCGTTTGTAAACGCAGAATGCCAATGAGAACGCTCTTTATCCCTCACTGTAATCTCTTCACTAACTAACGGGTGTAAACCACGGTGGACAGGGCTGTGTCCATGTTAAGAAAATGGAAACACTGTGAATATAATATTTTTTTTTTTTGGGATTTATTAGTTGAAGAATTCAAAGATATATTAGTTTCTTTTGACGTCTCAGAAATAAAGAGATAGTTCGAGAGGGCAAACTTAAAAACTTCACTATTTTTGAACTACATAAAATACATTCAAATTCAAAACTAAATATTTATTTCTCACTCAATTGTAGGCGTCCGCGTTATTGCAATGTAATCATTAATAAAGAAAAATAAGATTTGATGTGTAAGTCTTTTAGTTCTTTTTATATGTAAAACCAAATTGTCTCGTGAGCATGAAAGTGCATTGCATTTGGACCACCACAAGGAAAAAAAAATTGACTTCTCGAAGAATATATAATATATTGTTATTTTTTCTCATATGAAAAAGGCATAAAAGGGTTTTGTTTTTTATGAGACGTATCTTTGCACAAAACCCAAAAGAAACAAAAGATACAAATAAGCTAGATTTGTAATAATATACAAATATATGGATTCCACCTAAACTATTAGCAGATGTGGAAATGCAACCAACCAAAAAAAAAGACATGTTGGTTTGGTAAGAGGCTTCAATCATCTTTTAAAAGAAAACATTACTAAGAATATATAGATATGTCGTTCTCTTTTTCTAGCTCAATTTACAATACAATATACACCAAAAATAACAACATTCACAAATTGT
This sequence comes from Eutrema salsugineum, assembly GCF_000478725.1. Classification (NCBI taxonomy): domain Eukaryota; kingdom Viridiplantae; phylum Streptophyta; class Magnoliopsida; order Brassicales; family Brassicaceae; genus Eutrema; species Eutrema salsugineum. The sequence goes on along the minus strand of NW_006256547.1, from coordinate 4,264,356 downwards.
CAATGAAATTACACAAAAGGGTTAATGTGAACGACGGGTTTGTGTTTTAACGTGAAAGCTTATATAACATAATAACTATGTATGGTACCTGAAGGAAGTTGTCTTCTCAGCTATATACCAAAGTTGCAATATACAGTATATAAAATTAAATATGAAACAAACAAGTTTATTAGACATTCTGGGAATCAACTACATGTTCTGAGAGAATAGTAGCGAATCACAGATACGAAAGGAAAAAGGTTTACATCATAGTAAATTATGAGTAAAAATCTCATAAGATGCATAAATGGTTTAGAAGTTAAAACAGCGAAAAACTGAAAACTCAAATGCGGTAATGTTGTCTGAGAGTTAAAATGGTAGTACCATCTTCAGGTTTTCACTTAATCGCAGCGGCATAAGCAGCAGAAGCAACCGCAAGGAGAGTAGTAACAGATGACACAAGGGTCCAAAAGCCTTTCTTCTTGTGTGCATCTTCCACCGAATGCTTCATTTTCTCTACTTCCTTCTTCATTTCCTCAACCATGCTTTCTTTATTCTTGAACGCTTTCTTGATCGCTTCGAGCTCCACCGAGTACGAATCCATTCCCTTCTCTCGTTTCTGCTCGCCTTTTTTGTTCTCTAAACCACCTACTAGAGATGATACACTCTTTAGCATTGTTAGACCGCGGTTTTCTTTGGTTTCCAGTTCTGTTTTCAAAACACCCATATCTCTTTTGAGCTCCACAATATCCTTTTGAAGGATACTCTTTTCTTTTCTCAGTGACTCAGAACGATTCTCCAGCTCCTTCTTCTCTTTGATCAATCTCCCTCGCTCAACCTTAACCTTCTCAAGCTCTTTACCTGTAGTTTCAATCATTTTCTCTAATTCCCTAACCTTTTCCTCAAGAGCCACACGGTTTCTCTTCTCCTCATCAAGAGCCTTCCTAGCATTATCTCTCTCGGCCTCAACCAGTGCCAGAGCATCCTTAAGCTGGCTAACGTCGCAGCTAAGCTTCTCAATAGTGTTGGTTTGATCAATAAATTCCTTTCCAAACTGCTTTGCAACATGCTTTCGCTCCTCCGCCAGTTTACTCATCTCAACAAACTCAGCTTCCTGGTCAAAAATTCTCTCAACAAGGTCGTTCTTCTCCCGCAACAATTGGTCGACCAGTGTCTCCTTATCAGAAGACTGCGCGAGAGCCATCTCCATCTGTTTCTTGATCGAATTGTTCTCCACCAGTAAACCCTCGAGCTCAGATTCCTTGATAGATTTCTCTTTCACCAGTTCGTTGATCTGCTCCGCCCTTGCTTTTGCTTTCTCCGTAACCTCATCAAGATTCTTCTCTAACCCAATGACCTGATCACGTAAACCTTTCTCTTCCTTTGTCACTCTCTTCACTCTCTCACTCAAATTTTCCAGTTTTTTCTCCAGCTTCACAATTTCTCCCTTCTGATCACGTTTAAGCGTCTCTAACTCCATCTTCTCCTTAGCAAGCCCTTTGATTTCTCTCTTCAGCTCATCTTTTTCCCTAATCTTCTCCTCGAGGGTCGTCTCCAAGCTAGTCCTCTCCTTGTTAATCCTCTCAATCAGCTCCTCTCTCTTCCTCATCTCCTTCACCATCCTATCATTTTCAGAATTCAATTTACCAACTTCCTCTCGCAAACTCGTTTCTTTCATCTCCATTCGAACCACACTCTCCTTCAATCGATTCGATTCCTCACGCTGCAAATCAAACCCACTCTTAATCGAATCCCTCTCATCACAAACCCTACCCAACTTCTCTCTCTCAGTCTCTAGCTTACACATCAGATCATAAGCTTCTCTCTTCAAATCCCTAATCTCACACTCTCTATCACTCTTCTCCTTAACCAACCCATCTACTCCAGAACCCATTTCATTGACTCGGCTCTCAACAATACCCATAAACAGATCCATTTCGAGCTTCAACATGAAATTCTCGTCACCCGAACCACGCAACTCGTCCCGGAGCTGAGTCTTCTCCGTGCCGGAACGAGATAACTCGGCCTCCAACGCATCTTTCGCCTGGAAGAGAGATTCGATCTGCTGTCTCTTCTCCATGGTTTGCTTGAGGAGAATCGCGTTGAGAGACTTCAGGTTATGAAACTTCTCCTCCGACGAGTCGTGGTCCTCCATTGAAGACTGACGGCTGAGCTCGGCGGACTTCTGGTAAGTGACCGGGGCTGTCTGGTTCTGCATTTGTTGCTCACTGGAAGCTCCGTTGGAGTTACGGGACACTTTCTTCTTCGCCATCTTTCGCAAGTAGAACAAAGAGGCGGCTAAGATTTTTAGGGTTTAGGATTGGGGATTGCAAGCGTCAGGGTTTTGCTACGGCTTTTTAATGGCGAAGCCAGAAAGAGACAAAGACTAGAGACGAAGTTTGGGGGTAAATTTCGCAAGATTCAAATGTTGGGGCCCAATTTCGTATTTTTCTGGGGTTTTTTTGAATTTTTTAATTCCCGTGAAGGTATTTCTTTGTTTACATATATAACGGAACTAACATTTGATACGTTTCACTCAAAGGTTAAAAGAAAATCTTAACAACATGACAAATTGACAATGACATGTAATTACAGTTGTTCAAATTTTGACATATATTAATAATTAGTTAAATTTTGACATATAGCAATAATTGGGTAAATTTAGACATATCTTATAGATTAATATATATATATATATTGTAATATATTAAACACTCTTATAACAGTTATTAGCTAAAATTAGATATGTTTCACACTAACAATCCAGCTATGACATCATTACACGATTAATCAGTTTTGGACACATATCAATAATTTAATAAATTTGCTTATATATAGATAAAAGTTATATTTTATATTTACTAATGAATTATCAATTATACCATATATATTAATAAAATATAGGTATTATTACTATTTTTTTGCTAACTAAATTATATTCGTTTTTACATTACTACATTTTGACACTTGTTATGTTTAAATTGTGGAGTTTAATCTTTCGTTGATGCTATGAAGTCGTTACGTTGATCAATCTTGACAAAATTATAAGTATATAGATTTTATTTTATTTTATTTTAAATCTAAATGTATAGATATTTAAAACACTGTTATCATAGAGTTTTCTACTTTTTTTTTTTGAGGGCCGAACTTTTAAATGTAAAATGAAAAACAGAGAAAATGTAAATTATTTATTTGATTAAAATAAAAGTGATTGTATTTTTCATATATATGATAATAAATCACAAAAATATTGTATGTTTATTTTAACTATTTATAGTCGAAGTTTCTAACTTTTATTTATGACTTATGACTTTGGTTTGGGTAAAAATACATTATTTTTTTTAATAACAGTTATTTTGGGATGACTTTTTTCATAATATAGAGATTAATTATCCTAGTGTAAGCAATGCACAAGGTCTGAGCAAAGCGTTACCTAGTTTCTCAAAAAACCAAACGAAACATCTATTATTTTCGGAAACCTAGAGCGAGAAATTGTCTTCTTGAAAACTCGAAGAACGAAGTAATTGATGTGTTTCATAACATCTTGATCCAAAATGTCCCCACATTTTCTTACAATGAAAAAAAAGTCTAAAAGCTTTCACATAGATTCGATCATTCTTCTTAAGTAGTTTGTTGGAGATCTATCTTAAACATATAAAACCCTATACTAGCTCTTCTCTACAACTATATAATTGAGTACTCGAATATATTTACTTCAACTCTCGAATATCTTCTAACTGACATTTTTAAGATGTAGAATTCTCCTTCGCATGACTTTAAACTATTTTGAACTAGCTACTACATTAGCCACGGATATGTCGTAACTGGGCCACTTTATGAAAATGAAACTGTGGCCAATTCTATAAAGTTACAGTCTTACAGATCTAACGACGATATTTTTGTGAACATTGAAAACAGAAACTTGACTTATGCTAGTAGCATACGTTTTCTCCCAAATGTTAGGCAAAAAAAAACAAGCATACGTTTTCTTTTACACAGCCAATAAAATACCTAAACTATATTATATCCGGACTCTTTAGGCGAAGAAGCCCAAAATAGAAGTTGTGACCCATTGGGCCATTACTTGAAAAGAAAACACGAAAAATCAAACAAAAGAAAACGAATGTATTTTTGATGTCTACTGGTATAATAAAACGTTTATCTTACTCCTAGTCTCCTACGTACAATGTAGTTACTCCAAATCTATATTATACGTTTAACTAGTCGATGATTAACATACAGTCAATCATAGAGACAATACAGATTTTTTTAATAAATTTCAAATCCAAGCTTTCTATGACTTTTTCAATTTTTTTTGGTCAATCAATGCTTAGGTTTAGGGCGTAGGACTAGGAGCAAGCATACTCGTATAATCATTTTCTAGTAGATGATATGTATACAATGCCGGCTCTTAGCATGTGCCAAAGGTGCATTTGCACTAGATGTAAATATTTTTTTGCAAATTTTAGTAAAGAGTTCAAGGCTCTTTTTGAAAAAATTAAGGTATTTTTGCAATATTATGCATATTATATTTAGAATATTAGACTATTGTATAGGGTCCATAAAAGTTTTGAGCCGGCCCTGTATGTATATATATTCCATGACGTTTTCAAGAACAACAGATTTAATGCACCTATGTTTTACGTTTACCTTTCAAGTTTCACCTAAACAAAGTTACCTGTTACTGTTAGGCCCTTTTTCTGACTAGGTTCAATGAATGTCTATTTCAAAACTCTCTTCGTTTTTAATAATGAATTTTATATATAGAGCTTTTACACAAATTAAAAATAATGTTTAATTATAACAACATCATTTCATACACTAAACAACTATATTCGTAATTTAAAACCACTAGTAATTCAATTATTATTATTATTATTTGAACATTAGTAAATCATTATTATCAATCACTATTTTTTCAAGTTTGGAATTCATTATCAGTAATACATTAAAAAAAAATTAAAAACTAGAAAAATCATCTCTATAAAACGAGCAAAAAAGTCTTTTTTAAAAAAAAACTAAAAAAAATGGAAGATCAAAATTTTGTTTTTTTTTTTAAAAAAAGACACATAATTTCATAATTTAAATTATTCAAAATTCTATAACAATTTGATAGTGGTTGTCTACTGAACAATAGTTGATTAATGTTTTTACACCATGTTTAAAGTGCTGTCCATTCATTTTTTTCTTTTTGCTGGATATTTCTTATGTCTAGATTCAATGAATATGCCGGTCAGTAAGTATAGAACTGTTTTGCCACACTTGCAAATGGAGTGAGTTAGACCATGTTTATTGCAAGCACTCCTAATGGGGTACTTAATGATTATTTTATTACTTTCTTTAAAATAAGTACCTTAGATAAGCATTTTAGTAAAAAACTAGTTTATTGCAAGAATCCTACATGGGTTACTTAAATAAAAAAAAAACATTAAACATAATTAATAAAACATTAAACATACAAATTTTTTAAAAATTAAATTCAGTTATTATCAGAATAACTTCCAAATTTTTGCCATAGATGCTCCACTAGATCCTTTTTCAAGTGGTGATGTTGCGTTGGATCCCGGATTTTCTTTCGAGTGTCGAACATATTCAGGATATTTGTAGGCATGTTTGTAGAGTACGATTGATCGACATGAGACATTCCTTCTCCCGGTATGAAATCTGAAACATCATGTAGACTGTATCCGTCTCGTTCGTCTTCTACTATCATATTATGGAGTATAATACAAGCTCTCATAATTTTGCCTATTTTTTCTTTATCCCAAGAAAGAGCCGGGTTTTTAACAATAGCAAAACGAGCTTGCAAAACTCCGAAAGCACGCTCGACATCTTTTTGGGCAGATTCTTGACGTTCAGCAAACAATTTTGCTTTGGCACCTTGGGGAAGTGTAATAGATTGAATAAACGTAGCCCACTTAGGATAAATACCATCTGTTAGATAGTAAGCCAACTTACACACTAGATCATTAATCTTCTGCCATCGTGCCTTGCAGTGGGTCGGCTCCCTCTGTACTCGTGTTTCAAAACCAGGACTTGCAGCAAAGTAGTCTGCAATGCGCCTCCAAAAAGGCCCTGACTTCTGTTGATTCCCTACAACTGAATCCTTGGAAATGTTTAACCATGAGCTGATGAGCAACACATCATCACTCGGGGTCCATGTTGTTCTTGCTTTTCTCTCTGCAGGCGTTTCTTCATTGTAGCTGGAAGCTTCCGTGCATTGTGTGCTGAAGAGTGGGATTTGGTTACTCTCTTGTTGACTATTAAGCAAGTCAACAAAGTTAGAGTTGTGGGTATATTGATCCATAGTTGAGAAGGGTTAGAAGATGTAGTTTAAAGATGAGGTTTAAAGATGAAGTTTGTTAAAAGAAGTGGTGAGGAAGAGAAGGGATAGAAGATGAAGTTTACGGTTAAGTAAGATGAAGAAGATGAAGTTTAGAAGCAGAAGAGCAAAGGTAGAAGAAGAACATGTAGGTTTACGGTTAATAAAGAGAAGATTTATGGCAAGTTTTAAGTTTTATGGCAAGTTTTAAGTTAAAGATTTATGGCTAGTTTTAAGTTAAACATTTATGGCTAGTTTTTTTGGCAAGTTTTACATTTATGGCTAGTTTTAAGTTTTATGGCAAGTTTTACATTAAAGATTTATGGCTAGTTTTAAGTTGAACTTTTATGGCTAGTTTTAAGTTTTATGACAAAAATCTTTTACATTTATCATCTAACCACATCGACATGACTACTAACCAACAACTCTATGCATTCATCACAAAAAGACCATCTCATTTTGACTAAACTATATACCCTAACTAACCAAACAACAACAACTACATAACAGAAAACCCATTTACATCCACCAACAAACATTAACTACTACTAAACATCAATTAGTTTTCAAAACTTGTTGAAGACAAACCTGAATATCGATGTGCCTTGGACTTTAGTTACCTTTCGCTGGAGCAATCTCATTTTCACGAGGAAGCAGCAAAACCCACCTTTACCTGCATAAGAAAAAAACCATACAAAGTCAAAGAAGATCACACACACCAAACAATAACAACAAAGATCACACACACCATTCATACAAAACCGCAACAAAAAACAATTTCATCATATTTCAAAGAAGATCACAATCAAAAGCATAAGATTATTCACAAGCATACACAGATATAGAAGATCACAAACAAAAAGAAAACCAAACAAGATAACAACAAAATATTTGTACACATTTGAAAGAGATGAAGAACACCTAACCGATCACAAAACAAAATGGAATCAAAAACGATGAAAACCTTTTCAGTCTAACAATATTGATGCAGAAAAGAAACAGTTAAAGATAAAATTCAAAGAACCCATCAATAACACTAAACCCGATCAAAATCAAAGATCACTTCCAAGAAATATATCATCCAATTGATCCATCTACTATGATATAGACAACAATTTATACCTAAAACTACATAGCACATCAACCAGAGATCAGATGATCAACTAATTTCATGAATTTGGTTTTACAAAAAAAATCCCCAATTAAACCCTAGACGCAGAAATAGAGAAGATATTTGAAGGAGAGCAATAAAGACTTATCTCGCCGCTGTCAGAAAAGCTTCCGGCCTCCGGCATGTAGCTCCGTCATCGGAAATCTGAGAAGAGACGTTGGCGATGTTGAAGGCGATTTCGTCGAGCAAAAATGTGAGAAGAGGTATTTTTGGTCGAGAAATTTTTTGGGTCCAGAAACTTGACCCCTCGTGGCAAAAAATTTTCTCACTTCTCTCTTCTAATCAGATGACACCACGTGTCTAGAAAGCACCCTCAAATATCGATACTTAAAATGCTTGTTTAGGCATCGATACTTCTTTATTATTGGATTTTTAATTTTTTTTTGGACCAAAAAATGGTAAGTATCGGTCTTTAGTACTCCCGATAAACCTGGTCTTATAGTGATCCCGCAACTGCGAAAAAGATAAGTAAAATAAGATATACTTATTTTGATGTCACAGTATCATATAATTCTTGATTATTCAATTTACCTTATTAGTTTAATATATTTTAAGCAAATATCCATGTGTTTTATATAACGTTCTGAAACATAAAATATCAGGAAACTAATCCAGTGCTCTCGTTCAGTTAATTAAGGTGTGATTTTTAGTGGGTGCGTAGGTTTGACCACTACAAAAAATCATATGATCGTTGAAGACTTTCCTAACTAGTCTTATAACTTCTTCTCTCTTTCAAGAAAAATAATACTCCACTCATCAGCTCGTCCCAAGAAGAAAAAAAAACCATACTCCACTTATCGATTAATCTCGATCCATAAATAGGCATAGAGAAATGACCAAAAAATATTTCTATTGCGAAGAAAGTTAATGACTACTGTGGGGACCAAAACGTGGGTCGGAGACAGGTATCCAAATCTCTTTGGTAACGTCTAACGTGACTACCTTTATTACTCGCATATAATTATTTTGTCATCCCACATACTGATTTTGTAACCCTATATTGGAAAAATGGTAATTTGAATCCCAAATGCCTAAGCTTAGGACTAATTAAAGACAAGCTATAAATCTTCCCACAAAGTTATACACTCGGGTTTGATTACTTAAGCAAACGAAATGTTTTAAGAATTTTTTTTCTGTCTTTCAAACAACTATTAAAAATACTAATTTTGAAGTTATGACAATTAAACTTTGACAATCAGTGACAATATTTGATAAGATATTTGATAAGATCCATGACATCAAATCTACACAACTCCATCTACCAATAAACCTCATGTGTTACATATGTTGGCATGGCGTTGGAGCAAGCATACTTGCATAATCACTTTCTACTAAATATTTATTCATTCCATGACGTTTTCAATAACAACAAATTTAATGCACCTGTGTTTTTAAGCTTCACCTAAACGTCTGTTACGACTTTTTCTGGCTTATTTTTGGTTTTTAACTTATGCATACCAGATGTCATAAAAATACATACTTGAGAAGTAACAATGAATTTCTCTTGACTAGGTTCAGTGTCTATTTTAAGAATTTGATTATACTCTCCTTTTTTATTAATGAATTTTCAGACATATTACAAAAGCTTAGTATTCAACTATAAAAGCATCAATTTTTGACAATTTCGAGTAACTCTAAACACATAGTAATTCAATTACGTAGTTTTCATATACTTTTTCAACTATCATTTAGTAATATACTGATTGTATAAATCATGTAGCTTTGGATATATATGTTCGTCCCCTATTTAGTACTTATATGTACTGATTATCATATATATAATTTTCTTTGCAAATCCTATCGTTTGCCTAAATTATTTAAGCGTTTAACTAGTAGTAAACTACTTAACTACAAACAAACAAATTAAGTGTACTGCATATGTTTATATTTAGTACCTACTCCCTGAACCACCAAAACGGCAATGTTTTAATCTAACTATTGTATAATCTTATTCACATCAGTAAGAAACAGCCATTAATTAGTCCAAGTTTTGGACTGCTACCAACATAAGAAATACAATAGTTAATCCTAGTCTAACTGTTTTGGAACATCATATTTAATCAAGCAATTGCAGATCAAAATTCAGAAATCCCTATCCATGACTGCTATTTTGCCTCGTCCAAACTAGATTTACATGATGTGAAACTCTATTTAAGAGCATAAACAAACTGCCAATTTCCAAAGAGATGCCAAAAATTGGCGGTTTGAACAATTATTGGGGACAAAACGGATTAGATCGTAGGCTATTAACGGTAGTTCAGGCCTTCAGGGTCTTCAGGAGTATCCAAGGCAAGTCGTAGCTACTTTTTAATGGTCTAAAAGTCCAATCTATATGTTTGTTATGATAATTATTTAATTAAATTTTTTATTAATGTAGCTAGAAGTTTCAAATTTTAAGCAACTATTTTTATATACGCTTAGGTATTCCAACTAGTTGCCGCGCGTCAATAAGACTTTTGGCAAGAAAATCAGTTTTCCATTGTGTCGTTAATATATTAAACATTATTGTTAGTTTGGGTACAATTAAACTAAACCTTTATCCTTACGTATGGGACTGTGGGTGGTGGTTGGACGGATATGTAACTAGTGAATCAAATATGCTTAGACGTATTTGATTTTATGTTGCAAAAAAAAACCAAAGCATTTAATATTATAGTTCAACCGTACGAAATACTACGAATTGTATCGTCAGCTTTGACCTTTTTCATATTTAAATCTCCAAATATTTCATAAATGAAATTAAGCAGCATGACTGAATAGTTGAAAGGCCAACTACTCGCGCGGTTGCATTCTTAGATGGATGGTAACAGGCTAACAGCTAAGAGGTAAATAAGATCATAAACATGAGAATAGCAAGTTAGCAACATATATAGGACAACATCAAATCATTTAAAGACGACTTAGATGAGAACACCTTAGATTACACGGTAACGCATTAAATAATATAAGTACTAGTAACAAAGACAAAAATGTGACACCAAAAATACAGACTACTTAATAAATAAAATAATACTAATGATTTACAAGTAAAATTTGAAATGAGAATTAGCAGTCAGTTGATCTCTACAAATAAAAATAATAAAACAGCCTCTTTTTTTAAACTACTATAACATAAGTTATCCCAAAAAAAACAATTAATGAATAAAATCTGACTCAAAAAATTTTCTTTTAACATCCACATCAGCATTCCAATCCAAGCCCTTTAAGGAAGAAAACCAAAATAATTACTATATTGGAAGGAATAAAAATTGTGACACCACCCTCCTTATATAGGAAGCCCACAATGACAAATCAGAGCATACTTTCTCTTTTTCTTTCTCTATTCTTTACTCTTTAACTCTCTCTCTCTCTCTCTCTCTCTCTCTCTCTCTCTCTCTCTCTCTCTCTCTCTCTCTCTCTCTCTCTCTTATCTAAGCTTTTGGGAAAATTCTGTCTTATCCGTACTGCATGTGTTTATGATGGTTGGGGAAGAAGAAAGAAGCATAGAGGAAGGGCTTTTACAGCTCAAGAACCAAAACGACTCTTCAGGCTGTCGTATTACTGCCTGTGTTATCTTCAGCACTTTCGTCGCCGTTTGTGGCTCCTTGTCCTTTGGTGTTGCTGTGAGTTTCTTTTCCTCTTCATATCCTATACTTTGCTCTCCTTTTCTTTCAAGCAAATTATATTTAAAAACAAAAATTCTTAATAACGTCCTATCGATTTTCGTTTTTTTTTTTTGGTTGCAGATTGGTTATACTTCAGGTGCTGAGACAGGAATTATCCAGGACATGGGTCTTTCTCTCGCAGAAGTATGTCTTATTTTTATTCCTTTTTTTCTGTTTCAATAAACAAATATTAGAGTTAAACTAATCATGGATTACTATTTAGCAGCAGAGAGTGAGAGAGTGACACATTGACATTTGCATCCTAGATTTATATGTATAGTTCAATTAGATAAGTTCAACACGTCGTATCTATTTTAAGTTCATTATTTACTTCTTTATTCATTCAAACTGAAATAGAAAGATATATTGTCGTTATCCCAAATAGTGAAGCTGATTACGTAGAATGTGTGGTTCACCTCCATTTTTTTTTTGTTTTTGTTAAAGTTTCACCTCCATTTTAACTACCATTTTTTTGTTTGCTATAGTTTCACCTCCCTTTTTACCTCCGTTTTTTCTTTTGCTTTGACATCCTCCATTTTTACATTTTTTCAAAAAAAAATTGTATTTACATATGATAACCCAAAGAAATCTTTATATATGGAGTTGTCGATAATCATGCAAAGAACTAGTATCGATCGAATGTATCTATCAATGATGTCAAACCGGCTACCCTCTCGTCTGCAATAATAATAGAAGTCTTGAAAACTTTCACAAAAAAAAAGAAGTCTTGAAATACTATACATTACGCTATACATGTATGAATATTAGAAGTCACGAATAAAATATGTATAACCCAAATATCAATCATTCTTTTTTTTACAGTAGTACCATCCAATCATTTATTTCTCTTTCGTGCTTTTTTATTTTTATTTTTCAGTTTTTCGAAATATAATAATATATAGATGACTTTATATGTTTTTTTTTTTGAGAAAACCTTATATGTATTAGTAACTAATATCCCAACATATAACAATTCTGGTCAACTTTTAAATTTATCTTTCGATTAATGTGTTTTTTAATCATTTTTTTTTTTCAGTTTTCAGCGTTTGGCTCATTATCTACGTTGGGTGCTGCAGTCGGTGCGCTGTTCAGTGGTAAAATGGCGATAATCCTAGGAAGAAGAGGAGTAATTACCTTTTCACTTTTTCATAATCTTAAAATAATTTCTTGTAGGATTTGATAAGCAAATTTTAATCATTTCTTATAAGATTTTTGTTTTGCTTCTTTTCTGGCAATAAATATATATATTTATTTGCTACAATTACATTTTTTGCTTTTCATGATTCAAAGACAATGTGGGTCTCCGATATCCTCTGCATCGCTGGTTGGCTATCCATTGCTTTCGCTAAGGTACTTAAAGATTTCTAAAAATAAACATATTTTCGTGCCGTAAAATCACTATTTCTTAAAAAATAGGCAAACAATTTAACTTATACAGTTATACTAATATATGGTTAAGTAAACCCAACAATGAACTAGTTTTCTATGTATGTCTGGAACAAAAGGATGTGATGTGGCTGAACTTCGGAAGAATCTCCTCAGGGATAGGGATCGGCTTGATTAGCTATGTGGTAATTAACTTGTTAACTAATGTCTCTAGTGCTAATTATTTTGTTTATATTTGATATCATCTTAATTAACAAGTTTTGTTTTTCTTTATTTATCACATATAAACATTCATTTTTAAACAAATATATGCTGTATACGGAGCAGGTACCTGTCTACATTGCAGAAATTACGCCAAAACATGTCCGCGGTACATTTACTTTTTCAAACCAGGTAAATTTTTCTTTTTCTTTTTGGAAGCCAAGTAATATTTTATTTTTAGAAAATATAATGATCGTCAACCAAAATTTAAAAAGAAATATATATATATATATATATATATATACGGATGAGTACAACTAACTAAATATGATATCAAAACTGAAACACATATTGCTGCTCAACTCAAAACGAATTTGATATGACCAACATTTGTTTAATCAATCTAATCCAAAATTAATTCGGTCGAGATAAATAAATATATGCAAACCCAATTCTAATTCCAAAATACCATAATCAGAAAATTTCAATCAAAAATCATATTAATACCTGTAACTTAAAGAAAATTAGATTATGTTGTTAAGCTTTCGTGTGAGTATTGATCCTTATAAATTCTCGTGTGATCGTAATTAATTAGCTTCTTCAAAATGCTGGAGTCGCCATGGTTTATTTTTTTGGGAATTTCATCAGCTGGAGGACGATGGCTTTACTAGGTATTTAACTATTGTTTCATAATCAACGTGGAAGTGGTATCACTCTATTTATGAACTAGTACACGGAAGGCAATGGTTAAATAGTAGAAAAAACGTGGAAAATTTGTTTTATTATAAGAGGGTACAAATTAACTGATTAAAATCTAATCTTATCCCGGTTTAGGTGCTTTACCATGCTTCATTCAAGGAATCGGTTTATTCTTCGTACCAGAGTCCCCAAGATGGCTGGTATGTTAATTTTTTATATTTATTAAGAAACTCCATTACATAATCTACTAACCATGAGAAGGAATAATGAACCCTATTATATTTATAAAAAAACCCCTAAATTATTTCTATTTTGAAGGCAAAAGTTGGTATGGATAAAGAACTAGAAAATTCACTGCTTCGGCTTAGAGGGAGAGATGCTGATATTTCACGTGAATCCTCGGATATTCAAGTGAGTATTACTGTATATATAATACTATCGAGTATCAACTATAGATTACTTTAAAGTTTTGATGTATACACATTCATTGACAAAATGAAATGTAACCTGAATGATTTTTTTTTTTTCAGGTTATGACCAAAATGTTAGAAAATGATTCAAAGTCAAGTTTTTCTGATTTGTTCCAGAGAAAGTATAGACACACTCTCGTGGTACAGTGAAAATATTTGTTAGTTTCCAGGCTATATAATTATTATATTTGTTTGCACGAGCATCTTACTTTTTTGTTTTATTACTCAGGTAGGAGTCGGGCTAATGTTGATACAACAATTCTCAGGAAGTTCGGCTGTAATATATTATGCAAGTACAATTTTTAGAAAAGCTGGTAAGACTAATTTTTTTACAGTATGTATATATTACTTTTATTTAAAGATATGTCAGCATAAAAATGTACTCAAACATTTTTTTTTGTCGGCACACACGCACTAGCATACAACAATCTATTTGTATATGCATAAAATTCCCAAATTTCATGGGATAATACTTATATTTTCTTCTACTAATCAATTAATTAATTATTTTGCATAATGATGCCATTACCTCGTTATATACTTTCGGAGGAAACAAAATTGAATATTTACCATGAATTCTCTTTTCAATGTTTTGTTTTAACAATTTGTTTTTGGTTGAAACAGGTTTTTCGGTGGCCATTGGATCGACATTGTTAGGCCTCTTCATGGTAAGTATATACATTTGTTTTAGTCAGAAAATTTTGTTGGACTATATTGATACCTCATTTATGAAATCAATATAGGCTTTTAACTCCGTTGTTATATATTCAACCACTAAACTATTGTGATCATGGTGGCGTATTTAATCGACATTTTCTTTCTGTTAAACTATCATAATTCAATAAAATTTCTAAACTAAAAAATACCTTTTACTTTTAGTTATATAATAAGAATCAATTTCCATTTGTTTGTACTCTTGTTAGCATTAAATGGTAATTGTGTCTATCCGCAGATACCAAAAACCATGATTGGTCTAATTCTTGTCGATAGATGGGGCAGACGGCCCCTCTTATTGGTAAGCACGTTTTGTGGATTAATTTTCTAATTACACATTCACTAATCGATTAATATATATAGATTATAAAGTTGTTTAATATTGGTTTCAATCCTGACGTTATAGACTTCTGCGTGTGGGATGAGCATAACTTGCATTTTTCTTGGGTTCTCCTTCACATTACAGGTTATTTTACGTTTAATTGTATTTATAGTTTTTTCTCTATATTCTATCCTAAAACGATGTTTTTGTATATTTGGTATGAGCAGAAAATGCAATTGCTTCCGGAACTAACTCCAGTATTCACGTTTATATGCGTTACGGTAAAAACATTTGCTCTACTTTCACACTGTCTCTTTGATATTCAAAAATGGTGTCTTTTACAAGTAATTAATAAGTAAAAAAGTTGATTTTCTTTCTTGGCAGCTGTATATTGCAACTTATGCAATAGGCGTGGGAGGGCTCCCTTGGGTAATTATGTCTGAGGTACATAAATTATCTTAAACTTTTTTTTTCAATGCAGAATATAGTAAGCCTTTATTTGTGTAAATAACGTAATATACGTATGATTTTTGCCTGTTTGGTGTTGCAGATATTTCCAATGAATATAAAAGTAACAGCAGGGAGTTTAGTTACGTTAGCATCATGGTCAAGTAGTTCGATCGTCACTTACGCTTTCAACTTTCTATTTGAATGGAGCACTCAAGGTTTTCTTTTCTTTATCCTTTTTATCCATTTTTTGTTTCCCTTAAGTTATAAATTATCAACAAAAATGGATAAATATAATTCAAGATTTAACTGTAGTAACAGTTATATGGTTTTCACAATCTGCATTTAGCGCATTGTTATAAGAACCTATATACATTTTTAACGCAACTAATTGTTTTTTTTTTCAGACCGAATCTTAAAAGACTAATTAGTTAGATGTATCATGTATGTATATATGAATAAATTCTATTGTTACTGTAGAGCAAAATTAATTATATATAGTTTAATAAATATATTATATATGAGCTGAATTTAATAAAGATTTTTCTAATTTAATTTAGCTTCTTCTTTTTATTGGGTTAAATGTCTAATTTAACTTCGACTAATGTAATAGGAACATTTTACATATTCGGGGCTATTGGAGGAGCAGCGCTGCTTTTTATTTGGTTGCTCGTTCCGGAAACGAAAGGATTGTCACTTGAAGAAATACAAACTTCGCTTATTCGTCAGCCCGATGAACTAAATCAAATTTAGATTGAAATGTTTATTTTTTTATTTTACTATATATAAATTTATAAACTTTACTTTGTGATGTTATGCTCATCTGTTAATCTGTAATTACTATTTTAGGCTTATTAATGTATACCAGCCCTTGTATATGTATTTTTTCCTTGATGGAATCACAGTCTATGTTCATTTGTATTGATTTCTAATGAGAAATGTATCATTTGACATTGTTTACATATCAAAATGCAAAGAAGACAGCGTCAGAGTATTAACGTAGGATAACATTTGTGGAATACCATCCATCATGCATGCTGGTGTAGTCGGTTTTTAATATATCATAAATCAGTATTAAAAATGCTTTCCAGCTTTTCTGATTTTCTGACTAAGGTACATATGAATATAACTTAATAATATAGTTCCAAGTATTTTTCTTAAAACTGAAAGATATTAAATAATTTTTTTATTTTATTTTGAAATAAATAATGATGCTTAACTACATTATATATTAAAATAATCTCAAGTTAAAAGAAATTACCACGACAGTGTCTCCCTTTTTTTCTCTCTGATAAACCAGAGAAAGTCGATCTTGAACTCGAACATATATAACGAGAAAAATATAAAATATAAAATAAAGTAAAAATTAACAAAATTAAGAATTAAACATATATATATATATATATATATAATTCGAAAGATGCCAACATTATTTTTTTATATTTTATTTGAGTATAATAAGCCTTTGCGATAGCAATGGAGAGCCAACCAATAATGCAGAGTATGATCTATCCACAAGGTCTACTTTCATGATCCAAATAAATAAAAATAAGAATTTACTTTTAATATAATAATAAGAAGAAAAAAAGGCTAAAGGATACATGCAGTTTCAAAATTTACCAAGAAAATACAAAAGAGTGAAAGAGAAATTGCTTCTTTTTTTTTTTCCTGCCGACAAGTGCTGCTGATTTTCTCAAGTGGACGACCAATGTACCAATAGCTCCGATAGTTATGATAAAAAATGCCAAAAACTTAAACAAAATATTGAAAGTCGCACATCAAAAATATAAAGAGATTTAATGTAGAAGATCAATAACAGACGGAAATTTATTTATTTATTGTTAATTACTTTTGAACTAAAAATTTATGAATTTTGATATAAACCATAGTTAAATCAAGCCTATCATTTCCAATATAGAAAACCGGTAGAAGCCTTTAACAAGCAGAGAATGTAATTTACATGTGAAATAAATCACTTCTGAACATATAATGGTAATAAAGGAAGTTCACGTAATGAAACTGATTGAGCGGTCCTGGTCTCGCATTTAAAATGTTGGCCGAGGATAATAGTAATAATCAAACCTATTGTAACGAATCACGTGTTATTGCCCCGTGCCCAGGGCCGTGCCTTCTGCTTCCCTATTGTTATACTGTTTACAATCTTTTTAGTAGTTAGGGTAATCTTCAGAAGTACCAATACAAAATGAAGAAGGAAAAGAAATTTAAAATACTACTAATTTGACGATGACTTAGCTTTAGTGCTTCTTAATGCATGTGTTGTTGATAAACAGAAAAAGCTATAACTACTATCTTTTATCACTATTTTTTACCGTGACCACATATGTACACCCACAAAAACCATCAATGATCAATAAATAGTCAATCTATCACCATTCCTAAATAATTTTAATATTTTCTTGATTCGCCACCACTGCCACATGCGTAGTTTCGTAATTCGTATGATAGAAATCTCATATACATATGTATATATTGAAAAGTAAGGTCAATATCTATATATAGAAGGTAATGTTTGGGTAACAATATTTGTTGAGTCGGGTATTTACAAGAACAATCGAAAGGGAAATGTTTTTTTTTTCCTTACATGCATTACCTACTCAACTTTGATAGTTTTGTTCACATAATAAGGTTCATATGTCATTTGTATGGTGTAGAGGTGTCTACTTTAATAAACCAATCAACACACTCGTTATTGAAGTTCTCAATTTCTTCGGTTTTCTAATGCTCGGGTTTTGAATTACACGGTTGTGTAAATTTTTTTTTTTGTGCAAATTTTTTTAAAACAATTTATTTGACACATTTATCATAGATGTACATGTACATATATTTTTTCCTTGGTGTTAAACGAGAATTCTCACCACATGTTTGAGAGAGAGAGAGAAAATATTGTACTATTACATAGTTCATAAAAAATCTTGCAAGTTCTACGAGATATCGAACCAATCATCTTTAACAGAAAAAAAGATATCGAAGTATCGAACCAATCATGGAATGAAACCAAATCTCACATACTGATAATGACTAAAAAAAACAAAAGACAAGGAAAAAAAAATAATTTTTGTTTTTTAACAGTTTGGGACTGGAAACTGACGTATCGTTCGGTTCTGAAAAAAAGCCTTTTTTTTTAACCTATTTTTAAAGAATTAAAAAAAGAGTCAAAAATTCAAAACTAAGTCTTTTCTGGTTTTAAGGATTTTCAAAGAAAGAACAACAATTTTTCGTAAAAATCGCAAAAAAAATTAAAAACTGGATTAGCAAAAACTTGCTTTTTCTAAAAAGAAAAATAAAAAACCTTTCAAAACGCAATCGAACTTCATTATTTGGCCTGAGAGAAATATATGAATTAAATGAAACTAAAAAAGATTCAATAATGAGTAATGGGTGGAGGCCCACATGTAAAGATCTCAACTCTTAGAAATTGTTTTGGATCTGAAGTCAAAAGGCCTAGAAATGAAGCTTGAGGGTAATGATTTTGTTTGTAATGAAAATGGACTTTAAAACTAATACTGGTGTCATTTTGTACATGTATAAAAGATTTTTTTTGGCAACATTTTAGAATTTTGTTCATTTATATAGTTCCATCGCCGATTCGAGATATACAAAGGTAATAGGGTAAAAAAAAATGTTTGGCTCTTAATTAATACTTTTTCTTTTATGATTTTTTAAGCTTTTTCACATATTAATTTTAACTCTTACATCATAATCATAGAAGAAAAAGAAATATAAAAAACTTACTCTATTATCATATGTAT
The DNA here is from genome assembly GCF_000478725.1 of Eutrema salsugineum. Taxonomy (NCBI): domain Eukaryota; kingdom Viridiplantae; phylum Streptophyta; class Magnoliopsida; order Brassicales; family Brassicaceae; genus Eutrema; species Eutrema salsugineum. The sequence goes on along the minus strand of NW_006256547.1, from coordinate 4,245,231 downwards.
AACATAAAGAAGACATAAAGATATGAGTTATTGTACATTTTCCCATAAATTTTTATCATAAATAGAAAAGAAATAAACAAGGATAAAATAGGAAATATATAGCTAATTATGCATAGAAAATTGAAAGCATTCATCTTTTCGAAACAATTTTTCTTCTCCTAACATCTATTAATAAAGAACAAAGAGAGTATATTTTTATTACTCCGACTTCGATTGCACATGTGATAAGGACTACTACGCCTTCACATGATCAAATCTGGTTTATCTAAGGCACCAACTAATTTCACTCCGAGCCTTACTCATGCATGCCAAATGTAGTTACTTCACTGGCAATTTAATTATAATAGCTGGAAGACCAAGCCACTCAAAGTCAAGGCATATAAGATTAATTAATGTTCGTCGAAACTAAAATACTTTGGTAACCGACGGTAGCTTTCAGGTTAACATCGAGAAGAATTTATTATTGATTGATTAAACTTGCCTATATATATATATATGAGGGTTAGACGCAAAATCATACTATTTTCAATTCTCCTCATGCCATTCACTTCACGGTATGTTTTATGGATTAGGGACCACGTTTGTCTTGCACAGCGCAAGAAAACACCATTAATATTTTTTGAATTGAGATTATGAATGTCATTTTCACTACGCGTCACCGATCAAAACCTAACTGATGGGACCGCTTCAATCTTGTCTATTTATCGATATATCTACTGTTTGTTTTTGTTAACATACATTCTGAAATATTGTATAACTAAATAAGATGCCCCACTTTGATTTCCATAAATTTAATTGGCTTGACGCCACAAATTTAGGGTTCACTTATTTCGTGACAATAAATGATAAATTTTTATTGAATCATGAGAAGTACATTTACGATCAGGAATTCAGGATTGGTTGACATGGTTTATATAAGGGTCCACCTTTGTTCAATATACTGTATATAATAGTTATTCTGTTAAATATATATATATATATATATATAATAGTTAAAGATATTATTATGCTGTTCTTCTAGTCCACCGTTAGGAAATAAACTAAATGATGCGATTAGTAACGCACAGAACGACTAGTAACTAGTAACGTAAATGAAAGAGCGGATTTTTTGTCACATAAAAAAAAAAACGTAAAGAGCGGTGTGGTCAGTGGTGTGGAAGCATTTTCTTGATTATCGATGAAATTAGATTATCAGAGATTCCAACATTCAGATAGAATGATTGCATACAACTGATTACATCTCATTAACTTCGCAGACTAAACCTCAATGTAAAACGTTTTAACCAAAAAAAAAAAACCTTTGCAAACTATCCAGATTGCTACTTGGTAACCAACCACTGGAGTTATTTCTTGACTGAAAAACTATATAACAATGTTAATGGGTTTTAATATTGATAATTCTCTGAATTAGGTTTCATGATTAGCCATTTTCCATTTTTTGTTCTTGAAGATGAAAAGCACAAAGTTAAGTTTCCGATGTGCTTACCAAGAATAACAATTTGTGATGAACCTTATTTCGAATTTTTTTAATATTTATATTTCCTCCAAAACGGCTGCCTTCTTGTGTTGTTCGGTGACATTTATAAATCCAGAACATAATGTGATAATATTTGTGGTTGTAGTTTCAGGCAAAACGGCAATTTGGATGATTAAAAACGAAATAAAAGCAGAGAAGAAGAATAAATAAAAGTATCAAATTTATTTCTAACTAGATTCTAACCTCGTGCATCCGCACGGGAATATTTTTTATTGTTTAACGAATTTTATAATATAATTTGTGTTTTTGAGTTTAGATATAATTATTTTTATAAATATATTTTTTAATAAGTGAAAATATTGATTTTTGTGTTTAGATATATTTTTATAGTATTAAAATTAATTATAATTATAAAAATATAATTTTAACCCATCCACTAATATTAATTCATAATGAACTATTATAAAAACATAATTCTAACTTTTTCGTTCATATTACCGTATAATATAATTATTTGTTAAAAGTTTGAGATGTATTAACAGTATTATTTAGCATTATAGTTTTCTAAAATTTAATCAACGAAGGGAGTGTACAACTGTTTTTTCAAACTACATTATAGTGTATGTAATAATTTTTAATTTTTTATGTTTTGATTTTGTATAGAAAATATATTTTCGATATACATGTATAATTCAAAATTAGTGATTTTAGTTACCAAAATATTTTTAACCCGGTTTTTATATATATTTTTAGTTCTATGAATTTAAAAAATATATTTTTAATATTTAAATTATACATTTGAATTTTACTTATTATTTTCTTATTAATTTGTAAATAAATCATAATCGTAAATATATTATATAAGCAACATAAATATCATATCATTTACATCATTATAAATATTTTATATTTCAAATATGACCATTATTTTTCATATGTGAATTTTTTTTAAAAAAATTCTAGATATTTTTGATAAAAATGTTTAATAGTATAAAAATTATTTAAATTAGAATCTTTAAATCAAATCTAAATTAATATCTGATTTATTATTTTTAATCAAATCAAATCAAATATAAATTACCTATATTTAAGGAACTCTAAAAATATTTAAATTAATAACTAATTTTCGAAATTAAATATAAATAATTATTTAAATTATTTTGAAACACTTTAAAAAAAATTAGGAATGTTTGGAAGCAAGTACTAAATATGCTTCTGTTTAATATAATAGATGACTTGGTGAACTGTAAGAAAAAGCGAACGGCAATAAAAATAAACGGAGAAAATTGTTCACCTAATTTTTTTATGTTTCAGTTTCTGTTTATTTTTCATAACTATTTTCATTTTTTTTACTCTTGTGACTTGAAGATGTATTGAGAGCCTGCTAAACCAAGCCCAAAAACACAGGATACCTAAGATATGGTTCCTAAGTTATTTTTTTAATAAATTTGAGGACGCATGCTAATGTTTTTGTTTATATATATTTTACATGAGGCACGGCCCTGAGTCTGCCTGAGGTTATGCCTACTAGGCACTAGCATGTGACCGTATTTTATCAATCTTATTTTAATAAAGGGTATTTAAATAAAATATTAATGCAAGGTAATTAATACAAACATATGACCTTTTTGGGTCATATACACAGATGATAGAGTAGCTTAGATAAGAGGTTAAAACTACACTTAGTCTAGCTGCAATAACAAAAAAGAACATAGAACTTAAAGAGAAAGAGAATAACAGGTGAAGATATTCCATGAGAAATCACTTGTTAACACTTCGTCCTCCACAACCACGTCTTCCGCGACTATTAACAACAGTCCACTCCATCTCTTGCATCTTTTGTGATGGTTTTACTGGCCTATCCCTCAAGGTCCACGGAGCTCTTGCAAACATGTCAGTGTCTTGTGAAGACCGTATTTTCAGTGTGTATATATTTAGTTAATTACTTTTAATTTCAGATTCACGTACAAATATTTTATAAGACTGAGTCACCGAAAAGAGTTAGGTACAACCGAGCAAGATATAGCTTAATGGACTCAATTTCATAGAACATGCACATTGTCCAATTAGTACGTTTTATTTTTCATACGTAGATTCTTTTCTTTGTTGGCAGATTGATTGATCAAAACATGCGAACGCTTCTCTTTTTTTTTTTTGTTTTTTTCAACAAACATGCGAACGTTTGTTTGTGACGATTTATGATTTTAAAACATGCATCTTTACCCAAAAAATAAATAAATAAGAAGATTTCAGTCACGAGTTAAGATGCGTGTGACGTAATATGATCGTGTCATCATTTGTCTGTTTTTCAATCCCAACAAAAGTCGATAGCCAATATATAACAGAACGTACATTATACATTTTTAAAAAATATCTAGAAAAAATAAATCGTGGAGATACGTTAGATAATTGTTTTATTCCCTTTTATATACTGTATATCTGCAGAAAATATAATTGTGGAGATTAGTTATGAGAAAATCAAAAATATAATCGTAGACCATGCATCGTAATCATCATTCACTAAAAGCTTATAATAATTTTTCCAAAAAAATTTTAATCAAATGTGTGTATATGTATTACATTTTGGGATACCAAACAAAAAACTCCATTCCTTTAAGAAACGTTTATAAAGATGCACCAAACGTATCCACACGCATGCATTACATAGAGAATTGAAGGACATACAAAACACTATTTTCTCCATATAAACATACAAAAAACGTTTTCCCTCTCCCTAGGCAGCTACTAAAAGTACGAGACATATGGAGGCGGCGTTCGCTAGATCTCTACCTATGGCCGGAAACTTCGCAAAACTCTTGCCGACCGGAACTGCTCTCATGTTCGAAACCCTAATCCCATCTTTCTCCAATGGCGGCGCGTGCACCGATAAACCCTTCAACAAGCTCCTCACCATTTCCCTCATCTCCTTTTGCGCCGCCGCTTGCTTCTTCTCTTCCTTCACCGACTCTTTCGTAGGAGAAGACGGCCGCATTTACTATGGAGTTGCCACTGCTAAAGGCCTCTACATCCTCAGCGACTATCTCGACGACCACGAGCATGGTTACGATCCTGAATCCGGCTTAACGGCCGACAAGAAACGGAGATACAAACTGAGTTTTGTTGATTTCTTGCATGCTTTCGTGTCGGTGGTCGTGTTCTTGGCGTTAGCCGTAGAGAGTTCGGATTTTCGGAGGTGTTTGCTCCCGGAGAACAACGACGGCGACGATTGGGGTGGTATTATGGTGATCTTGATTAGGTATCTTGGGGTTATGGTTGGGACAGTGGCTAGCTTCTTGTTAGCTATCTTTCCCACAAAACGGAGAGGCATCGGATTTACGGGTATTTATTGGTAATATATATTCCTTATATTATGTGCATTTTTGTATGTATATCATGTTCGTATGCTCTAATCACCACTATAAATGAATAAGAAAACGTGAATAACGAATTACATATGTTGGCTATTTTATGTAGTTAAATACATATTTCAAAACTACTATAAAGGTTTGAATCGTTTGATTGCAACTTACAACGATTAGTCGAGGGATTGTTTCGTTATTATGAAGTAGACTATTTACAAAATCTTATTGAAAAACTCATTCTACTTTGTTTTTAGAGCAAGTTTAATTTCAAACAAAATGCTCCATTTTCATCATCCTCCCTTAGTGTATCGCGAAAATGCAATATCCCTAATTAAAGTGAAATAACGTATATGAGAATCCTAATAATCATATACTCCAGATTCCATGATCGATCTGATCCCTTTCAATTCATGGCTTCAAACTAGTGATCATCTCACACGACCTAAAAAGAACAAGATTTTGATCTTTAACCTTAAAAGGGAGATCGAGTCGTCAACCAATATTACACGACAATTAATTTTCTATAATTTGTATGTCCTTCAAATTCTAAATATAATTTTTCACCTACAACATCAGTTTTATGGGTTTTAAAACCGATGAAGAATCAACCAATATATTTCAACTAGTTTTCTAATTTCTTTTATGTCATTTAAAATGTTAATATATGTTGACACCTAAAACATCAGTTTTATGGGCTAAAAAACTAAGAAACACAAAATACGATTTTGTTTAACGAATAGACTAAAAAACAAAGCCAAAGAAACACAAAATAGTAAAATACCACCTTAACCAGTGAGTCTGATGAAGTTATATTAATATGTTATATATAATCAGAATAATACACCAAGGCATATATAAACCAATATTACAATATAAGGGCTCAAACAAGAAAATTTAATCATGATGAAGTGGTTGAGGAATTTGAACTTGAGCAGAACATCTGTTCCAAACATCTTGGGTTTCAGAAGAAACTTGAGAAGCAAAGCGTTTGAGTTGATAATATCGAAACATCACCTTTCTAATCTCCACATAGCATTGTTTTCCAGCTTGAACTATCTTTAGGCAACAGCGTCTCGAGACGACAGGTTTCTTCATAAGAATTTCTTTAATAACATCGTTATTACATTTCTTAAAACCGTCCCCCATCTTGTCAATGCAGTTTGAGAGATAGGTTAGATATTTGAATGGGAGATTCTCGAGCATATTATAATTGTAATCTTGAGAAGCCGGCGATATCGCCTCCACTGCATCCATCTCGCGATCGGAATGGACCAACGGTTCGTCGTCAACACCACCTTCTCGGGCGGCCAAACTTGGATACGCAAATGATACCAAAGTGGTGATTATGGAAAATGCTATGAGTAATGTCTTAATCTCCATTTTGTGTGTAATTATTTATTTTTAAGCCTTCTTATTTTAATTCGTTTTCTTCTTTTTTTTTTCTTCCTAATCTAAAGATTTATATAGAAATCGACTGTTTTTGAATGTTATTGCTGGTGACAACAAAATTACGTTTATTGCATTTGTTTTGAAACAACAAAAAGTAATTATTAACTTTGCTAGTTAGCTCTAAACGTAACATCTTTTACCGTTTTAACTTTACTTCTACGTTTTACGCATTTTTGGTTTATGAAGAATAATATTTAACTTAAATTAAATTGTAACACCACAGTAATCTTGAGATTTCTGTTTCCTGAAATCCTTTTATGGTCTAAACGTAGAGATCATCTTACACGGCCCAAGAAGAATTGTAGAAGAAGCATATATGCTTTGTGCAAAGAATTGTCAAGAGCTTTGTCTGGTCTTATAGATCTTCAAGAATTAGTACACAAATCTTTAACAAGGCAAGAAGAAGACGAAGAAAAAGAGAATAAACCAGCAGAAACATTAATCAGGATGATTGTGAATTTGATCCATCTCAATTCAAATAAATGCTGTCCAAGACGGCAAAACCAGCCGCAACACCACCTTCATTTGATGACGAGACTTTCGTTCGCATCAGATAACCGCTCTGCTCGTTTATTATAACTCTCTCCTTGTTCCTACAAGTTTCATTTGCTCAAAGATTATGCTACAGAGTAAGTAGAGACTGAATTAAAGCATACCAAATTCTTCTTCTTCTACTCTGTACCTGAGGTAAGCACCATAGATTCCCAGTTCTGATATAGCTTGATCTTTATGGTAAACGCCTTCTCGCACCAAGAACATGTTTGAGACTTTTGGGAATATCCTCTGCATTAGTGTATAAGCAGCGTTTTCTTCCTCTCCTTCTTTCTGCAACCTCAGAAGATTTTCCTTCACATCATCTCCATAGATGTTGTTTCCTGAAAGAATCCAAGAATATACGCTGAAGAATATGACGGGAAAAGTAGAAGACTCTAGGGAACTCGGTTGGTTTCTAACCTCCGCCTTCTCTCTGAGGCTTCATAACAAACAACTCGGGTTTTTCAATTGCTTTCTTGATGATTTCTGGATCGTCCAAGCTCCAAAGCCCAGCAAAGCATTTCCTCAACTTAGCAATGTCCTCTTTGTTGTCCAGAAACCTGTGAAACGTGTTTTGAAGTTAAAAAAGTTATCCCCTTTGAGAAATTTGAAAACCGTTCTTCAGTTTGCAAGACAAGTGGTGATCCATGTACCTCTCGAGAACACCTGGTTTTGCGAGTTCTTGCTGGATTTTCTTGGTGCCAGTTAAATGATAAGCTATAGACGGGCATTTCACTGCGGAGGACTGCTCTATAAGCAACCTAGCATTCCATTCCTTCAAATCACAATATGATTGAGAATATTTTCAAAGAATCAAGCCACCATATGGGAAAGAAGATGGTTACTTACTGATTCAGATGGATAATCAGTGGGCGAATAGCCTGATCTGAAATAAACCACTGCTACTGCTTGGCCACCACTGCAACAACAAAAAACTCTTAACATATGTTTTGAGAACAATGTGCAAATGCTTCATAAACCATGACGCAAACAATTTACTTACACAATAAGAGTTCCATCCTCTTGTACACGCCCTTCATTTTCGACTTCTGCTAGAGTCTTCCTGATGGTTACAATATTGTGCGTGATTTGAAGTTAAGGATGCACAAAATATAAGCTAAAAAGTCGAGATTGATCCACGAAAACTGGAGAAGCAAAATAAAGAGGATATTTTTCTCTCAAAACACTGCTTTGCCAATGCTGATCGTACATGTTGCGTTCTTCCGGCTGCACAACCACCATGACTACCGCTCTGAAAGAAAGAAAAATTCCATCTTAAAATAACAAAACCTTTGTAAAGTAGGTCATTTGCTCTTGATTTCAAGGATTTTTATTACAATCAAGAACGTGTTCTTTGGCTAAGGCTAACCTTGGATTATTGTACTCCAACCAAGCTTTAGCCATTGCATCAGCAAATTGGCTCGTGGATGCATTTCTGGGTACACGCTCAGAGCATAGCCCGAGATGATCCCCATAAGATCGAAGCAATGACCTGCAAACACAGGAAATATATTTTTTTTTTGAAAAATGAAACCATTTTAAGCTGAAAACTCGCGGTAAAGTTCGAAAAGCAAAAAAACAGATTATTCAGAAGATGGTGTGCGTACTGGTGTAGCTCGCTAACAAGACGACCAAGGCCGGAAAACGAAGACGAGATAGTGTTCATCTCAATCTGAAGAAGTGATTTTGTTTCTTCGTCAAGCATATAGTCTGACCGGTGTAATCCCAAACGTATGTCCTGTGAACACAAACACGCGAAATGAATGAATGAAAACCAGGACATTGTTACCAAAGAATGTAAATTAACATGAACCAAGAGATAAAGTAAAAAGACCTCTGTCTTGTTGCTTTCTAGCATCTTGGAGTGAATGTCGAGAAGTCTAGATGTAAAGATGTCAGCTTTTTTAGTTCTACAACATAGAGAATCAATCAAAAGGACATGGTTGTTATGAGACGAGATGTGCGAAACAGCTACTTAATTGAAAGCAGATAGAGATTTCAGATTAGCGAACCTGGAGAGACTATCCTGTATGAATTTCCCATCCAAGCTCACACGATCAACCAATTCATTGAAGATGGGAGCAACTTCACAAGCTTGCTTCCAGTAAATTTCTGGGAATGGCGTCGGTAGCAATGCAATTGGGGCGTGCATCATTCCAACCCCTGGAACCTTTCCTGATTTCTGTAATAAAAATTCTCATCAAAACATAACCACATTCCTTCTTCTTCTAATAATCCATAACAAGTGATATGAGCTTGTTTCAGATCAAGTATGACTATGAGTATGACCAGGATAATTAGCTGAACGCAGAATTTCAAAATGGTGATTATCAGATTAACCCAATTTAGAACGACAATGATCAATCATCAAAACACGATTCATACAGATTATCAGTTTTGAATTCTCAAGTTGGAGGACATGACTAAAACTCCTTTTGTCTGATTGGAGCATCAAAAGACAGGAACTTGAGTGGCGCAACTAACCTGATAAGTTTTGTCACCGACGACAAGTCCGTGAAGGGAAGACCAAACGAGAGCATCATAAACCAGCTTCTGAACAAACTCATCATCAAACTTTTCGACATCGAACATGGGTTTCTGTGATTCCATCTCCAGGGATCTACCACACCTCAAAGGTGCCTGATTTCTTAATTGGGTCGATAGATTTCGAGGGCTATGGGAAAGGAAGCTTCTTGGATTGAGTTTAAGGGAAGAGGAAGAAGAGGAAGGAGAAGAAATAGAGGACGCAGTGACAATGAAAGTGGAAGAAGAGTAAGAGAGAGAAGAGCAGCCACTGCCCATTTGCAACCTTAAGCCTTTTTGGAGGATCACATCACGTTAAGGCATATCTCCAAAGATGTCCGTCAAACAAAGATCACTACGACTTCTTAACTTTTTTTTTTTTAATCCTCTAGGAAGAAAATCTGAGATCTCATTTTAACTGACAAATAATTTTTTATATTTTAGTTTAAAACAATTATTCTACCGAAGAAGTTATTATCAGACTGCAATATTTATATATATTTAAAAAAGCTAAAGGAAAAAACCAAATGATTTTAATAAAAGTGTTGAAAATAAACTTAGGGGTGTTATTCAATCTGTATGTTGAAATCAACTCTACTAGATTAAAATAGATTAGATTTTAAAATTTTTTAATTCATTTAGAATCTAATGTATATGAGTTGTTTAAAATTTTAAGTTATTTAGCATGTGTATTTAGAAAATCACATATTAATTTTCAATAAATTTTGAATTTAAAAAATTCAAAGAAAAAAACAATCTAAAACCACATATGTACACGTAAAAAAAAATCATTTGCTGTGAACTTTTATCTCTTAAAAATGTGTTTTTTTTCTTTGATGACTTATGGGAAGAGAGAAGGGAAAGAGATATGTACTAGGGAAAAGAGAGAAATACATAAATGAATGGGAAAAATAAGAAGTGTGAGGAATAGAGAAATGGAAGGAAAAGAAAAAAAAAGGAGGGATGAAAGAGTGTTGTATTTATTGATTAATACATAGAAGGAAGACAGAAAAAAACATAGGTGAATAATTATTTGTGTTAAATTTTATAATTATCAAAATCTGAGGGTAAAAGGTTGGATTTTGATTGTTAAATTTAACACATAAAAATATATTCAAATTCAGTTAAAATCTTTCACCTAAAATCAGTTGTAAGAATCTGTTAAACATGAATAACATAAGATTTTAATTGACTTATTCAACTCTTTAATTGAATAACAAAGGATTTCAAACTCTATTAATGAAGAGATTCTAAATACATGAACCAATAACATTGGATTTTTATAGAGAAATCAAAATCAATTATTGAATAACAATGGATTGTAATGGATTTAAACTCTATTAAAAACCATAATTGAATAACACCCCCCTTAATCATCTTTTAGGAATGCGCTTTGAAGTTTGAACCACTATCTATTTAAATTATAAAATCAAAGAAAATTCAAAGTTTTTTGTTCTCTAACCATTGTTTTGGCAACATTTAAAACATTAGTTTTGTTTTCTGAAGTGGTGAGGTAGGTGAGACTGGTTAGTAGTTGAAACTTGTCTTATTATCTGTAGGACTTTGTTTGTGTACAAAGTGAATTTGTGATATAAACTAACAAATTCTTGGAAAACAAAAAAATAAGAAAATCTGTCTTCTTTATGTTTTTCCCTCCATCACAACACAACTCAACTTTACCATCGAAAAGGTCCCAGCTTTTGACTCCTTAAAGACAGTATACTTAGTAACACTAGTTGCCTGATCATTAAGCATCCACCAATAACTTTAAAGTAGAAGAGATCAAAGAAAGCGACAGAAGCAACAAAACCAGCCTCTGTTAATGAACTACAAAAACAAAACAAAAAGTCTGGTTCCAATAAGGTTTTTACAAAGAGATTACTCATAACATGCTGCCATTTTATTGCTTGATCTTTCTCTTATCAATGATTGACCTAGCAAATCGTAGAGTAGATTTCTCTAGAGCCAAATCAGATAACATTCAGGCTTCAATTGCAAGAGAAAAAAAAATAGAAGAAAGCCAAACCGTATATATTATACTGACTCAGCAAAAATCAGAGGGCAGGTTGGATTTTATTCTTTGTAGGAAATTGATGAGACTCTTTGTCAGAATGTTGCAATTTAATTCGGCCACAGAGTCGCCAGCAAGCTCCTGGATGAAATAGAGACTTCTCAAAGACCCAGATGTCACGTACAAGGATCTGCAGAAGCAACAAACTTATAAAGTCATAATTCACTTGCAGGTAAGAAACGTTACTAAACTTCCAAATTGGTTACCAGTAAGTTGAATCAGATTTTTATCGATCTAGGCCAAATGTTATTTTTAAAATATTTTCAATTAGTTGTAGTCTAGAAACAATCGAAGATTCCTCCTGATGCGTATCGCAAAACGAAGAGAAAGAATGACTCAAGTATACTTTACCTCTTTCTTCTTGTCCCCGGCTACTACATTGCCTTTCGAATCATATGCTTCAAATTTCTGAAGATTAAAATGATCTCAAGTTCTCAGTACAGCTTCAATGCACTAGAATCAAACTGATGACTTAAGATAACACTGACCTGCTTTGTCAGAAACTCAAGTGTCAGCTGTATGAATGCTTTGTTAAGGTCCGTGCGGTCAATGCCGATCTGGATAAGTTGTCAAAAGGATGAAAAAAAAATGGTGAGCTTGAAAATCCACTAGTGATTTGTTGATTAAGATTCAACAACTGTATTTGGTTAGATCATAACATGATTCAATGTATAAACAAAGATCAAGCTTTTTAGAGAACTTGCCAGTCGAGCTTGTAAAGTTTTTATTTTGATGACCGGTTCAACCATTTCCCAGTAAACACTACCCCAACTGGCTTCTCTTTGTTTAATTTCGTTCTTCAGTGCCTACATCAAAGAGAACACAAAATTGAATAATACTTGACCACATTCTCTCTTTTAATACAAAAGCTCAAATTTGTTGGAAAGCTTACGGAATACATCCTTTCAGTCACGTTTTTCCTTATTGTCTTCTTGTCACCATTGGCCATCATAATGTTAATCTGAAGAAAACACGTGTACCCAATTCAAGATGATTCGTAGAATTGTCACTGTAAGAACCATAACCAAGTGTACAAGTGAATACCTCTTTGTATAACTCAAGTGCTTCTATGTAGAACTTATTCTTTGAGTACCCAGTCTTTCTTAACTTTGCGATAGCGTAGGCACTTCTTAGCTGAAATTTAGAGTTTTGACGTTGTATTAGTATATGATCAGGATATATATTCCAATCTAAGATAATGAAAGCATGAAGATGTTTCAACCTCCCGAACAAAATCCTCTTTCGTTCTTCGCCAACCGCTTCTTGTGAAACATCTACAATTAAAACGAAAGCAGTTTACAAACTACAGATGAAAAACTTTGCTCTGCCTTCCAGTGTTGAACAGTGCAAAAAATGCACTCTTTTCGCATTAGAAACAGCGTTTTTCAAAATATCTATATCAACAAAAAGGTTCGTCTAATTCCAAACTTACCTCCGCCAAAACGGGATTTTCTCCTGAAGTGCATAGGGCTCGTAAACAAATCCAGGACTTACCATCGACACTCTAACGGCACCCTGCAATTGTAATAAGTGACGTGAGACATCAAATGAACTGAAATTTGGAAACAAAAATGCAATTGAAATTGAGTTACTTAACACACCGTTTTCTGTAGCTGAGGTGGAGCCTTTACTTGCGTTGTAGCAGACCTTTTGTCATTACTAAACGGGAAAGACTCTGCAATCTAAGAAACACAAGAAGAGACAACAAAAATCATGTCTATGATCAGACCAAAAAATGGTCAATAAAACAACAGCCAATGGTGATTACCGTTGTAGATTGAAGCAAGTGTGTGTTAGCGTTGTGGCTCTCATATAAGCGTGAATACACGCTTTGTCCACGAGCGTCAGGAGCTGGACATGTCAATTACATTACTAAATTACTCAACAGCATTAATTCACAGCCAAACCAATGGAGAAATGGGATCTCGATCCACAAGATGAGAAAATTACCGTGACAAAGAGAGGAATGATAGCTCCTCCAGCACCCAAATCTGAAATCATCTCCAATTTGAGTCCAAGAGAACTCATTTTCATTCCGAACACTGGAAAACAAATGAAGTTGAAATCTTTTTCAGCTAATCTAAGTTATAAATCAGAGCGTAGCAATAGGAATTGGATGTTTTGCTTGTTCATATTTACGCATTTTTTCCTGAAACTCAATCAGAGGAAGAACAATCAAATTAAGGGAACTGCTTACGACAGGGAAGATTCTCTTGATCCAGCTGTTCGCAACAAAGAACGAACTGTCTGAAACCTCCTCACGAGCGCCATTCTCGATAACCAAGAAGAAATCTTATAGAAAAACCCTAGCTTTCACTGATCTCAAAAATCCCATCAAAGGGATTTCTTTCTGTTCCGAGTTCGACTTCGATCGACAGGGTTTAAGGCGAATAGGATTCACTACACCGCGGAGCACCGTATCTCAATGTGCCTTCCTTCTATACTGAAAACGTGTCATAACTCATAAGCCCCGGAAACGCAGACGCATGCTTTTAACGATTGGCTAAAAAACATGAGCTAGGTTGCAACGATACAACCGCTTAGCTGATTGGCTAGAAATTTATTGATTTTGTTGACCAAACCACAACTATGGTCAATGGGATACTAGGCAGCAAAATCACGTTCTAGGACGCTACTGTACCAAAAAAACTCGAAATTTCACGTTTCAAAGAATCTTGATTACTTTGGTTCATTACACAGTACAAATAACGAACATCACATCACCAAAGGCCCACAAAAAAAAAAAAACAGAAACCGAAAATGAATGACAAAGGTGTCTCAAAACAGTGTCCATTTTGTCCCGTTTGGTCTTAATTCTGCATTTCTGGATGGACAAAAGAGCGTTTCGCGTTTTCTGTTAGAAGACGAAGATGCTTTTCAATTATTGGACCGTCAGAGAAATAGCAGCCGATCGAAGCTTCAATTCATCTTCTTTCCATTTGGATTCCGGTGCAGCTGCTCCAGCGATAAAAACCTTTGCAAGATTAAGAAAGAAACAAATGATACAATGAGTCACGAATCTGGAACAACGAATGTCATAGTCTCAAAGAGTAATCTGAGTTTTGCAGCAGATACCCTCCCCCTGTTCACAGCGGCTACTAGAGCAATGCGTTCTTCATCTCTCCCAAACTCGTAGAGGTAGTAATTTCTGCAGAAGACAAGAAGAACAAGAAAATCGACTTCACAAACAGAGACTCCTTTGGAAATTTCTCTAATCAAGGAATATAAGTTCGAAGCCGACTTGCCTAAAACCTTCTTCCTCCTTTACCTTGATTGTACGAGCAGAGTAAATCGTTGCGGCACCTGCTTGTTGTTAAAAGAATTTAACAATGACCAGAACCAAAACAAGGCAAGAAGAATGAAAGGATTTCAAAAGCAAGATTGTAAGCGATTTGACAATATGCATATGATTTAAAGAGAACCTGGAACAAAGATTCTTGCAGCTTCCTTCAATGATCCCAATTCGGATATATCTTTAGCCTATTTGAATCGGAGAACAGTTGATTAGCTTACCAGATAGTAAACTTCTCAAGGAAATGTAAAACTTGTAAAGAAAATGTTTTTTTGTTGTGCAAACCTCTAAGAAAGTGATCTTAAGTTGATTTGAAGGGCGAATGACTACGCTCAAAACTTCTGATCTGCATCAACGCATGGTTTTCATACAGCTTTTTTGATGGGCAACTTGTAAATAGATCCGACAGATTACGAGGGAAGAGAGACAACAATACCCATCAGGAGATGCGAAACGGGCGCCGAAAGTCTTCGGCTTTGCCTTGTCCCCATAGAGAGACAATCCCGCAGAGTAATCCTAAATCATGAGGTAACACACGATGTCAAGAACAATGATCAATTCATCTAAAAAATAGGAATCATACCAGTTTTCAAATTCAGTCTTGTTAAAAAGTATTACAGATATAGCTAGTGATTTTACAGGTTAGGAAACACAGAACTCTTTGTAACAAAAAATTTTCAGCCCCTAATCAAGTTGGCTAGAACAACCAACGACTTAGAGTCCCAACTTGGCAGCTAAATAAGTTTTCTTACTCATTGATCAAATTTCCAGCAACAAATCAATAGAAGATTGGTGACGTTTATTCTTGAACTTCACCAATTCAACTCTTATTCAGCCAGAAACAAGGTAGTCTACAACATTGACCAAACGAGCAGTCATCACATAATATATCGTCCAATTTCAGACTAAAGCCAGAGACTAGACGAGATTACACTAAAAAGGATTCGCATTCATAAGAGAATGGTGACACAAATCCTCACCTCAGGCTCCATGACGTCAACAAACTGAGGAGGAACCCTAATGGAGAATCCATCGCCAAAGAACTGGAACCAAGACTTAGTGTTAGCAATGCCGAGTCTTCCCCGTTTGGGTGACTTCGAAGGATCGGCTAAACACTCTGGAAGTGGGTTTTGAAAGATGAAGGAGACGAAACAGAGAGATGCTGTTCTAAGCACCACATCTCTCCTAAAGGTATGATTTTGAAGATCTGCAGAAGGTTCGAGCTGACAGAGAATCCTGGGCCGATTAGGAATTTGGGGTTTAAGGTTCGGTGGATAAAGAGAGAGGGAGTGTAGTAGAATGGCCATAAGGAAAGGAAGAATAGAGAAGAAAACTTCATGGCTTGTAATGGATAAGATGTCCAGAAATTAGCTGAAGGTAACTAGGAAGACAAAGGTGCAAGGTGAGAGGTAATTTTGGAGTTTCGTGGTTTTTTGAAGGACCATTTAGTCATTTCAAAGCTTTGTATCTGTTTATGCGCCAAATCATTTCAGGCCCCATTAGGCCCAAAGTTTTACAATTGCTAAACTAAGCCAGCCATTCTCCGAGCTTGACACGGCGAAGTCATGGCGGCGGAGACGGAGTCACAGTACCTTCATGTCCTCTCTGCTTTCCTCGCCATGGAACCGGTGGACTCTGTCATCGCTCTCGCGAGGTATATATCACCGTCGCCGACTCGCCGTCGTGAGCTTCGTTATCTATTTGATATTTAATTAAGTCCTTTGGTGTGTAGAGGTTGTACAGGAGGATTAATTACAGAAAGTGCCCAGAGATTTTTCTGGGAAATGTGCGTAAAAGCTGTAAGTAAATTCTACTGCTCTGCTCTGCTCGGAAAAGTACTAGACAATCAGAAATTTGGAAGCTTTATGTGAAGTAATTCTGTTAAGATTTTGGTAGTCAAGTGTTTGCCAAATTAATAAGTACGATTTCGCTATTAGTTTTCTCTAGAAAAAATATGAATCTTGAGTATTAGTAATGTGCAAGTTACTGTATGATAAACTCTTGCATCGGTGCAGGCTGCGAATGGTAACGCATCATATGCGAAAAAGTTACTGAAGAAACTCATAAGTGAAGTTGAGTTGGACAATGGTGAAGTATTGGATGAAGTGTATGAAGAGTATGCTCTTTACATGTCGGCGGCTTCAAAGGTGCACCTTTTTTTTGTTGTTGTTGAAATTTCTCTGTTTTCGTAATTCATTGAAAATAAATGTAAGTTTGGTTTGGTATATAGGAATATGCATTGGTGAAAGAAAACACAAGGATCACCAAATTCATCTCTTTTCTTTTCCCAGAAGGTGAAATCTTGTCTTTGCTGTGTATCTTTGCTTATTGTTCATTGGATCTTTCATATTGGGATGTGTTTGCGAACTCATCTGTGGATTATTAGTAGGTTTATACAAACATCCAAGTTGTCCAAGTTCAAGGAAATTAGTTGTTCCGCTGCAATGTTCATTGAACATGCTTGAAGGAGATACCGGGTAAGAGTCTTTTTAGTATATGATTATTTGACTGCCACAGATTCATTTAGATGCACGAGTCTCCTTCTACGTTGCTGACCTTTGGATCCTGGGTTATGTGCAGGTGTTCCATCTGGCCATCAAGTCTGTTTCTGTCAGAGTTTGTTCTGTCTTTTCCAAACTTATTCGCCAATAAATCCTGTTTTGAGGTAAGTTCTACATCATGAAGCTTATTCACCGATGAGGTTTACGTTCTGATCTATTATATTATGTGTAGGTTGGTTCTGGAGTTGGTATGGTCGGAATTTGCCTTGCACATGTAAAGGCAAAAAAGGTATCTTTAATTGCTTGTTAGTTATTAACAAAGTTCTCATAATAATTACAAAGCTATGTTAAGTCACATTTTCTTCTCGTGCAGGTGATACTAACAGACGGAGATCTCTTAACTCTTGTGAACATGAAACGTAATTTAGAGAGGAATCACTTAAACTATGATGACGAGTTGCTCAAACAAACCGGAGAAGCTCAGAGTACAGTGCGTAGGAAACACTTTCCTTGTGCTTTCTGATTCAGAGTATATATTGATACACTTAACAGATTCAGATCTATTCTTTTTCCGTTAACAGGTAGTTAAATGCATTCATCTTCCGTGGGAAACTGCATCGGAAAGTGAACTGAGCGAATATCGTCCAGATGTCATGTGAGTAAACCGAGAGTCATCTGGTATAAGATGTTGCTTATGTCACTAATGCTTATGATCTTATCAGTCTAGGCGCAGATGTAATCTATGATCCGTCATGTCTACCTCATCTTCTTCGGGTTCTAGTAGCTCTTTTAAGGAGACAACCCAAAAGAGACAAAGTCTCTCTCGAGACTGGAGACACGGCACAGCAAGGACGCAGCCCCGTGGTGGCTTACATCGCATCTGTGATCCGCAATGCAGACACTTTCAATGCGTTCTTGACACTTGTGGATCAAATGGACCTTTCCATCACGGATGTAACTACAGAACTTAGCCCTCAGTTCAGGCTTTTACCGTATATGCATTCGTATGACCGCTCAAGTGTCCGGCTCTTCTCCATATCCTCCAGATAATGTGTTTCTAGCAGAAGAAGCAGTTTAGTTTCTTTAAGATTGAAACTGAAGATTCTTGGACTGTTAATCGAAACTTTTTTTCTAGATGGTAGTTGGTTGGTGAACGCTAGTACTGGCCGCTATAAACACATCTACAGTTTCTAGCATCTAAAGCTCATTTTGCTGAGTTTGGATTTGAGGAAAAGATATCATCCTTGTAATCTTCTTCAATTATTTATGTAACTGTTCCTTCTTTTTTTCTTTTTTTTTGTGGAAACCCACTCTTGTGTGGTGACAGTGATCTGATCTCATTGTCAAAAATTTATTACTTGATTTATGGTTTTACAGAAAATGGAGAATCTCGATTTTTTTAGAAGGCTTATTTTATAACATTATCACTCACCAAATTCGATGTGGCAAGAGATCAGATAAGATACTTGTGAAGATTAAACTTATCGGTAAAAAACATGTAAAACTTATAATCAATCGGCCAAATCTGGAAATGTCTTTGCAAATTTATGATTTTCCCCAGAAGTGAAAAAATAAACATATTATCTTTTTTAACATGACTCAAAGATTCTCTGGTAGGGTCTTGTTAATATATAAAGAGAAACACGGACCTAAGACAATAATTGTACTTGAAGTTGAGTGGAGTGATCACAGAGCGAAGTGTCCTTTTGATTGCAAAGCGATCGTCTTTGATGGAGGTGATTCACGCATGGTCTGCTCCAAGATCACTCAGCACCACTCTCATGTACTCCTTTGCCCAGGTACCTTTTTTCTTACTTTGTTCAAAGATTTTTTTTTTTTTTTAATGATAGAATTTCATTGAAAATCCAAATTTTGTTTGAGTCCCCTTTTCTGGGCTGTAGATTAACAGTTGTTCTATGCTAATTGATAGGAGAAAAAAAAGATCAAACTTTTGTTTTAATAGGTCCTTAATGTTGAACAGTTCTGAATAAATGTTATAACATTTGAATCACTGTGAAACTTGGTTTTTCTTTGGTTTAAATAACTCAGAGAGATGACATTGAAGTGCTCGACGAGCCATTATACGCTGCGTTCCTTAGGGCTACGGGTGCTGATAGACCATACAGAGATGAGCTTCTCTCTAAGATGGTATGTCAAATTTACAGTAATCGATTTAGGTTTCGAGGTATTAAAAAGCAATGCTTTAGTCTATTCGTTACAGAGAAACTGAGAAACTAATATAAAATAGTAACATTTTCTGATAGGAGTCTGATGGGGAAAAGGTGGTGAAGGACAACATTTATGGTCCAGGAAAGAAGAAATATAGGTTTTGTAAGGTTATACTCGCTACTTCTTTCTGATTTTGAGACTTCAAATTCGTTCTATATCACAATTCTGTGTTTGAGATAACATTGTGATTCTTATTGTGTTTCTGACTTTCTGGCCCGTCTATGCACAGCATATATCGAAACAGCGACTTGTTGGTTTGCCAAGTGAATTATTGAGTAAAGGAAAGCACTTTATATTGATACGCAATCCCCTTAACATATTGGTAAGCTTATCAAGCTCACTTCTGGTGTTGTGTTTTCTTGGAGATTCTTCTGAGGCTATTGGTGTGATCCTTTCAGGTTTGAGATGTTTCTTCTCGTTGTTATTGTTTGACTGTGTTTTCTTGCAGCCTTCCTTTGAGAAGATACACCCTTTATCGTTTCTTGAATTGGGATTGGGAGAGTTAGTTTCGATATACAGTGATCTCTGTCAGATGGGAACACCACCACCAATCATCGATGCGGATGAGCTTCAGCGAGATCCCGAGGTTCATTGCTGTATTATGAAATTTTGACATGAAAACCCATTTCTCTTATGTATGAAGAAGCTTATTTTTGTGTTATTCTTCTATATTCAGGCTACATTACGTGGTCTTTGCAATGACTTGGAGATCCCATTTCAAGCCTCTATGCTTAAGTAAGACTCTTTAGCATTCTCTTGGATTTGACCATAAACAGAAAAACGATGACTCATTGTTGTGTTTTCTTAAAAGATGGGAGGCTGGCCCTATACCAGAAGATGGACTATGGGCTTCATGGTGGTACAAGACTCTTCACAAATCAACAGGGTTTGCTTCTCCGAGGAAATATCCTCATGTACGGTCCCTGGTTTACTGCAATTAAAGATTCTGTGAACTCAAAACATCATTCAGATTACATTGTGTTCTTTGATTGTTTTCAGACATTCCCTTTGAGGCATTACGATTTGCTGGAGCAATGTCTACCGCTATACAACATTCTCAGGCGCCACGTGAAGCACAAGTCCTCTCTCTTGACCAGCACCTTACCTCCTCCCAGTCTTCCAGTTCCTGAAAACGCTAAACTTTTTGCATGGGTTGGTGATGAGATTGTGCCTCGTGAGATGGCGAAGGTACTTGAACCATACATGGATCTATGTTTGTTATATGTTGCTTGTTATTATGTCTCATGTCATATTTCTTTTATTCTTGTTTAAGGTGTCTGTTTTTGACTCGGTCGTGCAAGGCGGTGACTCTGTATGGGAAGGTCTTCGAATATACAAAGGGAAAGTATTCAAGCTTGAAGAACATCTAGACCGGTAAGAAACAAGTAGTAAGAGAAAAAAACCGAAGCATTTCTTTGAAGCATTCTTATATAGATGTTGAAATGTTACATTAGGTTGTTTGATTCCGCAAAGGCTCTGGCTTTCAACAATGTCCCAACCCGCGAGGAGGTAAGCTTTTGATTGTATTTGAATATTGGGTTTTGAATAAAGCTATTTTACAAATTTACAAGGGAAAATGCACAGATAAAAGAAGCCATCTTCAGAACTCTCATAACCAATGGGATGTTTGACAACACACATATAAGACTGTCTCTGACTCGAGGCAAAAAGGTATTAATTACTTTTACCAATTTCAAAAGTTAAATGTATGAAAAAAAATCCTTCTTTTCTGTTTTCATTTCAATCATTTGAAACCGGAAAAAGCTATGAAATTGTTTCTTTTAAGGTCACTTCTGGAATGAGCCCTGCATTTAACCGTTATGGATGTACTTTGATCGGTAAGGTTTCAGAATTGTCTCTTGAAATCTATGAATATGGTTCTTGCATGAAATTTTTCATGAATTATTGTTTTTAAAATAAATGTAGTGCTTGCCGAATGGAAGCCTCCGGTATACGACAACGATGGTGGAATTGTGCTGGTTACTGCAACTACACGCCGCAATTCACCAAACGTATTGCTCTTTCATCTATTTAGTTGAGAAACACATTTCCCCAAAAAGTGTTGCTCTTCATTGTCGTTTATGCTCATTTCCTTTTTCTTTTCTTTTTTGTAGAATTTAGATTCCAAGATTCATCATAACAACCTCCTCAATAACATACTTGCAAAGGTTACATCTTTTGCCTTACATCAAGTTGAATCCATGGTCAGGTGGTTTTAGGACATCACTGAGAGATGTTTTTTTTCTGTGAGAATGACACAGATTGAAAGCAACAACGCCAGTGTCGATGATGCAATCATGCTTGACAAGGATGGCTTTGTGTCTGAAACCAATGCAACCAACATTGTAAGATTCTCAAGACTCTCGGACTGAACATTTTACTCTCCAAAATAAGCGTACTGAATCTCTGTCTAACGTCTGGAAACTACAGTTCATGGTGAAGAAAGGGCGAGTTTTCACTCCTCACGCAGATTACTGTCTACCAGGCATTACCCGAGCTACTGTAAGAGAGAAGAAGATTAACATTCTTTCTTCTAACATCTTTGTGAATATAACATAAACAATCTTATGTATTATCCCATCAATTTCTAGGTCATGGAACTGGTGGTGAAAGAGAACTTCATCTTAGAAGAACGAAACATCAGCTTGTCGGAATTCCATACAGCTGATGAGGTTTCCTCATCTTCTCCTAAATTTTAGAATGAATCTTAAACGACCAAGAACTATTTCTTCTCATGCATATCAATTTTTTCCAGGTATGGACTACAGGAACAATGGGAGAACTCAGCCCGGTACATGCACAATCTCTAGTTCTTCCTACAATCAGGGAATGTAATTGTTCCGAAACATTTGAAAAAAAATAGAGTTTATTGCTTTTTAGGTTGTGAAAATTGATGGGCGTGTGATCGGTGAAGGAAAAGTAGGACCGGTAACAAGAAGACTGCAGAGTGCTTACAAGAAACTTACGGATGATTCGGGCGTCCCAATACCTACTTACCAAGAACCTTGAAACCATGTGTTTGATCGTAGAATACAAGACGTGTTACATGACATCTAAGTCCACAGAAAACGATGTGTTGTTTTTGTTTTGCGAATCAAAAGTGCGCGATGGTTTAGCTCGCGCAGGTATGGGTCAATGTAACAGTTGGTCGCGACCAAGTCAAGTCAGCTTCTCCTTGTTTGACATTTTTTTTTGTGCTCACAAGAATGATCATGGTTTGACCAATAAGTAAAAGTCTAAAACCATAATATCAATTTTATTTGCCTTTTAATATTCCAAGTAAGTTTCAAAATGATATAAGCTTCTTTCGGCAATATTGCGGAATAATTGAAAGCAGAGTAATATTCAAAGATTTTCCTTAATTTTTTTTGTTGGAAACATTAATCTTTGCTAATTCAATTTGAAAGATGCCAAAAACACTTATGAGTTAGTGATCACGGAAGACCTATGAAGCTATGATGGCTAAGAGCTTTCTAGAAGGATATGACCTACGAATGATGGCTAAGATTAGTCAAAGCTTTTCTAAAAATTTGGTTATTCATGTATTTTTGTCATCGCCATCACATTTCATTATCATGTTTCAAATGGATGGTCTTCCCTTGTGTGGCAACTGGCAAGTTCAGAATTTTTGTTTTTTCTTTTCTTTTGCTTTAAACTGTCCTTTGGTGAAATTTACAAAAATTTCAAGAGTAAATTTCAAGAAGTTTAGTTAAGTAGATATAAGCAGTTATAAGAAAAGTCGTAAAGGTAGCTAAAGCTGAAAAAAACTGAGAGTTCTTGGTGATAAGTGATCACCTATTTCTTGATACATAAAGTTGTTCCACTGCCGACGTAATCTTGTAAGAAAACAAATTTGCTTATTATACTACCGGAAAATTTATAACAGATCTAGTAACGAATAAATGGAACTTGCCGGTAAAAAAAAATATGAAAAAAATGACCATTAGGAAAAAAAAGATTCCCTTCATAAATTATTAAAATTACGACTTTTCAAGAGTCACCGAACTATTATGACTTTCACTGCTACCTCAATTGGAAAATTCTCTGTCCACGTGGCGCTCAATAAGTGACACATTTGCTGATGGCATCCCTAACTGGTCCCACCACCCTCTTGAGCCATTGTTCTCTTCTTCTTTCTCCAAGACTTCAACTTTTCAAATGTCTCTATAAACACTTCAGATTCTTCCTCTCTCATTTGAAAAATCAATCGCGATTACAAAAAAAAAAAATTGAACTTTAGCTCTGCTTTCAAGAAGCATGAAGAGCTCCCATCATAAGGATATTCTCACCGGTTTACCGGTTTTCCGGTTGACTAGAAAGCTAACCGCTTTACCAGCTGTTGTCTTGTTTCTACTATTATCCGGGTCGGAGCTAGCGGCGGGTCAATCAGATCAACCCGGACAAACCGACCCGAGAACTGACCCGTATGGTTACGGTGGCAGTCTAAGTCCCGCCATGGCCGTGGTCGTTGTGGTCGTGATCGCCGCTCTCTTCTTCATGGGTTTCTTCACCGTCTACCTCCGCCACTGTTCGGGCGCAGTTGACGGCAGCGTCGATCCTAGGGTAGGAGCGAGGAGAGTAACGAACAGAACGGTGGCGCGTGGGCTAGACGCGTCGATGATCGAGACGTTTCCGACTTTCGTGTACTCGGAAGTGAAGACGCAGAAGATCGGGAAAGGTGCGTTGGAGTGTGCGATTTGCCTTAACGAGTTCGAGGACGACGAAACGCTGCGTTTGCTACCTAAATGCGATCACGTGTTCCACCCTCACTGCATCGGCGCGTGGCTCGCTGGTCACGTGACTTGTCCGGTTTGCCGTACAAATCTCGCCGAACAGAAGCAGCCGGCTGAACCGGTTGAACCGATTATAATAACCGAAGCGGATCTCGAGGCGCAGCAACAACCGGTGATTCCTGAACCGGCGGTGGAACTCGGTGAGGATGTGACACGTGTGAAATTATCGAGGTCGCACACGACGGGGCATGCGGTGGTATTGCCTGGAGAATGTACCGAGCGGTTTACGCTTAGATTACCGGAAGATTTAAGGAAGAAGATAATGGCGAATTGGAAGATGAACCGGTCTAATAGTCTTTTGGTTCTACCGAGAGGTGGGAGCTCGAGGAGTGGTAAACCGGTTGACCGTTTGAGGGCTCGATCGGACCGGTGGTTGTTCCGTAAAACACCGTCATTTTTATGGCGGAACCGAGACGATGGTTCGATTACGCTAGGTGGTACCGGTAGCATTAGAGCTAATGCGATTACAAGTCCGACCGGTGACTCGGTACGAGCAGACCGGTGGAATTTTCTTAGAAACCCGTCGTTTCTGTGGAGGAATACACCGGTTCCTTCGCCGAGAGTTGGAGTCAACAAGGACGGTGAAGGAACATCGTCCGTTCAACATACCGGGACAGCTGGTATTTCTAGCGGGTCCGTTAGATTACCGGTTTAGTTGGCTTCTCTCTTTCTATCACAACTCCTTTACCTCTGTTTTTTTTTTCCCATTTTTTGTGTGTTTTGTGAATTGTTCATTACACACGCAATTCTTTAATTTCCATTTTTTTTGTAAGATATTAAATGTCAATCCCATGGACAAGGAGATTGTTTTATTTCATTTATGCTTTTCTTTAAAAGCTAAAATCGATCTCTAAATGTCAAACAAAGAACTAAAGAACATAAGATAAAGTCTTATTAAAAAAAAAAAAAAAAAAAAAAAAGGATAAAGTCTTATTCGGTGACTGATAGAGGATATAATGTTATTTTATAGCTTAATGGAATGTACTATAATAGTTTAGCTTTTGAATTCATGTATCATATTTTAAATATTAGATACTTACAAAAACAATTTTGTTATGGAAACATTCTTCTGGCTCTAGTAACTTTATATCAGACCTTTATATAATATTTTGGTTTTCTAAATCATGATGCAAACTTCTTCTTTTTTTGCTGTGAACATGCAAACTTTTTGAATATTCCAGTATGCTATGTTCGTCGTATATCCAGTGGATTTGATTGTATGTTGATACGTCTGGTTTGATTCCGTTTGTTCCCTATTAAATTCTAAGATTGTGAAGCGACAACCTTAGCCGCCGTTTGTGAATGATAGATCATCTTTTATAAATGAGTACTAAAATAAAAATTTGATTAGTTTTCTTAACAATATATATGATGAATGACAATAACTAAATTTGTAAGTATGGATTGTTTTTGTTTTCCTAATTGTAGGCGGGTATAAAAAGGTGGAAAGTGTTCCGACAATTAATCATTTGAACTTTGAAGTACTAGAAAATCTTGCTTGAGACCAAAACTAGTTTGACAAAATCTCATTTAAAATATATCTGGAATCATTTACATTAAATTATATTTAGAATCTTAGTCATCTAGATAAGACGACGACCGTTGACAAAAAAAGAGAGAGATAAAGCACGAATAGGTCTACGTTATAACTTATTAGGATCCAAAAGTTTGCTTGTTCAACATTTTGAATCGTGAGGTAGGAAGCTGCCATTAGTTAAATATGATCTAGAAAGATAATAATGTGTAGATTACGAAAAGTCGTGATAACGTTTGGCTCTTGGCCTCTTGCCATCGAATAGACAACAATTCTAAAACTAATAATTCAAGTTCAATCTTAAACGCCAACATAATCATATACAAAAAAACCGTTGTTGCCTAAATTTTATTACACGATGTTGTGACAAAACAAGAGGATGGTATCATACTATCGTTGTTTTACAATCAATGCATGGGATTACGGGAATTAAGATTTCAGATGCTGATCATTTTTTGATGTAACCACATCGTTCGTGTGTGTCAGTATGTGGCATGCACATACTAACTTAGTCATTAGGTTCCAACATATTTTTCGAACAATTATCTCTAGTAATCACAAATCAGAGACATAACCGAGCGATCTTTCTAAACCGGAGTAATTATAAAACCAGAATGCCGGTTATATCACACCAGTGTTCTACGTGTCTTGGCCAATCATATTACAGCGACGAATATCGGTCAAGGAAAAAAATATATAAAAGAATTCTAAAAGAGGAAAAAAAAACCAAAAACGTTCTCTCCTCCTTCTTCTTCCTCCGGATCGAGACCAACTCCGGAGAACGAAAACAACTACTTGACAAGTGATTTAAAGAGGATGCATTCTTTTGGTTACAGAGCGAATGCTCTGCTCACATTCGCTGTCACGATACTGGCCTTCATTTGCGCGATTGCGTCCTTCTCTGATAACTTCAGTAACCAAACTCCCTCTGCTCAGATCCAGGTACGCGTTTGTTTTAATCCAGAGATCTCTTAGTGTATCCTGGATCTTTATGTTCATGCTTGATTTTTTTGATATGGTTAAGTTGTTTAGGTCCCTAATTTTGTTGAATTTTGGCGTTGGTGGTGGGAAACTTATAAAGTTTGAGCTTTTTCTTGGGAAACATAAGGAGAATTCTGCAAATTTGGTTCTTTGGGGTTTGAGAAGCCTGAATTTCTATTTGCGTTAATGGGTTTGAGCTGTGGTGTGCAGATATTGAATATCAATTGGTTTCAGAAGCAACCCCATGGAAATGATGAGGTAAGGTTTCATGGTCTTACCCCTCCTTATGTGTCTATGATTTTCGTAGATGCTTATTTTGAACCCCCAAAATATGCTTGAGTGTTTGTTTGAGCATTGTAGGATTTGATATTCTATTGTTGAAAGTCATATTAAACTCAAATTGTCAAAGTTGATTAATATAAACCAGATGTGATATTAGTTAATAAGTATATACTTGGTTAATAAGTAGTTTTACGTGTTTTCAGGTCAGCTTGACACTGAACATAACAGCGGACTTGCAGTCACTATTTACTTGGAACACAAAGCAGGTATAGCATCTGAAAATACATCAATACTATAACCTCATGTCATCTCAATTTCATACTGTCTTATTGGATACTTTTTTTTTGTATGGTCGGATGAACATAAAACCAACACAAACGAAAACATTTGCAGGTATTCGCTTTTGTGGCAGCAGAGTATGAAACCTCAAAGAATGCCCTGAATCAGGTATATATATCTACTTTGTTTCAAACGCTTTATAGCTAACTGCTCTCGATGGGGATAGAACAAGTTCAGAGTTATGTGGTTTTAGTGTTAGCTACTTTCTTTTTGTCTCAAGTGTAGATCAGGACCCTTTCTTTGACATGCCATGAACTTGACATTTTCGTAGGTTTCTCTTTGGGATGCCATTATACCCGAGAAAGAGCATGCCAAATTCTGGATTCAAATCTCAAACAAGTACCGTTTCATAGACCAGGTACATGAACAGAAATTTCCGTGATTCTCTCTTGATATATTCATCGTTCTGAGTATCTGATTGTTGTAAATGGGATCTTTCTAGGGACACAACCTTCGAGGGAAAGACTTCAACTTGACGCTGCACTGGCATGTCATGCCCAAGACTGGCAAGATGTTTGCTGACAAAATAGTTATGTCTGGTTATCGTTTACCCGATGCATACAGATGATTATGAGGAGCCTCGTGCATCATCTAGGAAAGAAGAGAGTTATGTTTCAGGTGTTCAGTTAGTCTTGAGACGCCTCAATGGCTGATTTGTATACTGTGAACATGTTTTACTGACATGAAGTTGAAACGTTTAGTGGAATGAATTTATGAGCCAATAACTTCATACCATTACCGTGCATATACCTAAACACCTTGATCGCGTCAGTCAAATATATGATTTTGGCTTAGAGAAATGAAGTCTGATAATATTAAAGCCATGGAGTTGCTTCAGCTATACACATTGTTTTGAAGTTCTTCAAAGTTCATTCTTTTCCTCTCGTTTTGTTCAATAGTAACAACATTGCATCCGTCACAACTAATTGCATATTAATTCGTCAAAGTTTAGACCTTTCTGAAAGATAATGGATGAAAACAACAGAAAATTCTCGGGAAGAAATTAAACAAATCAATAGTCTTCTTTTCATATTAAATTCTTTTACGACTTCTCCTTTTGAAAAGAACTGAAGAACAAGACCTAATTCCCGAAGCTAATTTCACAAAATTCTCTTTCTTGTATCCAAAACCCAGTGAAGCGCTGAAACAGAGAAACCCAAAGACCAAATATCTAGCCTCCCTCTTCAAATCTTTCACCATAGTTACACCAAACAAGCAAAGCCCTAGCACCTTCAAAACCTTGTCACTCTTGATCTCTTTCCCCGAGATTTTGCAGAAACCACAAATCCATAGAATTACACAAACGAAAAGCAAAATTGGTACTCTGTTCCGTTTCCTTCTCCATCCATCAAATCTTCCCCATCCTCTCCAAAACCGTAGCCCTCCTCCTCCTCCTCCTCCTCCACCATCTACGCCACCCAGATCAGCAATGACAAGATCCAACGGCTGCGGTAAGATCTGGAGATTAGGGGATAATAACGACAGTGACTTGAACAGAAACCCTGCGATTCGTTGATACCCGACTCTTTTTTTCCTCTTTCTTGCACAAACAACCAAACTTTGGAACTGGGTTCGATGTGAAATCGAATGTAGCGACACAGAGACTCGAGATGGTGATGAAAGTCTCGGACTTTGTGGATTAAGCACATGGAACCCATTGAGATGCGGTGTCAGATGAAGAGTCATCAGCGCCATTTCTGTCTTCTTGTCTCTCTCGCCTAATAGAAATAGCCGTTGCTAAATGCGTATGGGATTGTGTGTGTCTTTAAGGTTTCTTTGAACCTGTTCCTTCTTTAAACACGTTTGTAAATACGAAACTAAACCAAACCGAAATCTGAAAATAAACACTCATAAAATTCGAGCCGAAGCTTAATTTTTCTTCAAGAAATTTCACACTAAGCAGATATAATTATACAAATCGACGTTGAAATGTTGACAAATTGAGTCGACATACATTCTATTTTCGTATATTTTTTGAAAACCGGAAAAGTTAAACCACGATTGTTTTTTTTTTCCACGAAATTAATCTTTAAAGATGGTTAATTAAGCATGCTGCTCGGGCGTGGCTTCAGACATTCTCCACCTTCTAGGGTTCTTATCTCGGCAATTCCAGGTAGGTTTCTTTCTGTCTATTGAATTTCTGCTATAGATTTAATATGATTTTTGCTGAACTGGTATTGCGCGAGCTAAGAAAATGAAGTCAAGAAGAAGAAGAAGCTATTTTAAAGTTTCATTTTCCCACTTCTTAGCGTCTCTGTTCGATCTGAGCAGCTTTGATCTGATTCACATTTATCATTTTGGCTATAAATTCCAAAGTTTCGGTCTTTAATTTGATTCGGATCTGTTTCAGATCCCAATTATACATATGCCCTTTGATCTGATTCACATTTTGTAACAATGTCAATGGGTTGTTCAATTCGTAGTTGCTAGAATCTGGATTATTGAATCTTTCGTTGGTTGTGAATCTGTCTGTTTTTTCTTGACATTCTGTATATGTCAATCAATTTAAAAACTTCTCACTTTATGGTTGATTAGGAAAATGGAAGTGAAAGCGAGAGCTCCAGGGAAGATCATTCTCGCAGGCGAACACGCGGTTGTCCATGGATCCACGGCAGTAGCTGCCGCCATTGATCTCTACACTTACGTCACCCTCCGTCTTCCTCGTCAATCAGGTTACTTTCTTAACAGATTCTGGAATTGGTTTCTTTTTTTAGATAAGTATGATTATCGGATTGAACTCACAGTGAACCGATTTAGAAATTGATTAGCAAAAGAACTGATAATACAGTGCTTCTGATTTCTCTAGCAACTGATTTAGAGATTGATGCCTTTGAAATAATGTGATGGTTGATGTATTTTTTTTCCCAATGTAGAAACAAATCTGAAGCATTTACATTTCCTTTCTGACAGCTGAGAACAATGATAGGCTTACACTTCAGCTCAAGGACCTTTCCTTGGAGTTTTCCTGGTCCTTAGCCAGACTCAAAGAAGCAATCCCTTGTGATTCAAGCACTTTGTCCCCTTCTACGCCGACTTCATGTTCAGGCGAGACCCTTAAATCAATTGCGGTTTTGGTTGAAGAGCAGAATATTCCAGAGGCAAAGATTTGGCTCTCCTCTGGCATCTCAACCTTTCTCTGGTTATACACCAGCATCATAGGGTAAAAAAAGAAACAGTTTGAGCTCAAAGACATTTCCAGACCTTATTTTCAGGTTTCTTGAATCTTCTTGTTGTGCCTTTTAGATTCAGTCCGGCTACGGTCATCATTACAACCGAGCTTCCATACGGATCTGGCCTCGGTTCATCAGCAGCTTTTTGTGTAGCTCTCACAGCTGCTCTCATTGCATCTTCTAGTTCAGACAAAACCCGCAGTGACGGTTGGTCCTCTCTCGGTGAAACCAATCTCGAGTTGCTGAATAAATGGGCGTTTGAAGGAGAAAAGATCATCCATGGGAAACCTTCTGGGATCGATAACACCGTCAGTGCATACGGTTTGTGTTACCTTTAAAACTCCAAATGCTCTCATCAACATTCTATATGTTAGAGAAAAAACCATTACTGTTTTGTGGTTGTTGCAGGCAACATGATCAAGTTTTGCTCAGGCGAAATAACTCGGCTACAGTCAAACATGCCCCTGAGAATGCTTATCACCAACACCAAAGTCGGGCGGAACACGAAAGCTCTGGTCTCTGGTGTGTCAGAGAGAACGCTCAGACATCCAGATGCGATGAAATCGGTGTTCAATGCAGTGGATTCTATAAGCAAAGAGCTTGCTGCAACCATCCAATCCAAAGACGAGACCTCGGTTGCAGAGAAAGAAGAGAGTATAAAAGAACTCATGGAGATGAACCAAGGCTTGTTACAGTCAATGGCGGTTAGCCACGGCTCGATTGATACCGTGATCCGAACCACGGCCAAGCACAAGCTTACTTCAAAACTGACCGGAGCTGGTGGTGGCGGCTGCGTCCTCACTCTATTACCTACCTGTATCCTTTTTCAGAAGTTTTCAATCATCTTTTTTTTTCTGAATTTAGTTTCTTGAATCTTGATTTTTTGTTTGTCCTTTGACGTTGAATCCTGCGAAACAAAGCGGTTTCAGGGACGGTGGTGGACAAAGTGGTGGAGGAGCTCGAGTCCAGCGGATTTCAGTGCTTCACAGCGTCAATTGGTGGCAATGGAGCTCAGATTTGCTTTTGATCATACCGGAATATCCTGGTGCTATATGGTTAGCAGAATCATATTTGGCCTCTCACCATTCTTAAACATGCTCACGTCTACTAGAAGAAGGCTGCAACTAGAAATCCAAAGAGTCAAATTTTTTTAAGTATTGATGTGTTGAATGTAAAAATTCTTTATTACCATGTGAAAAATGGTTGACAACAAGCAAAGATAGTTTTTTTTTCTTCCCTTTTTTTGGGTTTAAATTGTTGTGAATTGTAGAAAAGTAATGCATGATAATGGACAGGGAAGTTGGATTATCTTGACAGAATGTATGAACTTAACACTGCTTTAGTTCCTCATTTCCGTGAAACTATATTTTTAAAAAAAATTTATAACTTATGACATGAAATAAAGATTTCACTTAACTTTTCTCAACCATTAGAATTTTGTCCAACTTCATCATTTCATAGATGTGAAAAGCTGGCCTCTGTGCATATTCATGCATTCTAAGTAATAATCTGTATAACGGTAAGCTTGCAAGACCAAGTCGATGTAAATCTCTAACATACGTGTTTGCTTCCTCTATTTTCTCCTCCTTCTCAAAGTACTCGGCAATCGCCATGACCATGTTTTGGGACGGTCTCCAATGACAACGTTTCATTAGTTCAAATGCTCGGTGCATAGCATCAATGGCTTTCTCCATACTTTGACATTTCACCCATCCCTCCATCAAAATCTCCCAAGTCTTGTAGTTTGGATTACCTCCTCTCTCCAACACACGGTTGTGCAATGCCTTTGCTTTGCTGATCTGTCCATTACGTGCGTAAGCACCCAAAAGAACATTGGAGACCCTAACATCGTAGTTACAGCAATTGTCCTCCCACTCTTCAAATACCCTCTCAGCCTCTGCAAGATCACCAATTTTCACCAGTGATGACAATACGCATATGTAGTTTGCACAAGTAATCCTGCCAGAAACCGATTTAGAAGCTTCCCACAAACGAACAACTCCCTCCTTGTCTCCTAAAGAAGCATGAAGTGTGATGAGGAAGAAATATCCGAGCCTATTGCTTCTATTCAACTTCTTCTCTGCGCTCTCAAGCACCAGCTTGGCCTTGTCATCAAAACCAGCCTTAATATAGACATTTGCTAGAGTACACAACGAGGACCAGCCAACTTCGACACTCTTATCACCAGTCATCTCTCTGTAAACCGCTTCCACAGCTACAACCCCTGAAATTTCGCAGCTTGCGTTCATCCAGAGATTGTATGAGAGAACATTTCTTGGTATCTTGTTCTCTTTCATCATCGAAATGACCATGGCTACTTTCTCATATTGGTAAGTGGTTTCATAAAGCTTCATCATCTCGTTAAATGGGTGTGGAGTGACAAGAAAACCCAATCCGTTCAACTTCTCCATGAGAGCTTCCGCTTCCTTAACCAGTTTCTCCTTAACATAACCACGAAGAAGAGGAAGATAAGCTGATTTTGCTACTCTCAGCGAGCCAGAGCTTTGTAGCAGCTGCTCGAAAAACTCCTCTGCGTCTGTCAAGCCATGGTTTTTGATGATTAAATCCAATCTAAGAGCAGTGTCATAGGCACTTAATTGAATATCCTTTTGAGTCTCCATCCACTCCATCATCTGTTCATGATTGGCAAAATCTAAACTTCCGAACCAATTGACCAATTCCAACTTCTTCTCAGTTTAATAAAGTCGAGAGTTTTCAAACCTGGAGTGCGAGATCGTAGCGATTAGATCTAATGAGGCGCTTGGAGATGAATCGGAGCTCCGATAACGTGACGGCGTTGCCCGAGTCGACGCGTTCCTGAAGCAGAGAAAGAACGCTGCATCGTGAACCGCTCTTTCTCAGTATCTCCTTCAAGACATTTCGATGCGATACGGATGATGTATCCGTTGAAGCGCGTGAAGACACGAGCCTCGCGACGCTTGTGCTGGAGAAACTCGTCTTCGCAACCCAGCGAATCCTGCTGTACATTGTACCTGGAGGTTACAGAAGTGAGGAACGAGAAAAGTAGCTCACAGTGTCAGAGTGGCGAATAAGCACCAAGCCACCATTGGAATCACGAGTCTGGTTTGCTCTCTTGCTCGACCATCTCACTAAGTCGAAGAAGAGACGGCGAGACCAGGACACAATTAAAAAAAAAAAAAAAAAAAATCTGGGCCGTAAAGTTAAGGCGAAGAATCTGGGCCGTTGAGTAATTACGAAGTGTCCTAATAATGCCTACTTCATGACAAGAAAAACAAAATTTCGATCAAAACTTAAGAAAAATAATAACAGTGGAGTTATGGATGGGTAATGTTATGGGATTGATAATTTGTAGAATATCTACTGAGCTAAGTTCAAATCTCAAAAGCAATTCCCAACACAAATGTAGTGGTGAGTGAAGAAGATAACTGACTTTTTACATTTTTTTTGTTATATATGATGCAAAACTGAAGATGGACAATAAGATTAAATTAAGATTCCTTAATTTTGCTGAATAAAGTACATGTATCTCCAACTTTGTAATGCCAAGACGTGGAATGGTTATAAATTATAATAGATGATATGTTGACTGCCTTAACAACGACTAGGAATGGCCGAATCAGGGGTTTCTGTAACAATATGAAAGCTTTAGGGTCTTTCTGTGATTTAGAAAACAAATTGGGGATATTCCGACTATTTTATTTTATCATCATTGATGAAGAAAAAAAACTTTAAAGAACACACATAAAGCCCTAAAACAGATTATCTTCCTTGCTGAGGTCAAATCGAACGCCGCTGATAGTCCCATCTTCTTCTCCACAGTTCCAAGTATGTTTTTGCTTCTCTGCCTCTTCAAATTCTGATGATACGTTGTTTCTCCATTTCTCATCATCTCCCAAATCTCAATCTATAACGGCTTGAGTTTTGACTGACTTGGAAAAAAGTATATTAAGCTTGTGTGTGCTATATTTTTGATTCAGAGAGAAGTTCACGACAATGTTGGATATCAATCTGTTTCGAGAAGAGAAAGGGAACAATCCGGAGATCATCAGGGAATCTCAACGCCGGAGATTTGCCAGCGTTGAAGTCGTTGATGAGATCATTTCTCTTGACAAAGAATGGCGTCAGCGTAAGTATCCCCTTTTATCGATCCCTTTACTCGCATCGTTTCTCTCCTTGCTAATTGAGCTTGATGCTATCACATTTCTGTGTTTTCAGGTCAATATGAAGTAGATAATTTCCGAAAAGAGTTCAACAAGCTCAACAAGGAAGTGGCCAAGCTCAAAATTGTTAGTTTATGATAAAATTTTGTTTCTAATGAGTTATAGGAACCTTCTTATAGATATCCACTGTGCTTATACTTAGGATCTGATATTGTTTGGATACTTACTAATCAAGTCTCGTAGATCATATACTGATGTTAGTTCTATACCAATAATGGTGTTTGATATCATACCGTAGTTGGGGAATGAAATTAGTTCATTTGACTGAAACTGATGGACATAAGTAACATTATTTGGATAGTAACAAGGTTTTGTTTTGGTTCTTTGGAAATAGTCTGGTGGTGATGCTACTCAGCTGATTCAGCAAACAGAGAAAAATAAAAAAGACTCTGCCGAGAGAGAGGCGGCAGTTCGTGATGCTTATGCTGCTTTGAAAGCCAAATTGGAGACAGTTGGAAATCTCATCCATGACTCGGTTCCAATTGATAACGATGAGGTTAGTGCCATTTGCATTTTTTCATTTCTCGAGGTTTATCTTAAAGGCTGTGATCGAAACGGAGAGAGATTTATAAGTGTATGGTGTTTTGATATGCAGGCAAATAATCTCGTGACTAAAACTTGGGGTGAAAAGCGGGTTGCCACGCCTGGTCAGAAGCTGAAAAACCATGTGGATCTCGTTGAGCTTCTTGAAATTGCAGATACCAAGAGAGGTAGCATTGACTGACACTCCCTTTGGTCACCTTTCTCAATCCGTGTTGTGGGTTTCTGTGCTTTGGGGTTTCATAAAATGCTATCTTGGTCTCAGGTGCTGATATTGCTGGAGCAAGAGGCTTTTACCTGGTAGGAGATGGTGTGGACCTTAACCAAGCTCTGATCAACTTTGGGCTAACCTTCTTGAAAAAGAGAGGATTCAAAAGATTGCAACCTCCTTTTTTCATGAGGAAGGATGTCATGGCCAAGTGCGCACAATTGGCACAGTTTGATGAAGAACTTTACAAGGTCTTTAAACGTTACAAAAACATTTTGTTTGATTTTGTTGTTGGACTTGTCTTGAGCTTTGATTGTTGTTTTGTTCAGGTGACTGGTGAAGGAGATGACAAATACCTTATTGCAACTGCTGAGCAGCCTCTTTGTTCATACCATGCTGATGAATGGATCCATCCGACTGAGCTTCCCAAAAGGTATATATAATCTCAGCGTTTTCGATGATTGTTTCTTTAAGTAGTAAAAAGGATTTATTGACATCATAATTTTTTGGTCCAGATATGCCGGTTATTCGACCTGCTTTAGAAAAGAAGCTGGTTCCCACGGAAGAGATACACTTGGCATTTTCCGTGTTCACCAGTTTGAGAAAATTGAACAGTTTTGCATCACTGGTCCTAACGAGAATGATTCGTGGGCAATGCTCGATGAGATGATGAAGAACTCCGAAGATTTTTACCAAGCGGTAATTTTGATATCTAGAGTTAAAGAAACCTGATGAACTTTTCAATGTTTTCTAATTAGCCTGTTGTATGATAATTCCTCTGCAGCTAAAACTTCCATACCGAGTCGTGTCAATCGTGTCTGGAGCATTGAACGATGCAGCTGCAAAAAAGTATGACTTGGAAGCTTGGTTTCCTTCGTCGGAGACTTACAGAGAGCTCGTGTCCTGTTCCAACTGTACAGACTATCAGTCTCGAAGGCTTGAGATCAGATACG
Organism: Eutrema salsugineum; assembly: GCF_000478725.1. Taxonomy (NCBI): domain Eukaryota; kingdom Viridiplantae; phylum Streptophyta; class Magnoliopsida; order Brassicales; family Brassicaceae; genus Eutrema; species Eutrema salsugineum. Next base: position 4,208,791 of record NW_006256547.1, on the reverse strand, counting down.
GTCAGAAAAAGGTAAATCTCTCTGTTCTTTTTTTTTCGTTTCATTAGCAAATATAGTCGATCTTGTGTAATTCTGTTTTTGTGGTTTTGATGCAGAGCAATGAGCAGACCAAGCAGTATGTGCATATGCTGAATTCGACTCTTACGGCGACAGAGAGGACCATTTGTTGCATTCTCGAGAACTACCAGCGAGAAGATGGTGTGGACATCCCTGAGGTTTTGCAGCCGTTTATGGGTGGAGAGACGTTTTTGCCCTTCAAGGCTAAGCCCGTAGCGGCCGAGACCAAAGGCAAAAAATCTAAAGCTTGATTGATATATTGTGATTTTCATGATACTGATGAAAACTTCAACGTAATTTTTCGTTTTTTTGTTCAACTTTTTTGGGACTTGCTTTGTGTTTACATAAAATCATAGACATTTTGTTATCATCGTATTGTACTATTGTTTTCTTGGCGAATGCTTGTTCTCAGTTATTCATTCATTCGTGTTAAACTTTACTTCAATAAAAAATGAGTATCAATCTTCAAGTACAACATCAAGGATTTGAGGTATATTCATAATTTTCATGTTGATGATGACAAGACTACTAGTTTTACAAAAAAATTCATGATCAACGGATTCATATAAAATTGTGTTTTACTTAAAAAAAACACAGCTTCAGACTTCTGAGTGAGTGAGTGATTTCCTTTACACGGTGACAGTGAACAGATATAGCTTTAGAACGACAGCAAGCGCGAGCTGTAGAAGAAAAATGCTGACCACAATCAAGAACCATCTCTCTCCTGCAGAGTTAATATGTGCTTTGAGGTTCAAAGCCACAAATGTAGCAGACATGAATCCAGCTAAACCCGCAATCACCCATCTGAAGATCTCTAGTGGGACGACAGAGAGACACTGCAGAGTTTTAAAAAGGAACACAGCAGTTTAATAGTGTCGGATTTTTCACATTCCATTTGTGAGTGATACCCGAATTGTAAACTAACTTACCAGTGCAGGGATAAAGATGAATAGAGAATATCCGTAGAGACAGAAGAGTTGGACTAAGCCTGATGGCGCAGAGAAGTACTTGAGAACAACATATAGTGCGAGAGGGACAATGGTTACATAGCCGTAGAACACTCCTGCAGACCAAGTCACCAGATTAATGTCGTAGTTCCATTCTTGTCTCTTCCATTTGTGGGCTATGTATGTAACAAATGTTCCTATTGACGCTGCTACAAAGATCAAGGTTGTGCATATCCAGAATGGCCCATACCTGTAAAACAAGACTTAATTCTAGTTTACTCTGGAGAAATATCAGAGCAGCAAATGCCATATTCCTTTCTAAATCAGTCCATCTTAACTCCAAGTTGCGAAAAAAACTGTAAAGGCGAGACTCTTACAGATCAGGATTGTTGGCTGTCTTTTCTGTAAATGTTCCTCTGAAGGGAAAGAGCGATTCTTTGAGTCTCTCTACGACATCTGAAGTGTCCACGTCAAAGTAAGGCTTGTAAGCACCAACAGTGAACTTATGGAGCCAACCACCAGCCTGAGGTTCATCTGTACCATTCACGGGCCTAGAAAATGTATCTGCTTTGAGGTTGAAAATCAGTAATATGAGCCATAAAGACATACAAAATTAGAAAGACTGGCACAGGCCAATTAACATAACGAAGTTGATGAACAAGTCTACAGATCCTACATTCCTCAATCGACTGGGAAAATTTCTTAAAGTAAATGAAGAGCAAATCTAAGGATGAATTACCGTCAGCATCTCGAGGGGGATTAGTACCACCAGAAATCTTTCCCTGAGTTGCAGATGGAGGAAACGTTTGTAGATTTGATTCTGCATACAATGTACCCTTCAATCAAATTCACAGAACAAGAGGGAACCAAATACATATGCAATTGCTAAACCTTGGCTTAATCAGAAGTGACTAGAAAGAAGGAGCCACATATATTCTATCTTCTAAACGTATTAGTACTTTCTCACAACAACATTCAGAAAATGCCTTAATTCAAAATGCAAGAGGAGTTTGAAACGAAATACGACAATGTTTACCTGCGAATTTGACGGTGACATGGCCAGGATCTGAAACGGCCTACAATAGATAGGTGAAACAAATGGAAACTAGATCTGATCAGATGAGATAACAAACGAGAATCGATAATCCAATGACCACATAGTCAGTGTAACAAAAAACACAAAACACAGAACATAGAGACTCATGCGAATGCGAAGAGATCTAGAACGAATCAGCAAAAGATTGAGCTTACAGGTACAGATCCAGAGACTTTCTGGTGATCGATGCTCGTGTAGCTCCCACCGGACATCATCTTCGTTCTCACGTCCGTCTCACAGCTGTTTTCCCTCTCTCTGTGACAAAACGATGGAAACTAGACACAAAGCCTCTTTTTCGTTTAGAAGCAATCAAGTGAATTAAAATATACGATGTCCCTTTTATAATTTATTTTATTTTACAGAATGGTTATAAGAAAAAATGAATTAATGTCTGTTAAGCATAACGAACATTGCAAAAGTCATGAGCATTGATCAGAAACTGAAGAACATACATGAGATTCTGATTGTTTTAAACGTAATTTCTGCGTTAGCGTTTAGATGAGAACGCTTTTTAAAAAATTACATTTTTGAAATATACAACATTTTTCAAGCTTTTCAAAAATATGTTTTCCGTTTGTATTTGGCGTTACGTTTGCAATTCCAACAAAAAAAATGTTGATGAAGAATTTAAGATGCCTAAGATTGTAGTCACATAGAACAGGTTTTATCAGAGTCACATGATTCTCTCTACGCAGAGATCCTTCTTGCATTTTATTACAACTGAAGAAAACAAACAGAACTACACAATAACCAGAATGTTCTCTACGCCCAGAAACTCAATCTGGCAACAATGAGAAGCTTTATGCGACCTCCACAATCAGATCCTTACTCAAAATCAATTGTTCTTGAAATGAGAAAGCTGTAGAAGATCTTTCAGTACAGACAAGCCAAACCAAAGTCTTTGCTCCTTCTTTGGCCTTGGGACACTTGCGGAAGCGCGATCTCTATGGACTTTTCAACCTACCTTTTGTGACAAACAGTGTTCTTATTGCTAAAATGAGGATCCAAGTAGTTGCAGTGATTTTCTCCTTGATCATTAGCAGCAACGCCGAGCTCAAAACTGTCTTTAAGATCTGAGCGTGCAAGCCTTTGAAGAACCCTAAGACCCCTTCCTTTTTCCATATAGCATAGACGACCCCTGGAATCGTTTTCCTGATTCTTTTTCGAGGATTCTTCGCTTCATTCTCCTTCGAGTCATCTGCTGCTTGGATCATCACCTTGCACCTTACAAAACCCATGAATGTATATAGATCAGTATCCCCCCTAAAGGGTCTGGATCGATGCACATCTGTAAAAGTTACATGACAAGAGCAATTCACCGGAAGCTATAATACCTGATTGCTGGATACGTGATGACGGTGGCAGCACTTTTTGAGACCGCACCTAACAAGAACGCCATAAAGGCAGAGAGGACTACAGGGGAAGAATCTTTCTTGGCTTTTGCCTTTGTTTTTTCAAGGAGGTTCTGTTTCAGCTGATCAAACACTGTGTACTGCAAAGAGAAGCTTATTATTCAGCTAACACCTAGCAAAGTTTAGACTGTAAAATATGAAGTTGATGGTTTTAAAGTGACAATGGTACCTGAATTGCGGGATTCGAGGTCAGTAAAAGAGAAATCCCAAGGCCATCAAATGCATTTCCCCATGAACCCTCGGTTAAGGTCTTCCACAACCCTTTTGATTTTCCAAACTCGCTTGTTTGCATCCTTGATGAAGCTGTATCTAGAGGCTACACAAACATAGAACTTAAAGTTATTATCCATAGAGAAGGTAGAACACCAAGCAGGAAACAAGTTCCGGAGTTGACATTCCGACAAAACTTAAAAAAAAAATCTCAACTTTTGACCAAAAGAGAAAATAGGCGACATAAAGCAGTCAAACATAGAGTGCAAAGTAAACGTACTTGTGTCAATACAGAGGTACAAGCCCCAGCAGCAGCAGCAATGAGAAGGTTAGCCTTTGTGCCAATTGACTTTGAGCCTATCCTCTCACTATGTAACCTCTTGAAATAGCTATAACTATAGAAGTAGATGAAGGAAGAAATGAAGGACTGCAAATTCTTAGTCCCTAGGCCTTGATACAGCGAGAGAACATTTCCTGAAGAAATTGCTTCCCAAAATACATCTGACAGGTATCTGAAAAATGTTACAAAAACAGCTTTAGATACTCGAAAAAACTCTTAACGACAAAACACAGATGGATCTTTTACACTACCCAAAAACTCAGTCTTGAAGACAGCTATTTTACAGTGCTAATATCTACAAATTTCGCGACTTTTTAAAATTTAAAACATAAGTCGAAGTGCTTCGAGACCGGATCATCGAAAAAGAAAAGATGCTGCTTTAACTTATTAGTATGCTCATCCGGAAATCAAACGCAGTACCCAAAAACAGAAATCTCAAGCTTGAAGCTCATTGAAAAGCCATGACGAAAGAAGGGAAATTTTCTCGGGCAAAATTGTATTATGTAATCTAAACTCAGTTCTATGTTACGATCCAGACGAGGATCTACAAGGGACCAATAAATTCGAAAGGCAAAACCAATTTCATCATTTCAGCAGGAAATAACCAGCTTTTCAAGCGAGAAGCCGATAGACATAAACACACAATCGAAATTACATGATCACCATCGAAGCACGAGAATAGAAAACGAGAGAGGATAAACCTGTATTTCTGCTGGCCGCGAACACGAATCTCGGCCTGGAACTTGGATTTACAGGTATCAAGAGGGTATAGAATAGTTGTGCTGAGAAGCGATCCTATGGCTCCAGATGTGGCCTCGGAGATAGATTCCAAATCCAAATCAACGCCCATATCTTCTTCTCACGAATCAGGCAGAGAGAGAGGATTTTTCCCGAAGAAGAGAGGAAATGAGAAAAGAAGGTATGGGATCATCATCATAATAATACAATATAAAGTGTTTCTTCCGTCTTGGGATTTTAAACAGCCGTCTGCGTGTTGTTTTAGCGACGTTGACGTCACTCGTTTTCTACCTTTTTTTTTGGGGTTAGTCGGTCAAATGGTAAAACCAAACGATGATACCAAAGTGGCGTCACGTGGGTTTCATGTTTATATACACAGGCTCGAGCTAATAATGACCAAGCAAGTCGCATCCATGGTCATCGTCTCATTGTCGAAATTATCATATGTATGCTATTAATGTATCATGTGTCATTCTAGTTACTGGTTGCATTTATGTTATTTGTATAATGTGTGTCTATTGTTGTTACTAGTGATAAACTGCTGAAAGTACCAACTACCAGCACACAGAAATGTTGTGAATTTTTTATATATATTTTTTGGTGTTAATTTTTTTTTATATTCATGTATATAATAATAAAGTTACAAAGATTATCGTATTTTTGTAGAGATAATAACTATTATCTACATTTCTTTAAAAAATGTAAGGAAATATATTTACAATAATCGATATGATCAGTCTATTAACTACGGTATTAGGACCGTGTCACTGTATGACACAATTCTTTCACTAGACAGACGCTCAAAGATTGTCAGTCACTGGTCACCAAATTTTAAGCATCCTTGACAATCTTTGTTGAGTCGAACTTACCACATAAACAAACGGTTAGAGTAAGTATCTTCGTAACGGCATGAGCAGTAGTTTTCAACATAGGTTTTATCGAGAAAGGAATCCGTCTAAAAGGTATTTTCACTCATTTTAACATGATAATAGAAGAACTAGTTTTCAGTTATGAAACATTAACATATGATACAATTCTTAAGAATCAGGAAAAAAGAAGAAAGAAATTCCATCTACCTGCCTACCTCAAAGTCTCACAGTGTGGAAGTAAGTTGCAAATATATCACTTAAAAATGATTTAATATCATGTCATTTTTTTTAATAACTAAACAATATTACAAATAATTGTATTAGAACTCAAACCATCGTTTACAATCCTCGACTGAAAAAGCTCTACACACATTTGTTACATATTTTGTGTGTGTGTGTGTGTGCCACCACACACATTTGTTACTTAAGAACGGATTTACATGACAAACAAAAAAACATGATTAATCAATTGCATTTCAGTTTTACAAACTAATAGAAGTAAAATACAATGTACCATTCATTTCAAGATATTTTACCAAAGAAAGACAGTTTCAGTTTTACTTAAAAAAAGTTATACCTTTTTTTGTTTTTTTCTTGCATTTCCAATCCATTTCCAATCCATTTCCACTGTTTTTTCTAGTTTGAGAATTATTTTCATTTTCTCAATTATAGAATAATCACTATATGTTTTTCTCTTTCTATACAGTGTTTTCTATAATGTAAGCGTGAATGGGAATAATTTTTTTTTGGAGAGAAAATCTGGTAGACGCAAGTTCACATACTCATATTCTGTTTTGATACATTGTACATTCATTTGTTTTTTTTTTTATCTACTATATTTTATTAAAAAAACTAATGTAATCACAGATAAACAGCTGTGATTACAGTGGGTACATAATTATGGAAAACAAATGTTACACTACTAAGTATATCTGCAGATTTGTTACATTGTACATTCATTTATCTACACGTCATAGAAATCAATTCTTGCTTGGTTCTCAATTCAGATATGTGAGCTGTAGCCACTTGATTTATCCATAAAAAGACATACAAAATTACAAAAAATACAAACAGTTGGCAAAATACACCACTTTTACTATATAATACTAATTACTAAAATACTAAATACTAGAAATTTTCTTTTTATTTTTTAACCAAAAGAAAAGAAAATTCCTTTCTTGATAAAACGTAGGCGTGGGGAAAAAAAAAGAAAAAGAAAAAACTACTTGTGCGTGGTGACCAAAATTTATTTAATTTTGCTTTAAAAAGAAATTATTTAATTTTGTTTTTTACTTATTATGCGTGGTCGTCAAAAAAGAAAAAAAAAAACTTATGCGTTAAAAGGACACAGTGCTGGGTTATTACGGAAATACCACTAGAATAGAAGCAACGGAAGCTTTCTATTTTCCCTTCGTTGCAATCGTCACCGCCACATTCCTCCCAGCTCTAGGGTTTTCCAAGGGGTTTTCAATCTTCGTCCCTCTCACTCTCAATCTCCACTTTAGGTTTGGGCTTATTTCTCGATTCCGTGTCTAATCTTTGATCTTAGGTTAGTTTTCTTCCTTCTCGTTGATGCACTCTTTCTATTGTTATGTATGAGTTCTGAAGACTCGGCTTGTTCGTCATCTTCTTCACGATCCTGTTCTCTCTTGTCGCTCGTCTTCCTAAGATATCTAAATCTGGTTGCCAAGTTTCAGATATTTCGTCTCAAACTTGTGGCTGTTTGAAGCTTCTTTTTTCTTTCGAGCTCTATGTACTTGAATCTTGATTTCAAGCCTCTCATTGTTGAGTTTATACTTTACTTCTTTTACTGCGATTGCTAATATTCTGTGCATATCTATTGCGTGCTGCTTGGAGAGTCAGTAAGAGTTAGGTTCATCTTATTCATTCGGTTTCTGGGGATTAATTTCAGTTTATTTGATGTTGTTGCAGTTTCTGATGGCGAGATACTCGGCTGGTACGGTTGATTGTCCAGGCTCTCCCAAATCTGTACGAATCGTTGTGGTTGGTGATAAGGGCACTGGAAAATCCAGCTTGATTGTTGCTGCAGCCACCGATTCCTTCCCTCCCAATGTCCCTCCTGTTCTCCCTGATACCAAGTTGCCTTTTGAATTCTTCCCTGATGGTATACCCGTCACCATTGTCGACACTTCCTCGAGGTATATTTCCTTAGATATGTTTTGAAGACTGTGCACAGCACTGCTAGATAATTTTCGCTTTTGAATAAGCCTATTTGAACGAAAAAGATGCTAGTGTAATGGTGACGTGCATATGCGTATCATATGTTTAGGCTTTTAAACTATAAATGAACTGGAAACGAGACTATTGGATCATGTGATATTGTTGTTGGGAATCTTGGGATAGCTCTGTCCCAACTGTTTAGTTAGTGTTCACGGGGTTTCGAGTGAAGGGTTTAGGGTATTCATGTTTTGGACGCTTTGTTGACGTGCTTGAAGTATCTTTTGATGTTTCTGCTTGTGAGTTCAGGGTGGAAGATAGGGACAAGGTTGCTGAGGAATTGAAGCACGCAGATGCAGTGGTTTTGACGTATGCCTGTGATCGACCTGAGACTCTCGAAGGTTTGAGTACATACTGGCTTCCAGAGCTTCGGCGATTAGAGGTTTGATTTTCCTCTCTCTTATCAGTTTAGTCATGGCAATCTTGTTGTTGTAGAAGGTTTACAATTTCTCTCCCGGTGGTTATATCACTGTACTACTGTTAAATGTGTAAAAGTTTGTTGTGGCCTAAACCTTTTCTGTTTCTTATTAAGATTGGCTTCTGATATTTTTGAGCAGGTAAAAGTTCCGATTATAGTAGCAGGGTGTAAGCTTGACTTCAGAGACGATAATAACCAGGTCAGCCTCGAACAAGTGATGTCACCTATAATGCAGCAGTTTCGGGAGATTGAGACATGTATCGAGTGTTCTGCCTTGAAGCAACTCCAGGTTTCATGACTTCTGTTCTTGAGATTTAAAATTTGTCTTAGCTTAAACACGACACGAATGCTGGTTCGAGATAGCTTAGTCATGTGATTGTCTTACTAAGAAATATTTCGGACATTAGTCGTGCTATTTTTTTTACCTGAAAGTGGAAATTATGGTGGTTGGTTTAGACTTGTATCGGGGATGAATTGGGAATGCTTAGTCAGAAAACAGCCTTAGATGAGAATTCAAAATTATATTTCATGCTTGAACTATTATCCTTATGAAAAAGCTTTCCTGTAGGCACAAGAAGTTTTCTATTATGCACAAAAAACTGTCCTTCACCCAACAGGACCTCTGTTCGATCAAGAATCCCAGGCATTGAAGCCCCGGTGTGTAAGGGCCTTGAAGCGCATCTTTATACTCTGTGATCATGACAGAGATGGTGCTCTTAGCGAGGCTGAGCTAAATGATTTTCAGGTTCTTCTATTTCTTCCTTTTTGTGTTTCATGTACATTGGCTATTTTGTTATCGAACTGGATCAGGACTAGTAATCAGATTCTGAAAAAAAGCTTCGAGTATAATAATGATTCCCTTATCCCCTTGACACACCTAATAGTTGTTTCAAAATAGGTCAAATGCTTCCATGCACCGTTACAGCCTTCTGAAATCGAAGGTGTTAAGAGGGTTGTGCAAGAAAAGTTGCCAGAAGGTGTGAATGAAAGAGGGCTGACAGTGACTGGGTTCCTATTTCTACATGCACTTTTTATTGAGAAAGGGAGGCTCGAGACAACGTGGACTGTACTTAGGAAGTTTGGGTACAATAATGATATAAGACTCGCTGATGAATTGCTTCCGTCTTCATTATTCAAGCGAGCGCCCGATCAGGTAAATTGCAGTAATAGAATCCATTTTGACGACATTATTATATTTGTATATCACTGGAGGAGCTGCTTACATTTCCGGAATACGGTTATCTTACAGCTCACATCAACTTGCTAAATGGGTGTGTTCATTGTTTTTGCAGAGTGTTGAGTTGACAAGTGTAGCAATCGAATTCCTGAAAGGAATGTATATGTTGTTTGATGACGATGAGGTAATCTCCTTTTAATAGTAATGGCTAAGGTTGCGGGTTTATAGTTCTGACAATGAATTTGCTCTTTGCAGGATAATAATCTGAGACCTCAAGAGATCGAGGATCTTTTTTCAACTGCACCTGAAAGGTACGTTTGCACATCCAGAAGGCAAAGAACGTATAATTTGTTTTTGGTATCTTCATTACATTGCAATCCCATAATTATTTTGAATTGCAGTCCTTGGAAGGAAGCTCCTTATGAGGATGCTGCGGAGAAAACTGCTCTTGGAGGATTATCTTTTGACGCTTTCCTGTCACTGGTAATCTATACACTCTTCTCTTACACAACATAAGGAAACCTTTCTTGTGCACGCAAATATATATACTCATCCTTCTTTCTTTCAATTTTCTTTGATTTTTTTTCATTGACAGACAAAAATGTCATGCAATTATTTCTGTTAGACGTACTCGTTCTCTTGCGACATGTACATTTTGATTTTATGTGGTTTCGCAATACTTAGTGGATTTCTTATCAGGACTAAGTTTTATTAAATTGTTCAATAAACCAGTTCAAAGTTTATATTTTTCTCTAATATTTCAATTCTATCATTGCAGTGGTCACTGATGACACTATTAGAACCGGCTCGGAGTGTGGAACATTTGATTTACATTGGATTCCCTGGTGATCCATCTTCTGCCATTCGTCTTACTAGGAGAAGACGTTTAGATCGCAAAAAGCAACAATGTGAGAGAAAAGTTTTCCAATGCTTTCTTTTTGGACCCAGTAACGCTGGAAAATCTGCATTGCTGAACTGCTTTCTTGGAAGGTTTGTCATGTTAACTCGTACCAAAACTTGTTGCATTTCCAAAATACACACAGAAGAGAGTACAATCCTTTCTATGTTTTTATGCGTGGAGACGTTTGCATATTGTCAGAGCAGAAAATTTTCCTCTCTTTACAAATGACCTCTCCATCTGCTTTACAGTTGTTTCTCCCTGTTTTAGGTCATATGCTGGTAACCACGGATCAGCAGCTACTGATGAGCGCTATGCAGTAAATATGGTGGAGGAATCTGGGGTGAGTGGGAATACTTATGCAATTCTTATCATTATGTCTGTGTGTGTGTGCACGTGCACGTAAAGATATATGTATTGGATATATTTGTCCTAGCAAATAAATCTCAAATGTGAAAAATGCTCAACAAGAATGACAAATTTGAGTGCTATTTTGGGGACTTTGAGACGGGAGCTAGATATCTTTGATGAGTAGTTTCTATGTGTACATGCATACTTTTTTAACTAGGGAGTTTCTAACAAAGCTGTTCAGACGTACTATCTTTCAAGATATTGAAGACGTTGTTTGGCTGTATGTAATCTGTTCACTCATCTGCTAATTGCAAATCTTTGAATGCAGAGTGCAAAGAAAACTCTTGTCATGAGGGAAATTCCAGAAGATGGGGTTAAAGGGCTATTTTCATCCAAGGAATCCTTGGCTGCATGTGACATAGCTGTATTTGTGTATGACAGGTATATTTCTTTTTTTATTGCACGTAAAAATTGAGTTCATTGGGAGAAATGTATGATGTGCCTTGACGAGGCTTTAAGTTGTCGCTGATTTTTTTTATTTTCTCTAGTTCTGATGAGTCGTCATGGAAGAGAGCGACTGAGTTGCTTGTAGAAGTTGCAACTCACGGTGAGGCCACTGGATATGAGGTCCCTTGCCTCATGGTTTCAGCGAAAGACGATCTTGATTCATTCCCGATTTCCATTCAAGAATCCACCAGGGTAGGGCTCTTTATTGATCTCCGATTCAATGGCTCGAATGAATTGTAAAGCACCTTACTTCTATATATATATTTTATACACGCTGATCCTTTTTGCAGGTGACACAAGATATGGGACTAGAGCCTCCGGTATCCATCAGCTCCAAACTGGGTGATTTCAACAACTTATTCCGAAAGATCTTAACTGCAGCGCAACATCCTCATTTGAGTATTCCAGAGACCGAAGCAGGAAAAAGCCGCAAACATTACAACAGACTAATCAACCGCTCTCTTATGGCTGTTTCAAGTACGTTTTCTTCCCCATAATCTTTGACACAAACAAACAAACAACCCCGTAACAAAAAAGCTTCAGACTCATGTTGGATTCAATTTAATTTCAATTTTGTTAACAGTTGGAGCTGCTGCTGTGGTTGTTGGGTTGGCTGCATACCGTGTGTATGCCGCAAGGAAGAGCGCTTCTGCCTGAGAAGATTTAGAACGAACAATCCAGTCTCTTAAGGTGCGAACACAAAAAAGAAGATTGCAAATCTCTTCTCGTCCTGAGTTTGTTTATCATTCCCAAGTTTTAACCAGAGAGTACTGTATTTTTAGAAGTTTAAAGGAAATGGGCTTTTGAAGAAATGGTGGAAGAAGATCTGTAGGGGCACAAACATTTAGGGACAAAAAGAAAAAGAGACAACATAGTCAGTCAATAGACATTGTGTTGAGTTTTTTCAATAACAAAAGAACTTTGTCTCCTTGATGTTGAATCTTGTTTTTGTTTGCTCTGTTCTCCAAATTAACCAGCAACATTTAAACTTCAAAGACACAGAAGAAAAAAGAAATCAACAATCGAGGTGTGATCTTCTTTGCTTTCTTGAGCAACATTCAAGTTCTTGTTCTGTTGAACGATTAAAACTCAAGATATATTTAATATCACATTAACCAAATTTCAAAGAATTCGCTTAATCAAAATTTTCCCCATTGAGAAACTTTCCGGAACCAAAACTGGACGCTGTTCTAGCCCGCTTATCATCATTTTATCGATCTTCCCAGTACTCTTCCGGCTTTTCAATGGCGAAACTATCCTTGACACCAATCTTGATGGCGAAAACTATCATTGACTAAGTTATTCTTCTTGGTGGAGAAATCAAAGCGACTATAGACAGCTGCTGAAGTCTGAGGAGGAGACTTTGCTGCTTATGTCAGTTCTAGCTTTTACTGGAGACCCTGTCCTTCTGAACTTGGCTGAGCGTTAGGAAAAATAAACTTTTTTCTATGCATTTGAGCCAAGATCCAAATTTCATCGCACATATCAAAACCATAGCACAAGATCCCAATGGAGTTATATAGTTAACAATCGGATTAAGATAAACAAAAAAAAAGGGAGCAACAGAAATCCTATTTTAAAGTTTTTTTTTTTTTTTGGTCGAATCCTATTTTAAAGTTTCAACGGACGACCTGAATGTAAACAAACACTTTCACAAAGACGGTGAATAAAAGATGCAGACGAAGAAGGCCATTATTGTTCCGTCCGGAGCAAATCGGTGGCAGAAGAAGTAGAAGAAGAAGAAGAAGCTCGCATCGCTAAGAAGGACCTTCTGTTCTTGTACTTAAGCGGACTCCAAACCACAGTCTTCTTCTGCAATGCAACCACCGTGGGATGACTCGCCTTCCACGAGCTGCCTCCAAGAGGGCTCTTCATGAATCTGCTGCTTTTCATTGCATTTGGAGTCACCAGGTTGCGGTCTGGAGTGAAGAGCTTAGAGTATCTCGCCTTTCTCGGGTCACCACCACCACGGAACGAAGGGCGTGATGGAGTAGTCATGTTCATGTAAGAAGATGATGATGATGGTTCTGGTCTCAACGTTGCAAGAGAGACTCTCCTTCTCGGCTGGAGGGTTTTATTATTACCCGATGCAACGGCTAATGGAGGAGGAGCTGGCCTGAATGCGATGGAGCTTCTTCTTGGTTTCATCATTGTATTCATATCCACGGACGATGATCTTCTGAGGCTCTTATTATTATTCTCTTTGCTTGTTGCGTCTGAGAATCTCTTGGAAGGACCCTGAGATGGTTGTTGGGGCATGAAGTTTGTGATTCTTCTCAATGGCATTCGCATTGATCTTGTGGGAGCCAGAGGTGGCTTTTTCTCTGTGATTGTCGGTAGTGTCTCTCTCAGCTGCCTAGATGCTGTTGATGATGACGATGATGATGCAGTCGCTAGAGCTCGTGTCTCCTGCTTGATTCTGGTTTTCCTTTCTTCTGCTAGTTGAAATTCCAGATCACGAACCTGAAATATGATTTGGTTATAAATGTTATGAACGTACAAGAAGAGAACACTCAACACATCGAATCCGTTAGTCAATGCGGACTACCTTCTCTTGAAGTCCTTTGGATATGTGTTCTCTAGCAGTGAGGCGTAGCTGTAGTGACTGCACATTGTCCTGCAGCTTCTTCATTTCCTTTTCCTCATGTTTCAGCTTCTCAGCCTATTAATTGTTATGAAGGAGACAACAGAGAAAACAATAAATCAGCTTAAGATATGTCAAAGCTTAGATGAATAGGAATTCAGAGGAATATGGTTACCATTTGTTTTAACTTGAGCAGTTCAGACACATCCGCCTGCTTCCTGGCAGGTCCACTTTCGATTCCGCGGACTCTGCTTGCAAAGTTTAAGGAGCAAAGCGTCTCTCCTTGATCAGTGGAACTCGGGCTAATCTGAACAAACATCAATGTCTTACAATCTCCACCTGTATAAGTCACAGTGAAGTGGACACACCATGAAGATGAGATACAATATGTCTAGAGGTTCATGTAAACAAAGGAAGCATAGGACAGATTTTACTTACCCAAAGAGTTTTGTAGCATATGAGTGAGCTTTGAGTTTCTAGAATTGTACAAAAGGGAGGAAAATGTTTGTCAAGAACATAGATTAGCAAAGCTCAAATGAAATGTTCTTGACAGAAGGGAAGAAGGGGAAAACCTGTAAGGAATATGGCTTGTTTTGGAAGCAAGGGCAGAGATAACATCACCGAGAGCCGAAAGCGACTTATTGATAAATTGAGATTCTTTCAGCCTTTCTCCTTCAACTTCCACCTTTCCTACTCGCTCACTACCAGCCAAGTCCACGAGCCAAAGATGGCTTCTGGTTCTCTGGCCATTGATCAAATTCTCTCCCTTCACTGTAACTCGCAACAAGCTGCACAGAATAGAAAATTTAGGTTGTACGAATAAGGATTTGTTTCACTTTACTTTAGTTTCCAAACCCTTTTGATTACCAATGAGAGCGGCTGCTTTGTTCGTTTGCAGCTGTTGATCCCACAGATCTAACACAATATCCTCTCTTGAGAAGATCCCACACTTCCTCTGTATTGAAAACTTGTGCTTCGACTAATCCAGGGACTTCTTGTGTTCCTTCTGCTGATTGCTTAACTTCCAACCTTCATTAAATTTAGCACACTGTTATTTCTAAACAAAAATAAAGAAACCGTGAGGCGATGTCATTCTATTACCAAGCAACAGAATGAAAGACCTACTTCTTAGGAGGATGGTTTGAGTTATCAACCAAGAGATCCCTTATCTTCTCATTGTAAACCTCCAACATGCTAACAGATAGCTCAAACTTCATGAGACGGCTTCTGCTTTCTGAAGAGCGAAACAATTCTTCTAATGTCCTGTAGTTCACTCCTCTATTCTCTGGTGTTCCCTCCATGGTAAATGTCTTTCCAGTTCCAGTTTGGCCATAGGCAAATATGCAGACATTGTAACCATCTAGCACAGAAGTAACTATCGGTTTTGTCTGAGCAAAAACAGTCTCTGCACATAAAAGGGAAAATCAGATAAGAAGACTTATGGTTTATCCAAAATTAGTTAAAACAGGTGACGCCACATTTTACCTTGGCCATCCTCAGGCTTAAATACATGGTCAAACTTAAAATGCTTCTTCGAGGAATCAGTTGAGAGTATTTGGAGCTCGTTTTCATGGGATGGATCAAACTCAACTACAGAAGCACAGCCATTTGCTATTTCTGCTTGGTGCAGAGGCCTGCATCTGCAAAAAACCCTGATATTTCCCTTGAGTTCGATAACTTCATTGTATAATCGCTTCCTCTCTGATGACTCTTCCAAGTACTGCTTTTTTAGAGTTCCAAGCTCAGTAGCTGCCATTGGTCACGTCGACGAAGATCAGTTACAATTAGAAAACCACAGCAAAAAAATTTGTATAAAAGACAATAAAGGTACTGACTCAGAAGCTGGAGAGCGTTTGACATTTCCGGTTCTACGAAGGAACAATTCTTGATCTCTTTTACTTGGTTGGATACCAACGCATGTTCATCCTTCAAGACCTATGAAATGAAGTGGAACGGTGTACATAAAACACCAGCAGAAGGAAAGAACTGAAATAAAATCTAAGCAACTGTTTTAATCGTGTTATTCCAGAGGACGACAAAGAAAGGAATACCTTGATTTTGTTACCCAAATCAGTAATTTTCTGTAGAATTGGAAGTGTTGGTCCACTGGTGGGAGAAACTTCTTGGCTTCCACTTGTCACAGTATCCTCACTTTCTTCCACTGTTTTAGCCAAATCAGTAATGCATCATATCAGTCAAATTAGCAAGCAGACTGATAAACAAAGTATCAGTTAGACAAACTAAGGAGACACAAAGAATCATTTCCATTCTACTTTCTGAATGAGTTTCAGATTCATGGTATGAGTTAGGGACCCAAAACCTAATTAGTCGAAAATTAATGGAGAGCTAATCTTCTGAATTCGAAGCAAATTGCTAGGACCTATGGTTCTATCGGATTTCCACCGCACAGAAAAATATAAAACAATCGAGAATCTCGGAAGATATCAAAGACTACGAATGAAGGATTAAGCAATCGAAAGAAAACTCAGTTCCGCTTCTGAATTCTCTACTAAATTCACATTTCACGACGAGAAAAACCAAGCAAACCTTACCAGCGTCGGAATCGTGATTGTCGGCAGAATATTCCTTCGATTCACATGGCAAAACACCATCATTGCAAATTTCTGGATGTTGATCTGGCAGAAACCAACAGTTGATTAGCGAAACGTTTATTTCCCATGATACAAAAACGAATCGAAAAAAACAGATCAGATCAAGAAATCATGAATCTGTAAGCATAATAAAAAGTTGCGATGACCGAAGCGAGTATAGTACCTTCCATGGGGGATTTTCTCAAGAACCCAAAGAACTAGAATCCAAAATTCTGAAGTGAGCGAGAGAGAGAGCAAGAGAGAGATTGGATTGAAAGAGATCGAGAAAGAGAGAGAGAGAGAGAGGGAGAGAGACGAGTGTAGGTAAAATGAGAGAATTTGAATTTAGATGAATAACAGCCGTTCGATGGAAGTAGCTTTACAACGTCTATATATACAGTATTATCACCTTTCATATTTGACCAAGAGGAGCGTCAGATAACGGATCCGGATACTAATTTGCGGGTTACCGAAACGGATCCTAAACCTCTCGTTCAGCTTGGAGGGTTCCAACCAAAAAAAAAGGATAAATGTTTTCTTCAATTTAGGAATAATTCCTAAACTTCCAGTTATTTTACACAAAGATCCCAATTATGCTAATCTACAATAAACGCCCCTGTGCTCTAACTGTTTGAACAAATCTACTTCAATTTCATTGAATTTCGATATCAGGATTGCAAGAACCTGGCCATGGCTTATTCTGCTGTACCAAGCTGTTTCCATGGCTATCTCCACAGTTGTTCATTTTCCTCCACCCAATCTTTCCCGCGTTCTCTCGCGTGCGGCTTTTCTGCTTCTCCCACTTCGAGACTAAGAACGTGTGTCAAATTCGAGAAGTTTCAGGGTGAGTCTCCTCTTGAACAGACCACATCCGCTTCTACTTCCTCTGCTTCACAGGAACTCCCAGTAGAAGCTCAAGACCAACCAGAAGAAGAAGAAGAAGACAGGTTCAGTAATCTCTACAGTTGTTTTCTTTGTTCGATTACACTTTTTGTTATGAGAATTGGGTCGCCTTCTGCTTTTGTGATCATTGTGAAGGAAAACCGTTGAATTCGATTCAAAGTTGATCAATTTCCTCAATTTTCTCGGTGTGTCTATTGGAATAATAAGGGAACATAAGGCTGAAAAATGATGTTTTTTTTTTTTGCAAGTGTAGATCTTTTAACTCTTTAGCTTCTGAGAGAATATTATTCACAGATATTGTTACGATTTATTTCAGCTGTTTGCCTAATGATTTGGTGGGAGCTGTGAGGCAGTCAGGTGAAGCAAGTGCCTCGTTTGTGAATTCGGGAGGAACAAGAGCTATCGTACGTTCTAGCTAACACAATCCGTAATTTGGTACCAGCTTCATTCAATCAGTAGCTCAGTTTTCTCCGAGATTCTGACATTTAAATCTCTCAGGTGGAGCTCTTAATTCCTCAGCTGCAGTTCTTAGACGATGAAGGTGCGCAAGCTGAACTTTGGGAGCTTTCGCGGGTTTTCTTGGAGACACTCATTAAAGAAACAGGTTGTGAGGTGAGTTTAACAGTTTTGTGAAACTTGTTTACATGACTCAGTTAACCGAGTCAGACTGCCTAATGGATGTTCAATAACTCCTGGTGCTTTTTGAAATGTTGTTGTCAGAGAGTTAAAGCCGTATTTCCAGATGCTGGAGCTGCTGCTTTGCTAAAATATAAGTGGAAGGATGCAGCTTTTGGGTTTGCTAGGTATATTGAGAGCTTACTATCGTTTTTAAAGTTTAACAGAGTCTGTGAAAGGGAATCTCCAGTCATGTTCCTTACTATGATGCAGCTTAAGTGACCGGAAGCCAGTGGAGAAAGAAGATGAGATCATTGTCATGATTGTTCCTGATTACCAAATGCTGGAATACGTGGAGAAAATCGCAAAAGGGCTTGCTGATGACCCGGTAAACTATAAATCTTTCAAGTTTTTAGTTTTGACTTTAACAAGAACCGTTTTGTTCTAACATCAAGAAGACATTTCTTTGCGCTCTTTTAAAAGCCAAGGCCTCTCGTTATGTGGAACCCTCGTCTTATAAGCGAGGAAGTTGGTGTTGGATTTAACGTGAGAAAACTAAGGCGTTACTTCCTAAGGTAAAAGGCAAGATCCATAATGAGACTTGAGAAGGTTACTGACTTAACATCATTGCATCAATAACTGATTATTTTTTTGAGTCTTCTTTGTAGTTCTTTTACTACGGTTTACTCCATGAGACCTCTCGCTGCTGGTGCTGTTTTCAGGTGTTATCCTGGGTAAGACTGAAGAATTGATTTTTTCTTATCTGATTAAGTCTATGTAGAAACTATATAACGATGTTATCCTGATTTAACGTCTAGTAAATGGAAAGTCTTCTACGACAATAAAGACAGACCTGGCCGGTATCTACTCGCCAAAGAACTCATTGGTCGACCTGATGCGGAGGATCTTGAGGTTAGTTCGATTCCTATTGAGTTGTCAAATAGCTGATTACGCAGCAATTTCATATGTATAAAAAGGTTTTCTTTATTTTGGCAGATAATATATGGGAACGTAGAAGAGAAATCAGATGAAGAGCCATCTTTATTGAGTCAAGCTGCTGGAATATTCTCATCCATTAACAGGTTCATGAAAGCAATGTGAAGATGATTTTCTCCGCAGTGTAGTTATTTATTGCTTACATTTCTGCTAGTATATATTATGTAAGCAAAGAGTATACTGTCTGTACATCTTTTTATGCTATTACATCAATGATGAATATAATTACATACATACTCGTAAAGAGTTGTGTTTCTTCTTTGGCCCAGTGATTCATTAAAACCACCAACTAGTAGATGCCAAACATATATACAAAAGGGGTGCTTGGCATTAGCTTTTAGGACTTATTTTGTTTTAAAGTTTTGAAAGTAATGCATGGCCGTTCTTAGTTGGTGGAGCGATTTGTTTTCTCCAAAGCCTCCTTTTTTACTCTTAAACTTAATTTTCTTAAGTCAAAGTTTTAAAGTTTAATTTTAAAATAAAAGTCTAAACTCTAAAATACCAGCTATTACCAAGCAGGCCCAAAGATCACTACTAGACCAGCCCGTCCCAATATTTCGACCATACAAGCGTATTGCTCTGTCTTAGGATCAACTCCAAGGACATTAATTTGTTGCTTGGCGCTCAAGAGTTGTATGCCCGATTCGACCATACGCACACATTAAAAAAAAAAAAAAAAAAAAAAAACACGAACACAGAGAGACCCGATTGGTTGAACGAGCAGAAGCGGAAGAACCCTCAGGAAGAAGATGGCGATGCGGAGTCTAGGATCCTCCCCTATTGCTAAAGTAATTCGAAACAATTTATTCAAATTTTTTTTGCGTAAATTGCAGAGCATGAAACGTATCTTGGTAGAAGAGGTATAGTGGAAGCCTTTTATGTCTGTCATAATAGTTTTTAATGGAGTGGCGTTCGGTTTAATTAAGTCTAGTATGTGTCGGTTTGAATCTTTTTGATTTTTTTTTTTTTTTTTTTTGATTTCTGATTCTCGTTCGTTTTCTTTCACAACAAGAAGAAAGCTCACTGATGGAGTGAAAACTCACTGTTGCAGCATACGACGCTAGGACAGTGTTACGCGCGCGCATTGATCAAGAAAAAAAGCGAGTGTGAGAAACAAAAAGAGCGTTATCTGCGCAAACTGGAAAATGTGAATGCTGAGGTAAATGATTTTGTGTATGTAATGTGGATGCTATTTAAACTCCGTATTGCTGGATTTTTTTTTTTTTTTTGTAAAGCATCTAAATTTATGTGATCATGTTTCCCGAGTATGGTTTGCTTGATGTTATGCTTGAGAGTTTGTTTTGCAAGAGCCATAGAAAATATGTAGAATTGATGTGTTGGTTTTCAAGCGCCATGACCTTTTTCCTTGTCTGTGTCGTGTTTCAGCTGATGAAGCTGGCCAGAGAAGCCTTGGAGAAGTGAAGATGAACCGATCGAGAGAACCTCTGCTTTTTCCGTGTATTCTCTCATGTATGTTTATGACATTAAGCTTTGCTTGAGTAAGACTTGTTTTGTTATCTTTGGAGTGTCTCCCAGACCAAACCTTGATCCTCCTTTAATAATGTCTATGAGCATGGTTCATGCTTAATATTAATAAAAACTAGGGAATCTGCACATGCCTTATGCCTTCCATGACCCTAAAGTTTCGGATTCTTTCCTTTATATCCAACTTTTTCCATCTACACATGCATACATGCTCCTTACAAAGCCCACCAGGTTAACGATCGATCCACTGAGTCAACCAGGCTCTCTTTGTGAACCTCAAGATAGTAACTTTAATAGCTGGAATCTTGTGTTCCCTCAAATCATCTGTTACATTTCCAACGAAGATAATATGAAAACATGAAAAAGCACGTTCAAAACTCACAAAATTGACAAAATATGATATCAGAAATTAACCTCAATGTTGCAGACTAAGTTCAGATAAGCAGTTACTACTTTAGTTTTAGAGATTGGAAAACTGATTCCAAAATAATGGAACATATTGAAGGACTACTTTCAATATATAAGACAAAGAGATTGAGCGGGTTTCAACAAATGAAACCTTGCCCGTCACGAATTCCACGAGCCTAGATAGAGAAAGTGGAGCTTTGTTGACTTTGCTCATGAAAAGCCTCTTCAATATCACTTCATTAAACTTGCTCTATGTTCTCCTTACCATAAACTTTGAAACCAATTTTCAAATCAAATCAAATTCAACCTCCAGCGATCAGATCAACATTTGAAGCAAAATTCAACCTCAAAATACTAAAAACGGGTAGTCCACAATTTAAGCTTACTCAAATGTGACAAAGAACAACTCAATCCAGAATCAAAATGAAAATCAAAAACCAGCAAAAATGATCAAATCTACTCCAATATCAGCAAAATGAATGTCTCAGAATGTAGACTTAAAAATATGAAGCATACTTTGGTTTCAACATATGTTCCTCTTCTTCTTCCGAGGAGAAGAAGCTGCTCCAAACACTCTAGACCTCCACAGTTTCTTCCAAGGAAAAGAAACGGCTAACTGTAGCAAGGCTCCATACATACAAATCTTCATGCCGATCAAAGTTTGGCCCTTCTCAACCAAAAAAATCAGCAGACATCTATCTTTAAGCCAGTTTCAGAAACATAATGCATTTTGACAACCCAAATGTGATTTTGGAAGAGCTTGAAAAGCTCAATCGCCTTACCTTACCAAAGTCAGATCCAGCAGTGGTGCCTCTCAACCGTAAGGAATTTACGTTGGCTCTCTTAAGTGGATAGCACCTAGTAAACCCATTGTTTGGATGGGTAGAAAGATGTTCTATATTCAGAACCGCTTTGTGGGAAGAAATGACACTTTGCAGGCAGTGAAGGTGTTTGCTGCTTATCTTACTAGTCTGTGCACTTTAGTGGCTGCAGTGGCAATGTATGGTCACAGGAACTTGATAACAACTCATAATGACAGGATTGTGTACCCAACTTTATAGTTAGTTGGTAATTAACTAATTATGAAAACCATATTCAAAAAAACGTGTAGAAACAACACAAACCAAAATGTTTCGTATGTTTTTTCAACTTAAAAAAAAAAAAATGCGAGGGAGCTAAATTCTTGATACGAATATTCAGGCCTATATTTTGCATTTTACAAAATAAGCACTGAAAATTTGAATTTAAAAAAACTTTGAGCCCAGCGCAATAGTTCAGAGGTTGTTGTAGCAGTTTCTTTCTTTTATCGCTGGAGCCCATTAATTTCACCACGTGGAAGAACGTGAGGCCTTCTATTTCACATGAAGTCTGGGACTCTGATCTTTTTCTCCTCGTCCTTAATGTTTTGAGTTTTCTTTGTTGGAAAGAAGAATTGATAAAACTTCAATGTTCACATTTGTTCATGACAGGAAAAAAAAACATATTCAAGTTGGCGCAAGGGGAGTATATAGCACCAGAGAAAATCGAAAATGTATATACTAAATGTAGATTTGTGTTCCCAGTGTTTCATATACGGTCAGCAAAAACAAAGACTCTGCTCTCTACCAACAATACTTATGCTTCTTCACTTGTGCTGTTACTCAACCGAGTTAGAGTGTCTATTGTAGGTGATAGCTTCAATACCTCTCTAGTAGCTATAGTTTCAGTCGACCCGGATGTTATGAAAGATTGGGCTGCATCAGAAGGCATCAAGGTAATTATTTTTCTATCTCAGTCAATGATATGATACAGAGACTTTTTTATCCAACTGGTTTTACTGCTAAAGAAATTTCTCAATTTGTTGCCATCTCTTCTTGATGGTTTCAGTATGATCATCTAGGACAGCTCTGTAAAGACCCAAGACTGCGAAAGGCAGTTCTTGCGGAGATGGACAACGCTGGAAGAGAAGCTCAGGTAAAACAAAAAAAAAAGCAGCAAAACCTGCCTTTGCTTATATCTCACCTGTCCAAAAGAAATTATTAAC
Source organism: Eutrema salsugineum (assembly GCF_000478725.1). Lineage (NCBI taxonomy): Eukaryota > Viridiplantae > Streptophyta > Magnoliopsida > Brassicales > Brassicaceae > Eutrema > Eutrema salsugineum. The sequence goes on along the minus strand of NW_006256547.1, from coordinate 4,185,928 downwards.
TCAACAATAAACAAATTTGTTCTAATACAGTTGAGAGGATTTGAGTTTGCAAAGGCTGTGACTTTAGTGCCAGAACCATTCACCTTAGAGAATGGACTTCTAACACAAACATTCAAGGTAAACCAACATTGTCAAGTACTTGGAACTGCTATTGTAATTTTTTTTTCTTACTTACCTCTGATTCTCTAATTCATGTGTTTTAACTTACAAACAGATAAAGAGACCTCAAGCAAAAGCTTACTTTGCAGAGGCAATATCCAATATGTATGCGGAGATCGCAGCCTGGGACCCTATGCCCTCTAAACTGTGATGATATATATATATATATATATATATACATTACTCAAAAGTGTTTGTTGTATTGCTAGGGTGATTATTGACCTTTGAAAGATGTGATTGTAGGTAGGTTTATAAGACATGAATCAGAATTATGCTTTAGTTTTCGTTTATAATAAAAAAATGGAAAAAAACAGAGTATGGTTCCGATGAGTGTGGCCATATGTTCTAAGAACATTTGCGATGGTGGTATTTAGGAGAGTTTCTCACTAATAACATAATGAAAATATTAGTAAAAGTAAAAAAGAAGGTGAGAACTGATTCTCGTTTTAGAAACTATAGAACTTTTATGAGAGACTCATTTGACACTTGTCCTTTTATGATTTGTCCGTTTAAAATATTTTTCAATTAAATTTGTGTTCATATTAAAAATTGTGTTTACATTCTTGAGAAACTCATATTAAAATACTACTGTTAAAGATGGTCTAAGAAATCGGTAAATGTCCGTACAGTTTTGGAATAAGCAAGAAAATTGTTGGCACAACCAAACCGGATTTAAACCAAATCTGAATCATGAAAAGAAAATATTAAATCAAAACTTTCATTTTGTATATTTTTCATCAAGGAAAAATGTTTTTTTTTCATTAGTTTTACAAAAATGCTTATTTGATTCACAGATAATTTTACTGAAACATTTCACCATCGTATCTTTTACTGCTTTGAACTATTTTGCTATATTCTGTTAAAATAAATATTTAACCATTTGTCTCCTAACGTATTTACCAAAAAGAATTAAAAAAGTTTACTGGTCCTACATATGCCAAACGAAAATGGAACTAAAATAAAGATCGATTTATTTTGTATTAATTTGTTTTTTTCATCATCAAAACGTATATTTTTTTTTTTTTAAAGTCAGATATTTTTCCATGCGCAAAGAAATTTTCCATTTTCCGTTTTCACCGTCAGTAGAAATTTGGGTATTTTCAAATATAATCCCATGTTGCCGTTACTACAAACCCTAAATGAAACTCAAAAATATCTAACGGTGTAGATATCGAGAATCCACGTGTGCGTTTCGGATCACAAGCTTTTGATATTCATAGTGAAATAAAAAGAAATTAAAAAAACATGACAAAAGAACGGAATGCCTATTGGCTCTAAACTCTAAAGTCTCAAGTCGTCTTTTTATTCAAGTTTCGCGGCAACGCCTCCCTCCTCTCTCTCTCTCCTATATTTCATCTAAATAAAATCCTTTTTCTCTCTTCTCTCTCTCTTTCTCTCTCTCTTTAAAACCTCTTTCGAATTTCTCACCGATCTCTCTAAGAAGGTTTTCGAGCTTTCTCTCATCTGAGTTCTTCTCTATGTGATTCAACGCCGATTCTCTTTGAGCCGCCTAATCGGTGAGTGGATCTGTTCTGATTTAGGGTTTAAAAGGTTTTTTACTAATTGGGATCTTTTTGAACTTCACTTTATCGGATTTTTTGGGGAAGCCGTGTGAGAAATTGGTTTCGGATTTTGTGGAGAAGTCTGCTTTATCATTGATGTTTTCTGGTTCGGCGATGTGATTTTTGTTTTCGAAGAGTGTTTTTCTTATCTTTTACTTTCAAAATACAAATTCTCGGAAAACTTGGATTCGAACTTGTGATTTATGTTTCTTCGTGTGAGATTTTCGGTCTTATCGAAATGATTATTGGTATCTGAATCTGGGTATTCTTTTCTGTCGGTACTTTTGAATTCCCGAAGCTGATTCCGATTCGGATTTTGTTTTCTTTATTGATACTGCAAATTGTTAGAGATTTGTAAGCAAATTTGGTGTCTTTGCTAACGCATAATCGACTTACTGATCTTCCTTTGATGAAATTGAATTCTGGATTTTGTGATGAGATCAAAGTTATTATCGAATCTTGGCCAGATCAGTTTCACGGTTTCTCAAATTTCTAACTGTTTAAACTTTCGTTGGAATCACTAAGCAGAGAAATCAGCATATGGCGCCCAGTAGGAAGTCGAAGAGTGTGAACAAGCGCTTCACCAATGAAGCTTCTCCAGAAATAGATTATAGGAACTCGAGCAAAACCAAGCAACGAGTGAGTTTTTTCGTCATTGACCTATCTTATCTGGGATAATCACTTGGATGCTCTTTGTTATCTTATTAAGAGTCACTTTAAATCAAAGCTAAACTTGTTGCACGAGATGGAAATCATATTTGTTATAGGGAATCTGAGAGATTTTTGGTTTTCCTTTGATTGGACCCTCTTCTAGTGCTTTTTTTCTCGCTATCTTCGTTTCTTGAAATCTGAATTAGATATATTTCTTATTATTTGTTGACTGCGGTTTTTTCTCATCCTAGAAGAAGAAATTAGCTGACAAGCTGGGACCTCAGTGGACGAGAGGAGAGCTGGAGCGTTTCTATGACGCCTATCGGAAGCATGGGGGAAAATGGAAAAAGGTAAACAGCGTTGCACAATATGGTTTTATGTGACTACTTTCTCAACTTTTGTATGACTTCAAAGTCCTAAGACTAGTTCTTCCCTGGAAACTGCTTAGGTAGCTGCTGCAGTGAGGAATAACCGGTCTGTTGAGATGGTGGAAGCCCTTTTTTATATGAATCGGGTATGAGTATACACTTTTCAGTTCCTTTTAGTATCGAGATGGAAAGTTTTTCCCTAGGCTTCATTCTAACCTTGAAACGACATTATGTTAAACATGAATTGATAACCTTTTTCATCCATTTGATTTTGCCTTTTCTTTTCAGGCATATTTATCCCTTCCAGAGGGAACTGCGTCTGTAGCTGGCCTCATTGCAATGATGACTGATCATTACAGCGTCATAGTGAGTCATTTAGATCTGGCTGCTTTGTTGGGTCAGATTGTCTGTTTAGTAAAATTGTATACATGCTTACGGTAATTTTTGTAGGAGGGGAGTGAAAGTGAAGGAGAAGGCCATGTTGCTTCGGGAGTACCGAGGAAATATCTGAAGCGCAAACGTGCTAAAGTCTCGCCTAGTAATTTTCGAGAAGAAGCTAGTACACCACATTCAATTGCATCAGCAGAAGGATGCCTCCCATTTTTAAAGCTGACACAAGCTTATGGTACAATCATTATTTTCCCCAAATTATTTATCCAAAATTTGTGGTTTAAAAGATTACTATGCGGTTCAAATTTTTGAGAAAATGAACAACAAGCTGCCTTTTATCTTAATTTTGTAGTTCACAGCATTTATAGAGGATAGTCATCTGTCTTGTGGAATTCTGTGCAGCGTAACAAATACATGTAAATGAGTATGTTCAAGAATGTGTAATCTGTTACTTTACTTTATGTAGGAATTGAGAGGCGTGCCACTGCGAAACGTACACCTCGGTTTCCTGTACCAATTGCAGACAAGAGGGATGATAGAGAAGATTCTACTCCGCGAAATAAAAGAGCCAAGAAACAACTTGATGATGGTGATGATGATGATGATGATGAGACGCTAGCTTTAACATTGGCAAATGCATCGAGAAGGGGAGGAGGGTCTCCATATAGAAGAACAAAACTCCATGACAGCACACCAAGTGGAAAAATGGTATCTTTATAGCTCCAGGAATTTAAGTTATCATCATTTCTTTTCATTGTTGTCATGATTCTTGGTTCTACTTTTTTTTTCTTTTGCAGTCACAATCAAAGGAAGCTCAAGCCAAGCTCCGTGCTAGCTCCATGTTTGACAATGGGGTGACAATAAGCCGAGATAGGAGGCATATAAAGGGATCTCGTGATAGAGATGGTGCCTTGTTGATGGATATGGGAGGGCTTGGTACCGTGGAGATTCCTCAGAAGGAGAAAAATGTGAGATTTGAAGAAGCAGAAAGAGATGCTTCTGATGACAGCGGAGAAGCATGCAATGCCAATGAGAGACGTAAACCTAAACCGCAGAAAAGAGTGGTAGAGACTGAAGGCTCAAGAGGTAAATATTTACTAGATAGCCCCAAAAAAACAAAATAAGAAACTCTTTTATGGAGGTTTTACTTATTGTGTAGATGAATTTAATTTATCAGAATTTGAAACTTATTACTTGTCTTTTCCTGTGTAGATGAACTAGAAGCTCTGTATGCATTGGCTGAATTGTCAGCTTCACTTACTCCGGCTGGTTTGATGAAATTAGGTGAGCATCGAATGGTTTTTTATTTATTCTTGTGTTGGGTAATTTGGGTTTTCCCATTGACGATGTATATTGTCTTGGTTTAGAAGTAAAGACCCATTAATAAATATCTGCAGCTTTCACCTTTTACCTTTCACATCAGGGTACATCTTTTTTACTTATCTCTAATGTTTTGTGTTGGATCCAGAATCATCTGCACAGTTGCAAAAAGAAAGAGTAGCTAACAACGTGGATGAGAAATCTAACACTCCGGAAACCGTATCTACAAGCCATACCAGAGAAAAAGCAAAACAAGCAGGACCAGAAGATAGGCTTCTACATGCGGTTTCCGCTACTGATAATAGAAAACTTACGTCTGCGCAGGAACTCGTCGATGGTAATGACGTCTCCATAGGGGAACTTGGCACCTCAAGAAGAAAACGTAAACCTCTACATAATAAGGTATTTGCAAATCTATAAATATGCGAAACCCGATTTTATCCTATTTGTTTATTGCAGGATCCTTGGCAAAGTCTTCCATCAAAAAGCTTAGGAAGCTTATGCTTGTATGCGTGAGTAATTTTTTTTTTGTGCTTCGTCTGATGATTTTTCTTTATTGTTTGCAGGAATTGGCTGATGTTTATCTGAAGACTCTGGTCAAAGAGAGACGTGCTGGTCAAGGACCAGCAAAACAGCTGAAAACCGCAAAGAACTCGGAAGAATTTTCTTCAACTAGCGATAAGAAAATAACTGGACCGGATGCAGTAGTGTCAGCTACACAAGTCTCAGGTTCGGGTCCAGCGAGTTTGCCGCAGAAACCACCAAACAGGCGTAAGATGAGTTTGAAGAAAAGTTTGCAAGAAAGAGCTAAAACTTACGAAACCACTCCTGAAAAGCCACATAGTTACGAAACATTTTCAGAACATGAATTATTAAAGGTGGAGTCTCTAACTTCATTTCTCTTATGGGCATCCAAAATCTGGTAATTTATTTCCTTATTCCATTTACAGAAGGTATCGACTTGTCTGTCATATCCATTGGTACGCCGAAGGTGCATATTTGAATGGTTCTACAGTGCTATTGACTATCCCTGGTTTGCAAAAATGGAGTTCACTGATTATCTAAATCATGTGGGACTTGGTCACGTTCCAAGACTTACTCGTCTTGAGTGGAGCGTCATCAAAAGGTTTGTTAGAGTTCATGACTTTTTTGTCTCTGGAAATGGGGTTCAGAAATGTATATTAAAATTCGAAAATGTTACTCATTCTGTATATTTTCAGTTCTCTTGGTAGACCTCGGAGATTCTCTGAGAGATTCATACAGGAAGAGCGGGATAAACTCAAACAATATCGTGAATCTGTGAGAAAGCATTATACAGAGCTCCGTGCAGGTGCTAGGGAAGGGCTTCCTACAGATTTGGCCCAGCCTTTATCAGTCGGGAATAGAGTCATTGCCATCCATCCTAAAACACGGGAAATTCGTGATGGCAAGATTCTTACTGTGGATCATGACAAATGCAACGTTCTATTTGATGAAACGGGCTTTGAATTAGTTATGGTAAATCTCAAATACCAATTCTGCTGACACAATTCACTTCTTGCGACTTGTAGATAATAATGTTTTACAGTTTAATCGTAGCTCAGATGGTTAACCAAATCCTTATTTTGACAGGACATTGATTGCATGCCTTTAAATCCATTGGAATACATGCCAGAGGGTCTGAGGAGGCAAATTGATAACTGCTTGTCAATAAGCAAAGAATCACAGCTTAATAGAAACCCAAATTCTGATGCATCTGTTCTGTTCCCACCTTCTGTGCTTGAAAATATCGACTTTTCCATGACTCCTCCCGTGAAACAGGTAAACAATGACGCTTGACTGGTCTGTCAAGCTCTGATCTTCTATTTTCTTCCCGTACATTTTTGGTAAACTCTATGCATAATTGAATAAGTCTCTACAGGATGATAGGGACAGGCCAGTCTCTACTGATCAATCATATAACACAAGTAATAGCAAAGCAAGAAGAGCTGAAATTCAACGAGCTCTGATGCTGAAGCATAGTTCAGATGCAGAGGTAATGATTATATGCATGCCATATTTGTGGGTAAATAGGCTCAAGTTAATGAACCTTGGATGCCCTTGGTATTTCTGACTTCAGATTGATCATTCTTAGTGTATAAACTTATTTTGTTTTTGTTTTCCGCCGAATAGAGTAAATCAATACTTGAGAAAAAAATTTTAATTCTCCTGTCATTTTTCTGATATTCAGGAAATGGAGCCAGAAATGCTTGGAATAGTCAGTGGTTCAAGGTCAATAGCACAAGCAATGGTGGATGCAGCTATGAAGGTAGTTATATAATACATGTTTGTTGTTGGGCATTCAACTATATGTAGAGAATTCAAAGTCATAAAACTCTCATCTTTTGTTTAAACGTATTTCACTGTGCGGCTGTAGGCTGCATCTTCGGTGAAGGGTGAAGAAGACGCAGGGAACATGGTGAAACAAGCTGTAGGCTCCATTGGCGAACACCAGCCATTAGATAACTTTGTAGAGACTACCAATGGCAGCTTGGATCATCATCACCAAAGCCGGTCTCCCTCAATCACAGCAGAGCCGATGACTAAAGGATTGATCGGATCAGGAAAAAACGAAACGCAAATGGCTTCAGAGCTTATCAGCTCTTGTGTTTCAACTTGGCTCATGATCCAGGTAAATGGGATTGGAAAGTTTCTAGGACTAACAAAAGTCTATTATGTAAAACAAAGAATAAAAAACTTTTCTGACTTTACTGAAATGGAAATACATAGCAGATGTGCACAGAGAAGCAGTACCCACCAGCTGACGTGGCTCAGGTGATGGAGACAGCAGTGAGTAGCTTGCAGCCACGGTGTCCCCAGAACATGCCGATCTACAGAGAAATTCAGACTTGTATGGGATGGATCAAGAATCAAATCATGGCTCTTGTAAGAACATGATAACAATTTTTGAGTCCTTTATTAATTAACCTGAGATCTTCAATCTGGAAAGAAAAAAAAAAAGAAGAAGATATCAGATTAACTGTTTCGATTGTAGAGGTTAGTATAGTTTTTAGCTAGTTAACAACTGAACAGCTTCTTGGTAGTTACCATTGATTCTGTAACTTTGAAGCTGCATTCTTTTTTCTTTCAGTTTTGTCCTCTTCTCAATTTCAAATTCTTCGAAAAATTGTTCTTGACGTTTGTTCTTCCCCTTGGGCCAGATCGGGCTTAACTTTAAAGCAATATTAACATCTCTCTCTCATCTTACCCTCTAAAATTACTGATTAGCCGATGTCAAAATGGTTTATTTACTGATTATCCGTAAATACGTAAGCCCTAAATCATAATCAAACTATGAAAGCCCAACACTCTTTTTTTTCCCACTATCCCGAAAGCCCAACACTGTCAAAAATTCATTAAAACAAAAAAACTAAAGCCGTAAAATTGAAATTGAATTTGAGAGGGTGGTTCCATCTGATTCAGACTGGTAATCGCCATAGACAATAGGTTGTGTGAATTTGATCGGCGATTAGCCGTCACACTGTTCGACAAAGAGAGATATACTTTTTACTTGGGAAGTCAAATTTTTGATTTCGATTAATTGCAACTGTTAAGCCACTCAGTAATGGCGGATTTCCAGACATCAACTCAACGGGCCAAGTGGATTTTCACTCCCCAGAAACTGGTATCCTGCTTCCCTTTCCATATTCTTTTGGATTCCCGAGAATATTATCTGAAATTGCGATATCATTTTGTCTATATCGAAAATCTTTGGGGTTTTCGATTCCATCATAAAGACTGTTTTCATCTGTGTTTTTTTTTTTTTTCCTCTCTTGTTTCTGTTTGGGTTAATGAGCATTTAGTTATTCTTAACCAAACGGAAGTGAAATTGTTCATTGTTCAATTGCTTGTCTATTTCGTTTTATGTGTTTACCAATGAAATACAGTTTTTTGGGCTTTGTCTTAGTGCTAGCTTTTCCAGCTTTTTGCTTCTTAATTAAGTGTGGTATTGTTTTTCTTCTTCTTCTTGTGTAGATATTGGTATTGCAACTAAGCTCTAGTGTTTTAATTGTAGGCAGAGAGATATAAAGCTGCTAACCAGAGGGCAGTGCAAATGCTGGAGAAGGTGCGTATTAAGTGTGTGATATGAAACTTTAGTCTGTATGCATGATGGATATTAACTTATTCTTTTTCATAGTGTGGTACAACGCAAGTTGAAGTAGATGCCAGTGGATCACTAACATATCCGACAGATAAAGTTGACGCAGGAGATCAAGGTAATATTTTTTTTAATCAACTATGGTTTGTCCAATATCTTCATACATATCATTATAGTTTTGTTGGTCAAAGTTTAAATTACGTCATTCGTCCAATATCTTCATTACGTATAATCTTAGTTTTGCTGGTCGAAGCTCAAATAATGTTACGCTTTGCTACTTTACTCTCAGCTGATAAGAAGCTTAAGCCTTTGAGTGTTGATGAAGAACGGTCCATGAGAGCATTTTATGAGGCTAAGGTCCAAGAAGTGTGCAGTGCCTTCGAATTTCCTCACAAGATTCAGGTGCATTGCTCCTCTTCAGATGGAAGTTTGTGATGATTTCAAAAGAATATTGCCTAATCTTGTTAGCTCTCTGAATTGATGTTTTTTTATAATCTTTTTTGCAGGCAACAGCCCTCCAATACTTTAAAAGATTTTATCTGCAGTGGTCTGTTATGCAACATCATCCAAAAGAAATAATGTACATTTCTTCTGAATCCTCAAAAATGCGCACAAGTTACCAATTTGCTTTCTATAAGAACTATGTTTTGAAAGTGTTTATCAAATTGAGCCAAGTATTTTTATTTTTTTTTCTTTCTCACAGGCTTATTTGTCTTGGTAGGATGTTGTAATTTGGACTAATTGATACCTTTCATTGAACAGGTTAACCTGCGTGTATGCAGCTTGTAAAATAGAGGAGAATCATGTATCTGCTGAGGAAATAGGGAAAGGGATTAAACAAGATCACCACATTATTCTCAAGTATGAGATGGCTGTTCTTCAGGCATGATATGAGTCAATCAATCATTAGCAGCTTGCCTATGTTTATTTATCCCGGATGTTACTTTCTCTCTCTGTTCTTCTGTTCATATTATATTAACTTTATGTGCAGAGTTTGGAATTTGATCTGATTGTTTATGCACCGTATCGTGCTATCGAAGGCTTTGTCAGTAATATGGAGGTAAATCTTGACTGTCTAAAATTTTTTCGTAGGTTTTCTTATGACAGCTTGGTTTTGAGTTAATAGGCAATTATTTTGTTGCAAGCAAATTTCTGAATGTTATCTTCAAGGAAAGAAATTGGTGAACCATAATAGGAAATTTTAAGCTTTTTAATGCTTTTTATTCGATGTGTAGTTTTTCATCCTTGTTTAACTTCACGCTGTCTCCAAAAGTGACATCATCTTTTCATCCTCTAGGATTTTCTTCAAGCTCAAGATGATGAAATCCAAAAGCTGGAGGTAGATCTCTCTCTTCATAACTGCAAGTCTTTTTACATAACGGGCCTTGTTGAAGTGTCATTTTCTCATACTGGCATAACATTTCAATTATTTTGCAGAATTTGCTCAAAGCGGCGACAGCAGAAGCCGATAAAGTTATGCTCACAGATGCTCCACTCCTCTTTCCTCCTGGCCAGGTGATAGTTTCTTTTTGTCTCTCTAGCCTTTGTTTTTATCAGATTAAATGTACATAATAACTTAAACCCATGGTTTGGGATATTTTAGTGAAGCTCATATATGCTGCTCAATAAATAAAAATTTAGGACGAAAGATGGTGCTTTGTTTTCTCTTTTACAGAGATATGGGTGAAAACTGCATTGATGAATCTTTATAGTATAGTAGTTTAGCTTATCGAAATAAACTCACCATGTTCATGATACGTTGGGTCAGATGATTAGGCTTCTACCTTATTGTATCTATAATGGATTAAGGGTCATGTCTCTATTTACTTTTACCGTAAAGTGTCTAGGGTAAGGGAAGTGAGTGAGTGAGTTAGGTAACGAGTATTTGGTGATCGTGGGAGGAGCTCCATTGTTATCAAATTCCTCAAGTTACTTTGTAATCCGATCATTATCTTCTACACGTAACAGTTCCTTCTTGCAGGATATTTTTTCTTTTACTGGTATATCTAACACAAGAAGTATCACAAATTTCTGTCTTGTGTCTCAGTTGGCGTTGGCTGCTTTGCGTATTGCAAATAGGATTCTTGGAGTGGTTGACTATGATAGGTTATCTCCCTTTAAACACCATATAGTCATCGTACAATTATGTTCCTATTATTTAATCTCTTGGCCTCTATTTTCGTTATATGCAAGCTTTTTACTGGTGCAGGTACCTAGAGAACATTGTTTCTCAACCGAACTCGGAGCACACGACTTCAGAGCTCACAAAGTTACTTGATGACATCGAATCTTTGGTACACTACCTTTATAATATTTTCTCATAATCATGAAACTTTCAAATCTAAAAGTTAGTTTTACTATATGCTCTCACCCTTTTTGCAGGTAAAGAACTACAAGTCCCCAAGTGAAAAGGACATGAAGCATATCAACCGGAAGCTAAAATCTTGTCTAGGACATAGTTCTTCACATGACGAGTATAATTAAAACCTTTCTGCTCTTGATCCTTGTAACCTCTTCATATCTATATTTCATAGTAATTTTTGTGTGCTTATTCTATCGACTCTCTCTTTCTCTATTCATTTTCCCCAGGAGTAAGAAACGGGAGAAGAGATCGAAGCACAAGTCACATAGGAGCTCCAATGATACACCCAACGGTGCATCTATAGGTTGAGTTTCTCGTTTGGCCATTAGCAAATTATTTCATGGCACGTTAGCACAAATCCTCTTTTCTAAGTTTTTCCCCCTGTTGTAGTCCTTACTATTAAGTTTGAATAATCTTAAAATTGGGAAATTTATGTTACAGAGAAAGAAAAAAAAGTTGTATTATGCAAGAGATTATACAATTCACATGATTCAGCTCACTCTAAAAATAGTAGAAGATGCTTTTCCGGATAATAAATTTTTCGCAATGTCACTACTACATTTTAGACAATTCATCAAACCTTATTTCTTTGGCGTTCTTAGTACTTAGTAGTAAGATTAATGTAATTTGGATTGTGAATGAGAAACAAATGAAAGTTAACTTTTTCGACAAAAAAAAAGAAAGATTCTTTGTTGTGGTTGTGGAGTTCGTCAAGGAAAAAAAAAAACATTCCGAAAATTTAACGGAAAATCGAATTTCAAAATCGTCTATTGGATTTTTGAATGTTGGAGAAAGCAAATAGCAATATGTCGTTCTTGATCGCCGCTATATAAAACGCTGCCATCGAGTATTCGTATCCGTAACTAAACTAATTGATCCCAAAACTTGAAACGAACAAAAATGGCTAACATGGCGAGCTCTGGCCTTGCTTACCCTGAGAGGTTCTACGCCGCCGCATCGTACGTCGGCTTCGACGGATCTGTATCGTCGGTGAAACAACTCAGCTCCAAATTCTCCAACGATTCGGCTTTGCTTCTCTTTGCGCTGCACCAGCAGGTCCCTAAATTTCTATCTCTCATCTTCTCCAATGCTAAACTCGCCTTTTCGGATTCCGGTATTGAATTCCACGAGATCTTCTGGTCATTTAACAACATGTTGATTTCTACTTTCTCATCAGTTTTGTTATTAAATGGCGCAATTTGCGTCTTTGCCTTAGCTTTTTGTTTAGGATTTTATGATTGGATTTGCATGTATTCGATGGGTTTCATTGTAGACGTGGTCGAAATGGTTGTTTTTTCTCGTTTACGATAGAAATGAATGTTTCGGGTAGATAGATTAGCTTCCAGACGATGCTGACCTGGGAATGGAACAGTCTTATACTTCAAAGATGATCCCACAATATTTTCATTGCTACGAGATTTCAGGTTCATGCTCTTCCATTGGTTCTAAGTCAAGATTCGAAATTGTGGTAGACTATTATGAATCTATGATACATGATGCTGAAACTTTTTTTTTTATCTTTTCCTTGATAGAGAATTTTCTTCTTTACCAATTGATTGGCGAGTCAACTTATTTCATCATCCTTGTGATACTGATCTTTTATTTTAACAGGCTACTCTAGGACCTTGCAGTATACCAAAACCTAGTGCGTGGAATCCAATAGAGCAAAGCAAGTGGAAAAGGTTAGAATCACTTCTGTGTCGGCCAATATCTATCTGCCATTCTACACTAGGAGAGGCTTTAGATTCTGTCAAAGTAGCTTCATAGTGCAAGGATCAAGATGTCTCATAAATTAGGGCAAGGTCCTTGTGAACTTTCCTAAGAGAAGTCCATGTTTAACTAGTTGGCAGGGACTTGGAACCATGCCCGCCATTGAGGCAATGCGTCTCTTTGTGAAAATTCTAGAGGTAACCAACATGGATATTTATGCTCATTTTCTCTTAGTTTGTGGTTAATAGACTAATTTCTTCCTATTGCTCACTTTTAAAAAGGAAGAAGATCCTGGTTGGTATCCAAGGACATCTAACTCTGTTCCAGAGCCTGCTGTAGATATCCAAATCAGTGTGAGTTTTAGATCCCAAATTAAGCAATTTCATCGCTACATAGGATCAATTTTTATTTTTATGTATGCATTTGGTAGCAAATACCAATGCCTCGTCTGATGTGTTTGATCCTTGTGTATAACACCATTCCATGCTTAGGTTCAGACTTTTCTTTCCTGTTGCTAAAGAGAAGTATGTTACTTCTTAGTAAGTTCATTCTCTGTCGCAGAGCACAAAGGCCGAGCCTGGTGTTGAGAATGTCGCTTCATTTGGCGAGACAAATACGACTTCTACCAAGGATGGGCACTTGACGGAAACCCAAGATAAAGATGTAGTTTTGGAAGGCCCAAATACTGTTTCTGTGTATAACCAGTGGGCTGCACCACTGACATCAGGGCAGCCACCAAAAGCTCGGTATGAGGTAATATTTTATCTAACTCTTGTGGAACATGATCTCTTCCTGTATTTCACTCTTTTCTAATTCCTTTTTTTTTTATATTCGTTTCAGCATGGAGCAGCGGTTATTCAAGATAAGATGTATATGTATGGTGGCAATCACAACGGGCGTTATCTAGGTGATCTTCATGTAAGCAACTTTTAGCTTTTTTGTATAGCGTTAACTGATATGATTGAAATATTTGGTTCAGTTTTGCCTCGAAAATCTTCTCCAAGTTTTGTGTGACACTCCTGCTAACAATTTGGAAACATATCTTCTGTGAATGGTGTTTCAATTACAGGTTCTAGATTTAAAAAACTGGACTTGGTCAAGAGTTGAAACCAAAGTTGTGACTGAATCACATGAAACATCATCTCCAGCAATACTAACTCACTGCGCTGGTCATTCTTTGGTTAGTATTTTAACTTGCATTTTGTTTTGTTTTTTCTCCATTGATTTTCTAGCCTTGAGATGTTTAAGGCAGGTTCAGGGAAAAGTACATCTCTTTATGAAATCCACATGCTACTAGTTTATAGCAGAAAATAATCTAATATTCTGATTGGCCTTCTTTGTTTGTTCTGTAGATACCATGGGACAACAAGCTTCTGTCTGTCGGTGGTCATACAAAGGATCCCTCAGAATCCATGCCAGGTAGGAGTTAAAACACTTTTGAAAATGGTTAAATGCAGTTTCGTATATCAGTTTTTTCTTCTGTTTTTCTCATCACAGTGAAGGTCTTCGATCTGCATACCTGCACATGGTCAATCTTAAAGACATACGGAAAGCCACCGGTGAATAATCTTTTCTCCCAAATTGTCTAATCTGTATATGGGAAATATTCCAATCTAGTAAACAAGTAAAAACTTTTGAACATCAGGAAGAAAAAAAAATGAAAAGTTGCTCTCCGTCGTCCTTTGTTTTAATTTCAGGTGTCAAGTTGCATTCTGAATCCAATAATTTATTGATATCTTTTTTGATATTGGAAACTGAGTATGTAGTTTGGCTGCTTAAAATGAGACTATTTTTATAACTCTCTCTTGCTTGCAGGTTTCGCGTGGAGGTCAGTCAACGACCCTTGTGGGGAAAAGGTTGGTGATCTTTGGCGGCCAGGATGCAAAGAAATCGCTTCTGAACGATCTGCATGTACTTGATCTGGATACCATGACCTGGAATGAGATAGATGCCGTGTAAGATCATACGACATTTCTGCATTTTATTTTCTCTTTTGAGAAAGCCAGGTCCTTTAAAGATATAACTAAAAGAATGAAGGAATTTATAAAGCTGCCAACTATATCTACTTTTATATCTAAGTTGTCAATGAAAAATCAGCAGTTCAGGGTTTAAACTGCTGTCAACTTGCAGGGGTTCTCCTCCATCTCCGAGGTCTGACCATGCTGCTGCAGTGCACGCTGAGCGTTACCTTCTTATCTTTGGCGGAGGATCACATACAACTTGTTTTGATGATCTGCACGTCCTTGGTCTACAAACTGTATGTTAGGCTGCTTTTGTTTCAGCAATTCTCTTTGTCGGCTTCTTGACATATCTGTTTCCATAATCTAGATGGAGTGGTCAAGACATATACAACAAGGTGAAACACCAACTCCACGTGCTGGACACGCTGGTGTGACGATTGGGGAGAACTGGTTTATTGTTGGTGGTGGTGATAACAAAAGCGGTAGGTTTCTGCGCTTTTTCTCTTTATCTTCCCTGCTTTTCGACCCCTGCATGTGTTGCTCTTTTTGTAACATAACTGGAGCCGTTCGTGGGAAAAAACTTAGATAGTTGCTTCGCTTCTTTTTTTCTTTTGTACAGTGTGATTAATTGTGATATTTCCTGGTACTTTACCGCAGGGGCATCTGAGACAGTTGTATTAAATATGTCAACTCTTGCGTGGTCAGTACTCACTTCAGTCCAAGGACGTGTACCTCTAGCTAGTGAGGTAGTTCAAGAAACATACCCATTTTGAATTTTCTATATAAGTCTCCTACTCATTATTCCTGAAACATGAAACTTGAATTTTCCAAGACCTTGAAGAAATTAGTCTTGTGATTTCTTTTTCACTCTTTCCGAATTGAGCTGCAAATATTACTTTGATGACAGGGATTGAGTTTAGTTGTGAGCTCATACAATGGCGAAGACGTAATCGTCGCTTTTGGTGGATACAATGGACATTACAACAACGAGGTACCCATAAATACATTTTGTCCTCTGATATGGTTGTGAACTCGGTTATTGATTCTGGTTTTTTGCCAATCAGTTGAGTGTTCTTAAACCAAGCCACAAATCAAGCTTGAAATCAAAGATTATGGGTACTTCTCCTGTGCCAAATAGCGTTTCTGCTGTTTTTAATGCCACGGCCAGAGATATTGAGTCTGAGATCGAGGTGAGCAAAGAACGCAAAGTCCGGGAATTTGTCATGGATAATGTAAGTCCCGTCAGATTTTTCCCCTCCTTAAACTGTGTCTATTATAACAAAGTAGACTAGATAATCACATAAATTATGAAGAGGTTTGACAATTCATCTCCAATATTTTTCCTTTGTTCCTCGAATACTAAATCCACAGATTGAAGGAAAAAGCGAACGCATTATCACAACCCTCAAATCGGAGAAGGAAGAACTGGAGGCATCACTCAGCAAGGAGAAGATACAAACTCTCCAACTAAAGGAAGAGTTAGCAGAGACAGAAACGCGAAATACAGAGTTGTACAAGGTAAAAATACTATCACCTTGATGGATCTCTCTCTTGCCTTTTATCTCGATTTTCTCAGCATTATTTGTATTTTTGATGTGTAGGAACTTCAATCTGTGAGAAGCCAACTTGCAGTGGAACAATCAAGGTGTTTCAAACTAGAGGTATATAGATCACTTTTCTTTCCTTTTGAAAGCTTTTGTAAGTTCCGGGTTGATTTCTGAATCTCTCTAATCCCCAAAAAAAAGCCTCTCCGGGGTTGGCCAAATCCTAACAAAAGTCGGTCTAAGTGCTCGCAGGTTGAAGTTTCAGAGCTAAGACAAAAGCTTCAGACAATGGAAACGCTTCAAAAGGAACTCGAACTCCTCCACCGTCAAAGAGCGGTTGCGTCTGAACAATCCGGCATGAATGCCAAACGACAGAGCTCTGGTGGCGTCTGGGGCTGGCTTGCTGGAACTCCTCCGCCAAAAACATGATTCCTCAATGAAATTTTTGTTTCCTGTACTTCCTTCTCTTTTTCATTTCCAATCTCTTCCTCTATATCAAAATATTAACCTTTTATAAAAAAAAAGAAAGGATAGAGAAATATAATACAGAATTTCTTTTTGTCCCCTTCTCAGGCATGGTTTTTACTGAAAATAAGGTGTAAATGGGGTTTTTTCTCTACAAACGTATGCTGATTTGTGTTTGGTACTAATGTTACTGTTAGAGTAGAGATATAAATTCATTATAGGATTTTTGGATTGATAAGTGTGTTTACCATTTACCACTACATGTGATTTACATACTTCATCAACTAATAATATCTTTTTAACTTTAAAACTTGATGACAACCAAACATTTGATACGTGTAGTAACAGCTAGCTATTATGGATTCTGAAAACTTTTAAAATTGATTACAGCTACAAAGGCATAATCTATGTGTTGTTTGTGTGTTCTTCTTGAACTTATTTTTTTCTTTTGAAAAAAAATGTTCTTCTTAAACTTAGATGGATTCCAATTTCGAAGATATAAAAAACAGATTCAGACGTAATAAATTGACTGTTCCTGTGAGGACATGATAGTGGACACTATGACGTAATTCCCGTCTTATGATGTGGCAATTCAGTAATCGGTAAATTTTCTCTCAAATCTCTTTTTTTTATGGTTTTTTATTTGTTTTTTTGTGTGTCGTTTTGGTTTTTTAATTGCTGTATGAATCTTTCTCTCGATTTACATTTTTTTTTTTGAAAATCCGTCTCTTTCATTTTCTCTTCCAGAACCGATACGGATAATCTCGCAGGATTGCTAGAGGTCTTAGGGTTTTTGTCGATTGTAATTTGCAAAACTGCATTCATTCGGTGCTGTACGTGATGAACGATGATGCTGAGGTTGCCCAACAAACGGATTCGATTGATAATCCCGAGATGAACCCTACGGTTTTGGGTGATGCTGATGTTGATTCGAGCGTAAATGTTCAAGGGAGATCGCAACTCATTGATGATGCTGCAGCTTCACCTATGGAGCTCGATTCTACGGTTAGTAATGACGATGGCGATGGAAATGGCGATGCTAGGGTTTTCGAGAGTGAGAGATCGGAAAAGGCTGATCTCATTGCCTGCAAACGGAGTGAGGAAGATGATATAAGTGAAACGAAACCTAGGGTTTCTGAGGTTAAAAGCGAGGATACAACTGATAGCCAGATTGAGAGGTCTGATGACAGTCCTGAGCTCAAACAAGATGTTTCCGATGATGATCAATCTAGTGAGCTTGGCTCCGAAGCTGATGAGAAGTTATCGAATGCTGCTTTCGAGGAAGAAACGCGAGGAGATTTGGAGATACATGCGGTTTCCGATTACAAATCTCTCTTATCTGAGTTTGATGATTATGTTGCAAGCGAGAAAATAGGTTCTGGAGTTTCGAGGGCATTGAGCTACGGGTTTGAAGTGGGCGACTTGGTTTGGGGAAAAGTTAAGTCTCATCCATGGTGGCCTGGTCATATATTCAATGAAGGTTTTGCGTCTCCCTCTGTTCGTCGCATGAGGAGGATGGACCATGTGCTTGTAGCGTTTTTCGGAGATAGTAGCTATGGCTGGTTTGATCCTGCTGAGCTTATTCCCTTTGAACCGAATTTAGCTGAAAAATCGCAGCAGACTGTTTCGAAGCACTTTGTGAGGGCTGTTGAGGAAGCCATGGATGAGGCGAGTAGAAGGTCAGCTCTTGGGTTGACTTGTAAATGCCGGAATCCTTATAACTTTAGGCCTACTAATGTTCAAGATTACTTTGCTGTTGATGTCCCGGATTACGAGCTCCAAGGCGTTTACTCTGCTGAGCAGATTAAGAAATCTAGGGATAAGTTTTCACCTGTCGAGACTCTATCGTTTGTGAAGCAATTGGCTTTAGCACCTCAAGAGTGTGATTCAGACAGTTTAAATTTTTTGAAGAAGAAAGCAGTGGTTTTTGCTTTCCGCAAGGCAGTGTTTGAGGAGTTTGATGAAACGTATGCACAAGCCTTTGGGACCAAATCTGTGCGCACTGCAGCGAGTATGCATGAACCTCACAATAGAGCACCCCCTCGAGGTATTGTCAATTTTCAGAAATCATGGGAGATCATTTCCGTTTATGTGTAATCTTTGCGTTGTATGTGGAACTTTTCTATGCAGACCTGAGCTAGTATGTGTTACAGAGATGTGAGATATTATAACTTAGTGGTTTGGTGAGTGTTAGGTCCTCTGATTTCACCTTTTCTAGGCTCGTGATTTTAGGATTTATATCTTTTAGTTGTATTCTTTACATTACCACCCCTGAACGAAGCACAAAGTAAGGTTAATGTTCAAATCTGCATTGCACAAGTTGGCCTAATGACGATTCTGCGCCTCTTTCTATTACTGGGAGTCCCCCCATACGTTAACCGTGTTTGGTTTGATATCTATTGTCTTGGTGGTTGATGTGCTCTTCCAACTTCTCATTTTTGCAGCTCCCTTGAGTGGCCCACTGGTCATAGCGGAAACTCTTGGTGACTTGAAGAGCTCTAAAAAACCCACAAAGGTTAAGGATTCGAAAAAACAAGACAAGTATCTTCTCAAACGAAGGGATGAAGCTGGAGATAAAACTATTCCATTTGGCCAAGTTGAAGCAAGTGCAACCACGGCCTTTGGTGGATCTTTGGACGGGGATTTTGTGCTACAGAGAAGAGCTCCAACGGTTCAAAATCCAATGAAAGATGAGCAGTCTGGGATTGTGAGCATGGATTTCACCTCTTCAAGTGCAGCTATTCCTGGTAAAGAAAGTTCTGTTTCAAAGATCTCTCTTGATGAAGAAAAGGATTTAGCTGAAGAATCAAAGGAGAAATTGGAAGAAAAGACTGTTGTATTTCCAGAGCATGGAAAATCTGAAGCTATGGCGACTCTTAAACAAGAGGCTGGACCAGATTCCGGATCAGCTGGAAACTCTCTCCAGCCCCTGCTTGAGTCTCCTCGAGGTTCTCATACCTCAGCATCTGGTGGGAAAAGTTCCACAGGGTCCGTAATCAAGAAAGTCAAAGTTATTAAACGACCATCAAGCGAAATGGGCTCTGAAAATCCTCCTTCAGAGCCGGTAAAGAAAAAGAAAAAGAAGAAAGAGCCCAACTCCGATCATCCAGAAAAGAGGAAGTTTTTATCTTCTGGGGAAGCTGGTGCCAAGAAATTGTCCCAGCTTGGTTCAGCGCATTTACAATCCTATATGGAAGTTGATGTGCCGCAACTGTTGAATCATCTGCAAGATCTCTCTCTTGACCCTTTCTTTGGTTCTTCAGTTGCTTCTTTTGGAGCTGCTAGGAAATTCTTTCTCCGTTTCCGTTCACTTACTTACCAGAAAAGCTTGACTGTGTCTTCATCTGATGCTATTGCGGAAAGTGTCAGAGACGCAAAACCCTTAAAACCTATCAAGAATGTGAACAGAACCGCAGATCCATCAAAAGCTGGAAGAAAACGCCTCTCTTCGGATCGTCAAGACGAAATCCCATCAGCTAAGAAATCGAAGAAAACTAATCAGCTGAAATCATTGGCTTCTGAGAAGAAGATAAAACGAGAAGCAAAAGATAGTATAAAACCAGTTAGAGAGCAAAGCGGTGCGGTTCATGCAAAACCAGCAAAAGCACAAACCGGGAAGAAAACGGGTCCGTCAGCGAAGGTGGTTGAGCCCACAATGCTGGTCATGAAGTTTCCACCTGGCACATCTCTCCCTTCAGCTGCATTGCTAAAGGCGAGGTTTGGTCGGTTCGGGCTGTTAGATCAATCTGCCATCAGGGTTTTCTGGAAATCCTCGACCTGCCGTGTTGTCTTTCTGTATAAAGCCGATGCACAGACTGCTTTTCGATATGCAACAGGAAACAACACTCTCTTTGGAAACGTGAACGTAAGGTACTTTCTTCGTGACGTGGATACTCCTAAACCTGAGCCTCATGAACCAGAAAACGCAAAGGAAGATGATGAGCCACAGAGCCAGTGGCTAGACCAAGCACCGCCACTTCACCAACCAATCTTACCGCCACCAAACATCAACCTCAAATCCTGCTTGAAGAAACCCGTCGATGAACAGAGTAATAGCAGTAGCAATGGGAATGGTAACCGAGGAACGGCAAGAGTCAAATTCATGTTAGGGGGTGAACAAAACTCGATTAAAGCAACCACCGAGCCATCATTCTCCAATAGAGGACCTTCTGCATCATCCTCATCATCATCATCAACTATTGCAACGGAATTTTTTAGTAAGAAGTTTCAAAATGTTGTTCATCATCATCAACAACCTTCAACATTGCCTCCAATTCTTCCTCTCCCTCCACAATACTCGAAACCTATTAAAACAGTGGACCATGTCGAACCACCGATGCCACCTTTCAGGAACGTCCGTGGCCCGAGCCCGGTGGTTGGTGCAGGAGACATCTCTCACCAGATGCTCAACCTTTTGTCAAAATGCAACGACGTTGTGGCTAACGTCACGGGCTTGTTGGGCTACGTTCCTTACCATCCCTTGTGACAAAACAAAGCCCGTTAGATACAAATATATAATATAATGTTGTTTTAAGTATCCGTGTTTGATTTTGGTAATATATTTTTGTATGTTAGACATTAGTTTGGCTCGTTATTTATTTTTCTCATGTATTACAATTCATAATGGACCTCTCTTCCTCTCTTTCCTTTCTCTCTACATGTGTGTAATTTTCGTGTTATAGTTTTTAAGTTATATATGCCATGATATTTGATGCATCACGTGTTAGATTACATGCTCTCATTTCTCTACAACCTACCTGGTGTAGAAATTAAGCATGCCCCTTTCTATGGCTAAGTTAGATTGAAATCATACCAAACAAGAAAGTTTTATGAAGAAAAAATGTAATCATAATCCCAAAGATTAGAACATTGAAACGAAACCGGACTAAAATATCATATTCGATTTTGTAAATAAAATTAAAAAAGGAATTGTTTACCTTTATTACCTCTAAAGGCTGGTATTCCATTTTTCAAGCAAAATACGAGTTTTGCTATTCCGCTTGAATTTTCTTTTATTAATTTTTATAAACCAATGGAAAAAAGGTAATTCATATTACCTCGTTTAATGCGATAATTGGAAGGAGAGAGGAAGAGAGGACATGGTACCAAGGACGTTTCGAACACGTGATCCAAATGATGGTGGTACAATCCCTACCAATTGGACCAGTTTCGATGTGGTACCGGTTGTTAACATTTTATAATTTTATATGTGTAAAATATGACAAAGGAGAGACGCTTCCCCTCACTATCTGGGTTTTATGAACAGATGCAAAACTAACTTTAGTCATCTTTCATTCGAACAAATATTTTTCTGGCAACTTCCATTGTAAAAGAGAAAGCAAAGCCAATATAAACAAGAAAGGAAAAAATCAACCGCAGCTTAAGAAATACATCTGAAGTTTGGTTTTGAAGTGTCCATCACATCACATGTCTGGATTAGCCTCCTCAGGAATGATTTCTAGTGTGACCCTCTCTTTATTTGATCTTTCCACAACTACTTGCATCCGCTTCCCAACTCTATCGTCTATTATCTCTATTATCTGCAATTAAACTTTCATTCACACATGAATTTTCTATTCTACCGACTAAGAACTAAGAAGAAGTAGAGGGGAGAGAGAGAGAGATTGAGAAGTGATACGTGCCTCTTTGATGGTCTCCACCGGCTTCCCATCAAATCTCACAACAACATCACCTGGTTTGAATCCAGCTCGATCAGCCGGTGATCCTGGAATCACCTGCAAAACAGTGATCATGCAAATATTATTGGTGGATATCCAAAATTTGACACAGCTAAGATTATACCAGTCAACTATGGATCTTCTTGATGGATAGATACTCACGGTGGGGACAAGAATGCCTCTTTCGACATCAGGAAACATCGGGTCTCGTTCTTTTAGCTGAGCAAGGATCATTTTATTGAGTTCGATCATTTTTAACCCAAGCCATGGACGAATAACTCTACTGCAACAATAACTTTATATCACTCTTCCTCTACACATGTAAGATGTGACACAACCAAATCCAATCAAAAGTTATAGATATTTACTAACATACCCGCTCTTTTTGAAGTGCTCAATGATTTTGGAGACTGAGTCGATTGGTACAGAAAATCCGAGCCCATCTGCAGCTAGGACTTTCATGATGTTAACACCTATCACTTCTCCATCTAAATTCACGAGAGGTCCACCAGAGTTTCCCTGGCACACAAATAGCACAAGTATAAGAAAATCAAAAACGATCTTCAAGCCAAGTTTTAAATGCATAGCGAAAGAAAGATGTGAGTTTACAGCATTGATCGCGCAGTCTGTTTGGAGATATTCTCTACGTATGCCTCCTAAACCCAAATCACTGCTTTTGCGATCAACACAACTGGCACACAAAGCAAAATCAAGCACTTGTGACTGCAAAAACTTTTAAAAAAAAAAAAGAAATCAAGCGTTTGTGGGTACATGTGTTTACTTACCTGACAATACCAGCAGTTATTGTGTTCTGAAGAGAAAGAGGACAACCCACAGCTATTACCCAGTCCCCTGGACAAAGCTTACTCGAAAAACCAAGTTTAGCAGTTGGCAATGGCGTCTTTGACTTAATCTTCACTAATGCTATGTCGGATTGCAAATCTGCGTTCACCACCACACCTTCGAACGTCCTACCGTCTTGCAACGTCACATCAACCTATAATTCACCAACTCTAAACTTTACATATATTCCATCAAACATATCCCATCGAGGTAATTCATTCAGAAGACCCTAATCTTAGTTTCCTACAGCTCCGATGATTAACCATGTATATTTTAAAACATACAACATGAGCACAAGTCAAATATCGTATAAACAAACCAACATAGTACAAGAACCATATGATATAATTCAGAAACAGTATTAATACTATGCCTCATAGCATACTCAACGGGTAAAGAAATCTTTGTTCAATTTCCCAATTCTTTTCATTCCAGCCACATATGAGTTTGATCATCTCCTAAACTCACCCTCCCTTTAGAAGATTGACGAATGTTCTGAAAGTCGACTACAACATGAGCACAAGTCAATATCGTGCCATCAGCATCGATGATTGTTCCAGAACCGATACTCTTCCCCGTAGAAATTCCATAAAAACCTAGAAAGAAAAACAACCCTTATAAATTCTACAGCCAAAAGAAATGAAATCAAAAGAGAAAAAAGAAAACAGAATTAGACCCTGAGGAACTGATAGATTGACAACTGCTGGTCCAATTCTTGCAGCTGCATTAGCAATTGTGTCTCTTCCCAAGTACCCGCTACTTGGTTTCGGACTATCCGAAGCTTCAACAGGAACTCTCTCCTCGTCGTCGTTTGCATTTGCAGGTGCTTCTGATTTTGGGCTGACTCGGGAAGAAAACGCCGCGATATTCCCTGCGTATATATATAAGGAATAAGAAGTTTTC
The DNA here is from genome assembly GCF_000478725.1 of Eutrema salsugineum. Lineage (NCBI taxonomy): Eukaryota > Viridiplantae > Streptophyta > Magnoliopsida > Brassicales > Brassicaceae > Eutrema > Eutrema salsugineum. Next base: position 4,161,895 of record NW_006256547.1, on the reverse strand, counting down.
ACAGATCAAATTTACATAAACCTTAATTACGAACCAAACAAGCTTTGATCTGGACGATGAATTAGACCCTGTGGAATCTGCCAAGGTAATGACAGAGATTCTTTAACAGATTCCGGGATAGCCAGAGAGATTGTCGTTCCTAGAATACATATCACATCCACATCAAGTATACATTTCAGCAATATAACATCACATTTTGAAACAGAAAGTATGGAAAAATAAAATACAAATATGTAAGAGCTTAGAGGTTACCTGCATCTGGATTAGTTTTAGCATAAACAATTCCGGACGTAGTGGTAGCAACAGCGACGATGCGAATCAGTGAGCTTTGCTTGGAAGATGAGACTGCCCTTCTCTGCCTCAGAAAAAGATAACAGCTCGGTTATTGAATTTTAATCAATTTTAATCAATCATGATGCGTAGTCGGAGAGAAGAGCTGAACCAGAAAATTCATCATCGCAAAAATCCAGAAGATTTCTCTCACTTTGATTGCTAAACCTCTCTGCAAGTCAAAACCTCCATAGGTTTCTTCCAGAGCAATATTAATGGGCCTCTCAATTAGGCCCAAAGTAAATGCCCAAGTTGATCAAACGCATTTTCAATTTACTTTGATTAAGAAAATTCCTTATTTAACTAACACAACGATAATCTACTTTAATTAATGTCATCACTTTTGAGAATTAAACAAGTTACCTTCTAGATACCATTTATTTAAGTTATCTTCTGACAAATACCTACGGATTCAATTTCTGTGTTTTTTTTTTCTTCGATTCAAGTGGAAAAAGGAACGAAATCCAGAACTTAATTTATTTGATTAGACTTGAAACTTAAAAGAGAACATACCAAGAAATTAGTTCTTTCATTACAAAATAGCGTAGAACATAATCTTCCATTGGTTTCATGGACAAACCAGCGGAGATAACACAGAAAAAAAACTACACAAATCCCTAAAGAAAACAAGATGTTGTTCAAGATCGATGTAACCAAAGCAACAGAGCCTAAAAACAGCGATTTCGTAACGCAAATCTCTTTTTAAGCCTTCTTAGGAGATTTTGGTGAAGGTTTCTCAGCTTGAGAAGAAGCAGCAGCTTTCTTGGGAAGAAGAATTGGATTGATGTTTGGAAGAACTCCTCCGCTTGCGATGGTGACTCCGTGAAGCAGTTTCCCCAATTCTTCGTCGTTCCTTATCGCCAAGCAAAGATGCCTCGGGTTTATCCTGTTCTTCTTGTTGTCCCTCGCTGCGTTTCCAGCGAGCTCGAGAACCTGACACCGAACGAAAATCGAAAGAGAGAGAGTAGATTCGTTAGATCAGATCGAAGCAGAAATGGAAACTCAAGCAGATCCATACAACAATTCAGAATTCCAGAAAATTAGGTGAAAATTGACTGATTCCCTACGCAAGCCCTAAATCAATTTCCGACGAACCATTTCTCTAAAATACAATCAGAATGCACATCTAATAAGAAAAATGCAAAGAAAGAAGGAGATCTGAGATTTACCTCGGCAGCGAGGTACTCGAGAACGGCGGCGAGGTAGACCGGAGCACCGGAGCCATACCGAATCGCGTACCGACCCTTCTTCAGGAAACGAGCGATACGACCAACAGGGAACTGGAGACCGGCCTTAACCGACTTGGAAACACTCTTCTTCCTATCTCCTCCTCTTCTTCCTCCTCTCCCTGGCTTCGTTGTTGCTGCTGGTGACTCCATTGCAAACAGAGAGATTCTTAACAAACGGATCTAAAAAAAATGCACACACTATTACTGTTTTTTTCCTCTTTCGGTTTGGTGGCGGTTTACGATATGCTGAAGATGATGACTCAAGTATGGTGTATCTATATATATATCACCTACTGCCACGCTGGCGATCCATGTATTAATGAAGTCACCCGTTCAGATTGTTTCTTGTTGCTTCTTTATCCAACGGTCACTGTTACACGATGATTGATGATGATGTTGTTGTTCACAATAAATCGTCATATTCAGTTACTACACGTGGGAGCCGCAAAGGAAGGAAGATATAAACACTCGTGTAATCTCAGCCGTTAGATTCATCCCCCACGTTAAACAAGCTTTCTATCTTTCCTTCTTTTTTCGTCAATTAATTACACACAAGTAAACAATAATTAATCTTGCTTAATATACTTAAATTACTACAAATACTTGTTGCTTACATTCAATTACAAAAACGAAAATCAGTATCAAAAAAACTTGATCAAGAAAGAGAGTTTAGAATATTCAGCTGTAATCTTCTAAGCTCCATGACAAAAACAGAAGCATCATCAATAGCTGCTCGAGCTGCAACCAAAGCTTGTTGGAGCTCGGAGTTAACGAGATAATAAGAACATATCTCTTTGAGAATCACATCGTGACGCTCTTGAAGCCTCGCCACATTCTCTTCCGCAGCAACCAAAGCTTCATTCACCAGCCTCAGCTTCTCAATGGCTCCACGTCTCTGCCTCAGGATGGGACTGAGAGCAAAGAAGAACGATCCCGAAAGAGCAATTGTAGACAGAATTATTATGTTTCCATAAAGATCCATGAATGGAAATGGGTTTTGGCAAAGAGAGAGAATATTGAAGGAATGATATTATTATATAGAGTAGATTCATTACTTGTTAAAGATGGTTGAGATATTTATTCTTTGCTTCTCCATGGAATTTTCTTTTGTAACTTCAAGGGACGTTGTTGTGATCGTTCTCTTCGTGGTCTTCTTTCTCTTGGGCGTTTCATTGCCTCTAAACGCTGCCGCCGGATTTCTGGATCAGCCCATCCTTTTCCCCAATCAGAGAAACCGCTGTATGTTCTGCGTTGTCTCAACGAAACGAGCATGTCGGCTTCTGGGTATACATAGAGTGGCTTGTCCTCTTGGAAATCTAGTTGCTTCTTCCCTTTTTCTGTTGGTTCTATATATGCAATCTCAACTCGACGACCCTGCAACACATATCAGCAATAGATTCTTTCAACAATTTAAACTAAATATGTGACTCTAGCTTTTTCAATGAAGGATCATGAATCTAAAGAAGAGATGTTGGTTTTTTATTTTTAACTAGTGTACCTACCTTGTTATCCATCTCTTTGATGTATCCCTCGGCTTCCATGATACGGGCAAGACCTTTCCACCAAAGACGATCTATTTCCATGAATTTTTGGGACTGCACCCAACAAAATGCATCACATGAAGAATATAATAAAGAACGTAATGCATTATGTAATTTGTTGAAATAGTAGATTACCTGTTCCCTGATTCTACTGATGAAGAACAGAAGATTCGGCTTGTGAGACAATTTCTTCTGTTCGCTGTTGCCGAGTCCATAGTCTTCATATGATGTATGCTCAGAGCTATTCTCTACCTGCAACTAATCTACTAGCAGCTTAAGAGCCCGAAAGAACAGTTATAACAGAAGATATCTCAATGATTTACTAGAAATATGTTTGATTGTATATCAGTCATATGGAAAGAGCAAACTTCCAAACGAAATTCTGGGATTGCTCCAAAGACTTACATGAAAAGCAGTGATTACTTGAAACAAAAGATTAGCTTCCTCTCGTACATTAACTTGCTCCGGAGGCCCTTCAGTGCAAACATCGCATCTGTTTCATAGATTGGAAAAGTATTACGACAGTTTGCTAATTTACCTTCAGTTTTTTAAAGGATAGGACTTACAAGTTACACTTCTTGGAACTAAAATCCTCCCCAAAGTACTCCACCAGTATTTTCGCTCGACATTGTGAAGTGTTCATTCCATATCTGCATAAGAAAAGGATAATGAATTTAAAAGAATACAGAATGAAAAGAGAAAGATGCACACCCACGTATTTGACTAGGTTTCAGACCTGAAGCAATCAGATAGCATCTTGTAAGCTTGCTCTGTCTGTTCTTTGCTCCTATGACTTGGCAAAAGTGTTGGTACTCTCGATAGATTAGCATAGAGCACTGTCAATCCCAAATTATTTCAGGCATGGCAGACGATAGGAGATTTACACAGCCAAAAAAAAAGGAAAAAAACAATCATTATTAATCAACTCACCGCACTCAGCCAATTCCCCATCTCTTCCAGCTCGACCAGCTTCTTGGTAATATGCTTCCAAGCTCTGCAGTTTCATTGATTTCAGTGATATGTAGAGGAGAGAACGATAAATTTGGATAGCACGTATTCACGGAGATGGAAATGTTAATATGATAATCGTATAAAGAGCTTTGAGAGACCTGCGGCCAACCATAATGGATGATTTTCCGGACATTTTTCTTGTCAATTCCCATTCCAAACGCAATTGTGGCAACAACAACCTGAAGAGGGGTACCATAACGTATATGATCTTCCACATCTTATTCCAACAAAAAGAGGAGGGAACAGCAAAGTGGATAACAGAAGTAGAACATTGAGCCATAACACATAAGAACATAAAGGTTCCATGTATATACCTGCAGCTTATTTTCATGAAATTCCTGGTGAACCTGCCTGAGATGTTTTTTTGGCAACTGTGAAATGTAGCAAACTGTTAAGACGGCCATAACAACATTTAAAAAGAACAGGATTTAATTCAGAATACAAAATTTTGCCATACAATAGCTGCTTGGTTGATAGAGTGGCTTGATACCAAGTTAACAATGGTTGACAATGTTCATTCCTAAGAAACAGTTCAGAAGGCTTCATAATTCATGCGGCAAGAAAAAGAAAGATTTTTCAGTCCATACCGATGCGTTATAAGCTGCAGCCTTCAATCCAACCCCATAGAGATATTTTGCAATGTTGACAGACTCCTTTCTTGTAGGAACGTAAATGATTGTCGGTCCTTCAAAATCCTTCTCCTGGAGACTATTCTCGTGTCCGGATGCATCAGGTATTTGCTTTCCAGAGAGGACAGACATTTCACAGAACTCGCCACAAGCAACTGCATTGATTAAATCTGATCTAAACTACCATTCTTCGACACCAATGATATATTTAAAAACAAAATTAAAAAAAAATACATGCATGACTGTAGTTATGTTGTCAGCAGACCTTTTCGCCAATTTGATTTGCACATGAAGTGATAACATAACCAAAGCTTGGTCAGATGCCAAGCCTATTTTTTTTACTATTATCAATTTAGATACAAAGTCACCATTCACCAAATTTGTAATCAAGGTTGTGATATTTCCAAAGAAAATGAAAAGGAGCATACCATCCCAATCATCAACACGCTGGGAGATGTTGGTTTCATCTTCCAGATAGTCCTCTGACATTTCTTTGCCATTTGAACTGTTTGGCTTTGCCAAAGAGTTTTCTGGATCCTCTTCATCATCATCGGAATCTGTCTCATGGATGTTTTCAGCATCGTGATAACCAGAATCAGTCTGCTCTTCTGACTCTCGCGAGATTACTGCTAGCTTTTTCCCGGTAGCCTTTCTCTTTTCAGAGTAGAAGTCAATCAAGTTTTGGAAGTCTTTTGCATATGAAGCTGAAGACTTGGTTCGACTATGTTTAACCTGTAAATGACAGAAAAAATATCAGCTTTAAGCCGTACATCTCATGATCCACATATCAGCATCAAGTAAAACGTGACAGAGTAATCTGCAAATCATATTCCTAAAGTTTACGGATGCAAAAAGAGTTCCGTAGATGTGAAGTGACATTAAATCTGCACTGGAAACTAACTGAAAATTGTAAATTTGGCCTGAAAAATGAAGTAAGCACAGTTTTTGTTTCCTTGGAAAGGTGAAGTGACTCAAGAATATCTTCCTGTACGTGAGATGTGGCTGTTGCAGTCAGTGCCATTATCGGTACATCATATTCTAAGAATTCCAATTTGCTGGCACAGAAGTTTTCCCGCAACACAGATAGCCTCCTGAAAATTTGGCAGCGGGAGATTTGTTTCGAAAACTAGGATTACTCATAAGAGCACTTGAAAGCATTAAACACTTGCAAGTTTTGACTCTCAAAATCAAACCTGTACTGCGGACGAAAATCATGTCCCCACTTTGATACGCAATGCGCTTCATCAATTGCAAAAAGAGCGATTCCATGAGTTTGCGCAAGCCTCTGGAGTGGTTTAATCAATCTGCGATCAAGTTTTAATCTTTTTTTAAGCAAGAACAAAATAATATAAATGCATTTAACAGAATTTCAGAAAGTTTCGCTGTGTACCGAACCACTGTCTCGGGGCAGACGTATATGATCTGATACATTCCCTGCATTGCCTTCTGTTCTATGCGATTGTCAAGTTGGCCTGAACCAAGAAAACAAGCAGAGATTTTGTGCATTGATAGCTTGAGGCACTGATCATGCATCAAGCTTATCAAAGGTGAAATTACGACAACAACTTTTCCCGTCAGCAATGCAGGAATCTGGAAGCAAAGAGATTTCCCTGCATGGTGAAAACCGCAGTTAGAATGTTATTGACTCCATGTTAGAAGGAACGAAGAAGGCATCAGCAATGAAAAAAAGAAACTACCAGAACCAGTTGCAGCTAGAACAAGGCAGTCCTTGTGAGCAAACCACGTTGACAAAGCCTCCCTTTGGAAGCTTTTCAAGGATGAAATACCAAATCGGATTCGTAGAATAGAATTAACTCTCTTCTCCCAAGTTGATGAGGCCTCTGAGCAACCATTTGACAACTGTGTATCAGGAAAACAACTAGACTCGAAAAACACTGGAGGAGAAGACTTTCTCAGCTCTTCTGAAGGATCAGACAGTGTTTCTAACTGAGAATCCGCTACTGTAGCATCAAAGCTGTGGCCTTTTTTACTGTTCCGGTCCACGGATTTAAAATGGTCAAGCAAACTCGATTGTCGCATTGGTCCCGAAGAAAACGAAGATGGCATAGCTCTTCTCCCAAGGGCCTTATTAATTTTACTAGTACCACTCTTGTGATGTCCCTTCAAAACATACTCCACAGCATCATCACATGAGTTACCTACAGCTTTTACAGCCTCCATAGCAACCAATTTCTCAAAACCCATTTCAACAAGCTTCATCACAACTTCATCAGAAGACGAATCTAGTTTATCCATCCAAAATCAAACTGTTTGGCCGACTAAAAGAAGACAGCTTTTTGTAGATAGGCTTTTGAGGTAGTAGGCAAAATATCATACAGCGAGTTGATTCTAGTAACGCATTAACATAACTACCGGTGTACCGGATAACCCCAAATTTCAGAGCTCCAAACCCTAGTAAAATTAACAAAATCGAACTAACTAACAATGCTCCGCCAAATTCATCACAACTTTTCCAACTTAATCACCCACCTTGAACGGCAATTTTTCTGGGAAACCCACAAGCGAAAGATGCAAACGAGTTGGAAATCGCAAATAATAACCCTAGGCGCCAAAATTAATCACTCGAACAATCAAAAGCATAATAAGCATTGAGAATTTCAAGAATGACGAATCTGCATCAAAATTTGCCGCTCGCTTTCCCCTGAATGACGACGTCGTTTTGTAACCATTTTTAGGCTGGTTACAACTTACAAACCAAAAAAAAAAGAATAAATTGGTTGAAAATGCAACTCACCAAAATGCTACATATATTTGGAAATTTTGATTTGTGGAAAACTTAGCATTCTACGTTATTTCTCTTGTAGTTTTTTGTTTTTTATAGCTTGGTAAAATTAACCTGCAAGAGAAAAATCCATTTGGTTGTTTGAATTCCTCACATTCATTTGCAATTCTAATGTTCTAAACCATCTAACAGTACACATTTTCTATTTATTTAATTTTATTATTTGAGAAAAACATTCGGCAGACAAAATTTCGTTATGAATTTAATGTCAAACCATTGAAAGTATTTAAGACTTAGACGGGAGATCAGTTACTTGAGAAAAAAAATTCGGCAAAATTTACATGATGTTTCTACATTTTGTTACCAAGAATGTTCCATATAACTAAAAAGTAAGTAACATTAAAGCATGTTTAACAATATTTTACCAATTTGCTATCCCAATTTGAGCATTCTAGAGTATCTTTTGACAATAACAAAAACGAAAAGATCTCTTTCTCATTTTAATGCTAAGTGAAAAATCATCTGCCAATCAAAACAGAGTGAGAGATAAAAAGGACTTTTATAAGAGATAATGGAGAATATTATCTGCTAGAGGACTCCCAATAAAGATACAGAAGCGATGGCTTCGTTGCTATTTCTATAATACCACATGAAGCTGCACCGATTCCCTCTCCCTCGGTTTCTTCCTCTTCCTCTACAATGGACTTTGGAACACAGATCGGAACAGAGATCAAAACAGAGTCAAGACAAGAAGAGAGACATGTTTTTGAAGAATACCCTGAACCTCTCAGATACACCGTAATATCATTAACGTTTATATACTCAAATCTTTCATATCATTCTCATCTTATTCTTATTCTCATTTATTTTTCTGTTGCAGACATGGGTTTTGAAAGTTTCTATCCATTGCGAAGGATGCAAGAGAAAAATCAAGAAAATCTTGAGCAAAATCGATGGTAACTATATTATATATAAGATCATTTACATGTTTCCTTCTCTTTTTAATTTGATTGATTAATTTATATACAATACAATAGGTGTATATACAACGAATATCGACGTGAAGCAACAAAAAGTAACGGTGATCGGAAACGTAGAGCCGGAGATTCTGATAAAAAAGATCATGAAAGCAGGTAGACACGCCGAGCTATGGCCAACGTCAATGGAGAACAACAACAACAACAACGATTGTAATTACCAGAGAGAGAAGAAACAAAAGAAACCTAAAACCGACGATGACGATAGCAGTGGAGACGATGAAGACGAAGAAAACAACAACACAAACAACATGAACGCCGGCGTTATTGACGGCGGCACATGCATTGGCGGTGGAGGTGGCGGCGGTGGAGGCGGTGGCGGAGGAGGAGGTTATGAAGTTAAGCAAGTTGTGACGTTTGGAGTCAACGGTCAACCTCAACCTCATCCTTCTGGAGACGGAGCTCCGAAAAAGAAGAAGAAAAAGAAAAAGAAGAAGAAGAGCTCAGGGAACACGACGGTGGTTATGGACGGAGGAGGAGGAGGCGGAAGCGGTGGTGGTGGGGCTCCGCCGCAGAACGATGGACCACCAGAGACTGTGATATACTCTGCTCCACCAGATCAATATCATCCTCATAACCTGCAGCAGCATCCGTATCCGATGGCTCACAGTCCTCCACGTCATCATCAGCACCAAGTGTACGGACCGCCTCCTCCTACATATTATCACGCGCAGCCTCAAACGGCGCCGTCTTATACGGTGAGCTACAACACGGCGCACGGCCCGAGCAACGGTGGGAATGAAACGGCTTCGTATTACGCGGCTCCTCCTCATCCTCCGACGTCGTATTATTCTTATGAGTACGTGGACACGGGCTACGAATCTCCACCGCCCGAATTTTATTCGTATAGATCTCAGCCGTCGGATTCGTTTGAGGTACTCAGCGAAGGCAATCCAAACGCTTGTTGCGTCATGTGATTGGGTTTATGTTTTTAGAATCAAATGACATAATTGGGCTTGGAAATTGGAATGGTATCTTGCTATTCTAATAGATATGTTCCTGTAAATGAGATATGAAAACGTAGTTTAATGGAAAATCTAACTTATTATACAAATCTATGATTGATGATATTACGAAACCGTTTCAAAAAAAAAAAAAATATATATATATATATATATAATGTGAATTACGGATTCCACTAAATGTAGAATTTGCTATTTGCTACGAAAACATCTGATATTGTTTTGTCATTCAATTAGTTATCGTTTAAAACCAATACTCTAATGATATACTGCATGGTGAGGTGAGGTACTATTTTCGAATATCATTTTTGGGGTGCAAATTTAAGAATAACGCTGAGGAGAATAATTGGACTTTGTGAGAATCAATCTTTTTAGGAGATAAATAAGAAAGAGAGATTTTTGTTGAAAGGGAATACGAATAATTGGGAAAGAAAGATAAATATGAAGAGAAGGATGGCTTTTGCGGGTTTTGAGATGCTTTCAGAAAGCACATTTGACGACGAAGAATATATAATAGTGTCCTCATGGAATCGTATTGTTGGATTGTTCTTACTGGTTTTATTTGAACACAAATAAACTAATGTATTTTTCCATATGCAAAAAAAGAAAATAACCATTTTAACGTGTGGAATCAAAATGGTTAGGTGAAAACCGCATCTTGGTTTTCTCCGGTACAAACTGAGATCGGCGAACCGTAAGCCCGGTTTACGAAGGATGTACCGAGAGAAGATGGGCCGAGCGAAGATGGGCCGAAGATAGCTCATTAGGCCGAGGTCGGCGGGAAACCTCTCAAAGGAATGGAAGGTTTCCTTGAGCTCGGCCGAAACAGGAAAGTTTCCTAAGGGAAAAAGGAAACTTTGGAGAGAAAAGGAAAGGAACCGAGAGAAAAGGAAACTCCTCTCGGTCCCATATCGTTTAAGGCGTGCTTGAAAACCGACTTAGGAGATATATATAAAGGAAGACGAATCGACACTAGAGAACACAAGTTATTCCCAAGAAGACTTAAACTGAGAACTCGTTACAACAGCTTCTTAGTCGCATTAAGTCTTAATTCGTTATTGCCTATTGAAATAACCGAACTCAGTTGTATTTCACTCGATTCAATCTAATAAAACCGAGCTGCCGATCTAAATTACTGTTTTGTCCCTTGTTTTGTCCCTTGTCGATATTCACATATCAACATTACCTAATATTTAACACAAACGTAAAACATTTCAGTGATCCTTTAACTCTTCGATGGTTAAAAGATAACCGATCGAGAATGAGAATCTGATTCCATTTTAGAGAATAATTCACGTTAACGCATTTAGGTGTGGAAAATAAATCTACACAGAAGTATGACATCATTCATAAATTACATAGATTTTGAGTTTTCCTAAAATGATGTTTATCGTTCTAAATGATTTAATAATTAATATTTAGCTAGTTGTCGGCAATGCAGAATTTGGTTGATATTATTTGCAACCTTATAAGAGATTATGAACCGAGCGAATAATCAAGGAAAAACATATTTAATTTCATAATAACTACGTTTGATTACAGATAACCCAATTGGTTACTCGTAAATGGCCGGAGCTTATGATGTGAGACTTATGAGAGTATATGCCAAAGAATTTTAGATGAATTAATATTCAATTTGAAAGAAAGGGAGTATGATTATTCAATTTGAATCGAAATTTAGAACATGAGGATGTAAAACCAAGACTCAAGCATTAATCATCACTTCAAGATATTTTTTGGGTTCCAATCAGAAAATACCGACAAAAAAAAAACAAACAAAATAGACAGCTTCAGCTCTTATTGTTTAGCTTCGACCTTCTTCTTCTGCCACAGCCTGTCTACGCCACTGTCCGCATCTCCCTGCAATGGTACATCGTTCATTAACATTCTATATACGATGATGCATAACCGCAGTTGCTGTGTTTGCTCAAGATGATAAGTCTTATATATCCTAACAAAATGCTATCTCGACAAAGCTAATACAACAAGGGGTTTTTCAAATATTTGGAAACACACAAACAAATCAACAGTTTTTGGACTAGGAGAGTGTAACTTGGATTGGATTTAGGACATAGCGATTCACAAATCAGGAGCACAAGAATCTAGAGTGTAGAGACAAGTGTATCACAATACCTGGGCACGAACAAACCCGCAGAGAGCAAAAGTGGTGAATTGTCCGGTGTAGATCCCATCGGCATCTAAATGACCAATGTTAAGCTGCACAGAGGCATGATCCTTAGATGTAATCAACCGGTTAGTAGCGGAGCTGCAGTATCAGTCAAACAAACAAGAATCAGTTCGTTAGTTAAGAGGTCTAATGAGAGATTACAAATAATTACGAAGAAGAAATGATGTATTACCATTTCCTAGGAATGTACAACTCTGTGATCTGACCCTCTTCGTTTTGCATCGTGAAGATTTAGCTTGAAGAGTAGACGAATCTAAATCCAAAGACTATACAAAACAAAACACAGAACATCTTATGTTAGGCTGGTACAAATGCCGGATCACAACAGTGTGGTTAACAAATGAGATCACAATGATTGCAAGTGAAAGCAACATGAAAATGTATTCGACGAAATGGAAGAAATCCGAGTGAGTGGAAAAGACAAAACTAAAATGACAAAACAATTACATCTAAGAGATTAATACCACAACGATTCAAGACTATAGTGAAGTTAACAACTAGAGAAACAGATTAGCACTTGAGATAGAAACTCTAAAGCATGAGGAAGAAGAATCGAAAGCAATCCTGCGCCTGACAAAACTCTGAGATATAGCAAAACCTACGAAATTGAACATCTTCTAGTAAGCAGGAGCTCAAGGATTCACCAAAACTACAGATTCACCAATTCGCTTGCAGCATAAACAGAATCACAGAAGATCCACAAAAAATTAATCTACCAAGGGTATGAAAACTGCATATTTACTCACAGTTAATCAGATCTCAACGACACTACAATGGCATTGAAACAAATGTGAAACGATGAAGTAAAGCGTGTGAAGTTTACCCGAGGAGAAGCAAAGCAAGTGCGGCAAGGGAAGAGAAACGAAAAGACGGAGAAGCCAAAAAATTTATACTTCGAAAAAACCCTAACTTTTTAAACGAGCCAGACATAAAAATCGTCATATATTTAGCCCATGAAGGCCCATGTTGAAGTTGTATTTTTACCTTTTTAGTATTATCTGAAGCTGATATCCAATTAATTAGTACTAGTAAAACAACTTCAAGAAGAAAAACAAAAAATCGCCGAGAAAAATTATGTTGATATAAAAAATAATGACGATTTTTCTTTTATTAATATAGCTGTAATGACGAAAATTCTGTTCACGTATTCAAGGATCTATCACACGTGGGATATGAAACATCTTTATCCTATAGAGACAATTCAAGTTTACGACTGCATAGTATTACTATGATTATGTTGCCATGCCTATTACCAACTAAAAATGTGGATATATTTCCAGTTTTTTTTCTTTAAAAACAAAAATTCACAGTTTCTTTGTATTTGGCAACTTTATTCTTTGGCTTTTTTGTAATTAATTAACTTTTGATGGTAAAAGAAAAATATATATACTCCATAACCACCGGTGTCTTTTCCGTCTTACAAGACCAAGACCGAAACAGAGCTTTGTGATTTGGAAAATATTAATTTGTTTTATCCCACTTTATGGTCAAAAGACAATCTATCACAAATCTAGTTTTACACTAACTTTAAGCTGCATTATATCATCAAATGGCAAGTGGACGAACTACAACAATTAAACTCTTGTTTTAACTTGTTTAACAAAAAAACCCTTGTTTTAACCAACGAAACGGCACATACAATTGCGCCGTTGGCACGATCCCACCTAATAAAGCCAATGTGATGTATCACATTGATCAAATTGATCATATAAGTTGGTAGGCTAGCTAGTTCTATGGATTATTTTGCTAAAAAATCTTCACATTGATCGGATTTATAAGTTGATTATCCACTTCAAAAAATGCAAGCCAACTGTTCATCGTATAGTCAATCCATAATATAGTTTTTTTGTGTATATTACTGTATAAGACATCATGTATAATCTCTCGAGTACATGAAATCAGCTTTAATATATTTTGATTTGAAAATAATATTTTTTCCAAAGGGATATATTGAATCCAGAACACAAAGTAAACGTATATAGTTATTAAACCGTTTGCTTATAACATCATTTGCTTCGTTTGTTTGGTATGTAATTTGTCAAATCTAGGACGATCGTGTGAATGGTGATTGGTGGTTAAGATCAGGAGTGCGCTACATGTCTTTATGATGCTTAAATAAAAAATAGCGGACGGCGGCCAAGTTTATGAAAAAAAAAATGTCATCCTTCTCTCGTTCCCCTTGTAGGATTAGTGATCTCCATGATTTTAGCATTTTATAGTATACTTTTAATTGAATAAATCCGAATTTTTATCACCTTCATATTGTATTGTGGAGCATGTAATGATATCCTATATACATTTGACGATATCTACATATGTGTATATGTCTCATCAATCATTAGTTCCTAACACAAAACTTAATGTTTTGCAAATAACAGTAGAAATTGTGAAAGATGCTATACTCTTATGTTAAACCAGTAACTTTTGTTCCTATATGGCTATATTCATCATAAATTTAAAAAGGCTAGTGTATTCGAACTCGAGATCATAAATCAAAACGTCTCTTTTTTCCCGAACATCCAAAACCCCTTTGATTAGCTTTTAAAATTGAACGTGCGGGTGTTATATAAGCTTCTTCTATATATTAGTTTGTACTATTTATAAATACAAATACAAGGCTACAAGACAAATTTCGATTTAAATAGTATAGATTAAGGAAAAGATCAAATTATACGCGTATAAAATGTATTCAAACAAAAGCGATAGTGTTTTGTTAAATAAAACCAAGAGGATGTCCATTCTCTTATAATTTCATTTAAATAAGAGGATAAAGACCAAAGCTAAGCATTTGTTGTCTTCTAACACAAGAGACGACTCTGAGGAACTGGTTAAATGCTCATAGAAGCCAGATAAGAAACTTGAAAAGCCTTTGACTTAGCCAGAAGGTTCTTGCGAAGAAAATGGTGAACCCTCGTATGATTTACGTCTTCCTCGCGATTTTCGTGATCGTAATCGCCGTTGTTGAAGCCGGAGGCTACGAAGACTCGTTGGGGTTCGTCGTCAAAACCGGATCGTCCGGTAAGTGCAAAGGATCAATGGCGGATTGTATAGCAGAAGAAGAAGAAGAGTTCGAGCTCGAGTCTGAGATCAGCAGGCGCATTTTAGACTCGAAGGTATACATTAGCTACGGTGCGCTGAGGAGGAACGTTGTTCCTTGTTCCCGACGCGGCGCATCTTACTACAACTGCGAACGCGGCGCTGAGGCTAACCCTTACAGCCACGGCTGCAGCATAATCACGAGGTGCCTTCGTGCGGAACTTTGAATTTCTTGTTTGACCCTCTCGTTCTTGTTTGTGCTTGTTTCCTGTGATTTTGTTTCCAGTTCTTTTTACTTGTTTGTTTGTTTGTTTGTTTGAGATTATACATATTTACATACAGTAATAACAGATGCTTGTTTATGTTTTCGTTTTTTTTTTATAATCCTAGATTCGCGATTTCCATGTTTGCTTATATGTACATGAGGATGTGATCAAGAATTGTTCTTTAGTTACTACGTACCTAGAACTACTACTAGGGCAATTACTTTTGCTTTTACCTCAAACCAAGTTAAAACTTAGTTTCTTGTGAATTTGCTTTCCACTTTCATTTGTAAGAATATAAAATCGATATGAATTTCATGAATTATAATGCTTCAACATTATCGCACAGCATTTAAATAGCCGGAGATCGATAACCATTCTTTTCATGACATTTAAAGAAGCTCAAAAAACGGTGTTCTACTAAAGACAACATGATTACATAATTCGCCAAGATTGTAATCGTATTCATGTATATTTCCATATAGTCAGTAATATCTATTTTAGGAATTCTTTCTATAAAATTTTCTTCAATTGTCCTTTATACTGGATCCAAGTATATGACATTCGCCAATTAGGCGACTACCAAGTCGTTGAATGACTAAACCCTAACCGATAATCGACCATAACGCCTAGGCAATGATTTTACAAGCCACCTAAGTGCATATGGTGATAAGAAAATCATATTGATTTGTCAATGCTAAAAGAGTTAATTGACAGCTGATTACTCGGGGAAAGACGTTTTCTGAAATAAAGGTTTGATAATGTTATCAATCCTTGGACTTAGGAAAAGAAAAGCAAAATGTATAGAGATTGGAAACAAAGGCAGAATCAAATCATCTCTTTATTTGGTCGTTGGTGGCACGTTGGTTCCGTTTATCAGGTAAACATGAGGCCATCACACCCTACCACACAAGATCGGGTCACGTTAATTATGTTTTCCATTAAAAAATACTTCTTCTAACTTATTCTTCAGAATAAGTGTCTTTTAAAGTAAGTAAACCATAAGTGTTTTAAAAATTTTCAATCTAAATTTTACTATGAGAATGATTAAATCACCTCAATATATAATTAATTGATCAGAACTGATTTTTTTTTTGTTACATATGGACTATTATTTATTATAATTTATGAATACAATTATATAGACAATTTTACAACATATATTTATATTTGTTACAAATATCCACTGTTCTACCTACACTATGCTTGCAATGAACAGATGCAATTAGAATTCAAGTTGCAAAACCGTTTTTGAGGACAAATATAAGAATCCATTTAAATTATTCTTTAATTAGCGTGTAAAATGTCAAAAAGTATACTTGGCCTACATTTTGTATGATCATGTCACTTATTATTAAGAAATGAATAAAATGTTAAAAAGAAAAACAATAATATCGGTACGTGAATGGTAGCAATCAAAAGCAACGCGAACAACGTAAACATCGACATGTGGAAGTGGAGAGTATATAGCTTGGAAGCAAGCGAAGGGTGCTCAAGAATCCAAAATTCTTGGAGTCAGATAGTATCCAACAAGAACCCCTGAGAAACGTGCATGGTGATATTTCTAATTTTCGAAGTTTAGACTTAGGATGGTGTTGCTCAATAGATTTTCAGAGATAATTTAATTCTGATGGCCGCCCAAAAAAAAAAAAGAGAAAGAGTTATGGAGCTTGCAGTGACTTATTGCAATTTACTTGGGTAAAAAAAAAAACGAAGAAGAAGTTCGCATTTTACTTGTCTTGAAACCGCGAAGAAGGTTAAACTATAAATCTCGTATTTTTGAAAAAAAAAACTTATGATTTTTATGGATTCACC
The DNA here is from genome assembly GCF_000478725.1 of Eutrema salsugineum. Lineage (NCBI taxonomy): Eukaryota > Viridiplantae > Streptophyta > Magnoliopsida > Brassicales > Brassicaceae > Eutrema > Eutrema salsugineum. The sequence goes on along the minus strand of NW_006256547.1, from coordinate 4,145,111 downwards.
ACCTTCTCGGCTATTAACATATATGTATATAGCTAGTTTACTATGGTTAAGCTTCCCTTTACTTAATCGGTTGTATATATATATGTAACACACTCTTTTACAGAATTAATGACAGAATTAATTCACTTCTCTCTCTAGTTAATATGGTATCAGAGCAGTGCATTTTCTCTCTCTTCCGCTTAACAGAATTTATCGTCTTCTTCGTCGAGATTTTTCGTTTCGAAGCTTGATTTCATCTTCATTTGAGCTTAGAATTCTTCGATTGAGATCAAATTCGTCTCCGATGAGTGCTTCCCTGAATGATTTGTACTCAATCTTTTTCGCGAATATCATTTTCATCTTATTCATGAATCTTCAAGCAGCGATTACATTGATCGTTGTATCTCTTCTTTCCTTCTTTGTTTGACCTAGTTTGCTACTGATCTTCTTCATTCTCAGTACTTACATCTTCTTTGTGTTCGTTTCACATCGAATCGTTCATTTTCTTGATTCCTCGCACAGTGCGATGGCTTCACATCCGAATCAATCCAATGGATCTTTACATCCGAATCAATCCGGTGAATCTTTACATAATACTGATCAATATGAAAATCCGTATTATCTTCATAGCTCAGATCATGCCGGACTCGTTCTTGTATCAGATCGACTTACTAATGGTGCCGATTTTCATTCCTGGAGGCGATCCGTAAAAATGGCGCTCAATGTTCGAAACAAACTGGGATTCATTGATGGTACTATTCCGAAACCAGCAGATGGACATCGCGATTCGGGATCTTGGTCCCGTTGCAATGATATGGTAGCCACATGGCTCATGAATTCTGTCTCTAAGAAGATTGGTCAAAGCCTTTTGTTCATCTCTACAGCTTCAGGTATTTGGAAAAATCTCTCTTCTCGATTCAAGCAAGATGATGCTCCTAGAATCTTTGAGATTGAACAAAGGCTTAGCAATATCCAACAAGGTTCTATGGATGTTAGCTCGTATTACACTGAATTGGTGACTCTATGGGAAGAATATAGAAATTATGTTGAGATTCCGGTTTGCACTTGTGGAAGGTGTGAGTGTAATGCAGCAACTCTATGGGAAGAACTGCAGCAACGAAGCAGAGTTACAAAGTTCTTGATGGGACTTAATGAATCTTATGAGTCCATTCGTCGTCATATCCTGGTTCTCAAACCAATACCATCCATTGAAGATGCTTACAACATGGTGGCACAAGATGAAAGGCAGAAGATGATGAAACCATCGAAGCCTGATAATGTTGTTTTCCAGAGTTCTGGTCCTCAGTTCTCACAGGAAGCTTCTGAACAATTGGATTATGCTGCATATGCTATTCAAAATGGTTATAGGCCAAAAGCGAGACCTGTTTGTACTCATTGTGGACAGACATGGCATATTGTTCAGAAATGTTTCAAGTTACATGGGTATCCTCCTGGCTACATACCTGGTTACAAAAGCCAAGGCCAACGAGCTCTAACTCCAACTCAGAATCAGTTTCAACCAAGAGGACAATTTCCCAACAATTTTCAACCTCGAGGAAAGTTTGATAGTCAACGACCACAAGTTGTGGCCAACGTGATGAATGACTCATATCCATATGTACCACAGTCGCCTTCATAGGCTATGAATCTGGACTTCAGCAATATGAACACGGATCAGGTTCAGTCTTTCATACAATAGCTGAGTGCTCATGTCAATGTTACAGAGAAGCCAGAGAGTCATTCATCAAATACAACAACAACTGCAAGCATTACCGAACATGGTGTGATGGCAGCGCAGTCATCGTCTGGTATCATTCCTTTTCCCTCTAGTTCATTGAGATTTGAGAATGATAGACTGACATTTCAACATAAATGCCTATCCACACTTCATAAAACTTTACCTCCTGGTTCTTGGATAGTTGACAGCGGTGCCACTTGTCATGTATGTTTTGATTTGGCATTATTTAGTGAAATTGTGATAGTTTCTGGAGTAACCGTATCATTACCAAATGGTTCTAGAGAAGAGATTACACACACAGGCACAATACATTTGTCATCATCATTAGTACTGCATAACGTTTTACATGTTCCCTCATTCAAGTTCAATCTCTTATCCGTTAGCAGTTTACTCCAACATGATCATTGTTCTGCACATTTTTATGTTGATTCTTGTTTCATTCAGGAGTCTATTCAGGGCTTGATGATTGGTAAAGGAAATCTTATTCACAATCTATACATTTTACAGCTTGACAGTCCTGAATCGTCTCCGTTATTCACTGCTTCTTTGGTTCTTGATGGACATCTTTGGCATCAACGGCTTGGCCACCCGTCATCTGAAAAGTTAGCACATTTGTCTAGTCTCTTACCTGCTTATAAACATAGTAAGTCTTCTGAGTCACATTGTCATGTATGTCCTTTGGCTAAACAAAAAAGATTACCTTTTGAGTCACATAATCATTTGTCTAGTTCTCCCTTTGATTTACTTCATCTCGATGTTTGGGGTCCATTTTCTATAGAGTCTGTTGAAGGTTTTAAATACTTCTTAACGATAGTTGATGATTGTACTCGTGTCACTTGGATTTTTTTAATGAAATACAAAAGTGAAGTTTCTCAGAAATTCTCAACTTTTCTTACTCATATTCGTACTCAATACAATGCTGTTGTGAAAGCCATACGAACAGATAATGCTCCTGAACTTGCTTTTCATGATTTAGTTCGTCATCATGGTTTTGTTCACCAGTTTTCTTGTGCATATACCCCTCAACAGAACTCGGTAGTTGAACGCAAGCATCAACACTTGTTAAACGTTGCTAGATCACTTCTGTTTCAGTCCAAAATACCTCTTGTTTACTGGAGTTCATGCATTTTGACTGCTGTGTTCTTAATCAACCGTTTGCCATCACTTGTTCTACAAAATAAATCACCTTATGAAACATTGCTCAAAAAGGTTCCTGACTATTCTTTCTTGCGTTCGTTTGGGTGTTTGTGTTATGTTTCCACATTGCAAAAGGATAGGAACAAGTTTAGTGCACGAGCAGATAAGTGTGTATTCTTAGGTTATTCTACAGGTTATAAAGGATATAAAGTCTTGCATCTGGACAACAATTTGATATCTGTGTCTCGGAATGTGATTTTTCATGAAAATATATTCCCTTTTGCATCTACAGAGGTCAATTCTGAAAATATATTTCATGATACCATCTTACCGTTACCAGTTCCTGCTGCATTGAATAACATTGTTTCTACTCCTCATGCATCATCTGATACATCTGTTACACATCATATTGGTTCACCACCCATTATTCCACCTCATGCATCATCTGCATCACAATCTCTCTCTAGCAACTCAGGAACCACCTCTAATCGTGTTACTACAGAGACTGACATCATTTCACTACCTAATGCTCGACCAAAACGTCAAACAAAGGTACCAAGTTACTTGTCTAATTACCATTGCTCTCTCACCCAAACTTCTACTCCTTTCCCTTTCTACAAAGGTTTTAACGACACCATATCCTATCTCTTCAGTCCTCTCTTACTCAAACTTAAACCCCCTATATCAGTCTATTGTTCTCTCATTCTCTTTGGATACAGAGCCTAAAAATTTTAAACAGGCGATGGCTTCTAAAGAATGGACAGATGCTTGTAATCTGGAGTTACAAGCAATGGAGATAAATAGAACTTGGAGTGTTGAAAGCCTGCCTCCTGGAAAGAATGTTGTCGGGTGTAAGTGGGTCTTCACTATAAAATACCATGCTGATGGTACGATTGAGAGATATAAGGCCCGTCTTGTTGCGAAAGGCTTTACTCAACAGGAAGGTATCGACTACTTCGACACATTCTCACCTGTAGCTCGTTTAGCGAGTGTCAAACTCATTCTTGGTCTCGCGGCACGACAAGACTGGAGTCTCACTCAGATGGACATCACTAATGCATTTCTGCATAGTGACCTTGAGGAAGAAATTTTTATGAGTCTACCTCAAGGGTACACACCAGCCTCAGGGACTCTTCCTCCGAATGCAGTCTGTCGATTACACAAGTCCATATATGGCTTAAAACAAGCCTCGCGCCAATGGTATAAATGTCTTTCTAAGGTTTTAACAGATGATGGTTTTGAACAGTCATACACGGATACATCCCTTCTTGTGAAACTACGAGGTACATCTTTCATAGCACTCTTAATCTATGTCGATGATATCCTCATAGCTAGCAATGATGATTCTGCTGTAGCATCTGTTAAGTTGACATTGGCGAAGCATTTTAAAACTAAGGATTTAGGCCCAGCTAGATTCTTTTTAGGTCTGGAAATAGCTAGGAATTCTACGGGTATATCAGTCTCTCAGAGAAAGTATTGTCTAAATCTTCTTGAAGACACTGGTTTACTGGGATGTAAGCCTCGATCTGTACCCATGGATCCAAAGGTAACCCTTAGTAGAGAAACTGGTACTCGTCTAGATGATGCTAAACCTTTCAGGGAATTGATTGGGAGACTTCAATACCTATGCATCACTAGACCGGATATCACTTTTGCGGTTCATCGTCTCAGCCAATTTCTCTCTTGCCCTACTGATATGCATCTCCAGGCTGCGTACAACATACTGCGTTACTTAAAGACTAGTCCTGGACAGGGTCTGTTTTACTCAGCTTCCACGGACCTGTGTCTAAACGGTTTTGCAGATGCTGATTGGGCTACTTGCCCGGATACAAGACGTTCAGTCACTGGTCTTTGTGTTTTCCTTGGCACGTCCCTCATTACATGGAAGTCCAAGAAGCAAGAAACAGTGGCTCGGAGTAGTACTGAAGCTGAATATCGTGGTTTGGCCGTTGCTACAGGGGAACTAAAATGGTTATATCAGTTGTTAACCGATCTTTATGTGCCTATCTTTACACAGACCAAATTGTTTTGTGATAGTAAGTCAGCAATGCATATAGCCAACAATCCAGTTTTCCATGAAATGACGAAACATGTGGAAGTGGATTGTCACACGACTAGAGATGAAGTGAAGAATGGTTTCTTGAAGCTTATACATATTTCTACAACGAATCAGCTTGCAGATATTCTAACAAAGCCTCTTCATCCAGGACCATTCCATTCACTCCTCAATCGTCTTTCACTTTCAAGCCTCTATACACCTTGTGATGATTCGGCTTGAGGGGAGCGTATTAACATATATATATATAGCTAGTTTACTATGGTTAAGCTTCCCTTTATTTAACCGGTTGTATATATATATATAACAATGACATAATTAATTCACTTCTCTCTCTAGTTAATATCGGCTTCTCCGATCTCTCCGATAAATGGAAGATAAACCAAAACCCATCACTATCAGAGGAGGACGCGACGATGGTGAATTCGTACACACCTCTTCGTTTCACCATTTTCATCTCCTTCTCCCTCGCAGCTGCTTCTTCCTTCAAGCTCTCCGCTTCCCATTCTCCGTCGTCGCTTCCGAAAGCCACCGCCGACGATCTTCTCTCTGTTCTAGGACCACCCTCCGCCGCATCGACCCTTAATCCTATCGTCTCTCGAGAAATCCGTTCTTGTCTCAAATTCCTCGTCCCTTTCAAACCGGATAAATCTGGACCCGAATCGGGACGATGCTCGCTCCGCACTGGACTCTGCTCGGGGAAAATTGACGCCGTTGAGAGGCGGAGCAAGTTCGAAGATGATAATTCTCTCGTCTGGTGGCCACCGGAGCCGATTCTCGAGCTTGCTCGTCTCGCTGTTGACTCCGGCGGCGATCCCGGCGCAATTCAGCGAACCCTCGATCCCGAAATGATCCCGGTTCGTCTGAGATTGACGCTTAATTTGGTTACTGTTCATCAGATAGTGTTGAATTGCTTAGGGTCTCGTGTAGGTTCCTGGTGTCCAAGGATCAAAATGTCAGCTCACAAGAACTCCGTATGGCCGTCACTTCATAGCAGAGGTAAAGCTATTCACAACGTTATGAGTGTTTTTCTATCTCAGAGTTTATGGTTTTAGTGATCTAATTGGTGATGCCATATGAACAGGAAGTGAACTCATATATCGAGTTCTTGTTTCGTCTAATTGAATCTAGGGGACCGAGTATCGGATTCAATGTTTCCTTGACTCGATATGATTTGTTCCATGGCCACTTATTCCTCGCTTCAGAATCTGGACGCCTTGGAATATTGTAAGTCCCCCTTGTCTTCTCATTATACACTAGGGTCTCTTGAAATAGTCCTATGACTCAATGAAACAAGGGTCATGTTCTGTTAGGAGTTGGTTTTGTGTATGAGAAGTATTCGTGTAAAGATTTGAGACCTTTGTTGCAATATTAGTTTCTAGGAAGATTATGATGACTGTTGGAAGAAATTTTGTAGATGGATTAAGTAGATATTAGCGAGTGTTGTTTGATCAGTATCTTTGGCTGATAGGAAAAAAAATGGCAGGTTTCATGCTAAAGAGTATCCAGCCTATGACAAGAAAGTGTTTCCTTACAACATGGGATATTGCCAGAGAGGTAATCTGTGCTCTTTTTGCAATTTCTTGAAACATAGAAATGGTCACAGAAATACTCTATCCTTCTTCAGTTAAATGATTGTATCTCCTTCCTGTTAGGATCTGATGTGAAGTATGACGATTCAATGAACTTGAGAAATATCCTCTGGCTTGCACCATTACCCAGCAAATCTACTCCAGGTTGGCTTGCTCCAGGTATCATTTCTGAGAGTAGTAAAAAAGGAAAATCAACCTTTCTTAATGATCTGAAAACTTTCAAGTTCCGCAAGAAAATCTTGTCCTTAACGACTTACGCCTAACATGTCTTTGATACAAACGCATCCAAGACTACTCTTGTTCATTTCAGAACTTTGTCTTGTGTTATGTTCATTTGAATTGAATCGCGAGAAGCAATTGTAATTTTACCTTTTCTTTGATTGATCCATAGGAGTACTTGTGGTGCTTGATGCGCATCCAGATGGAATCATATACCGAGATCTCATCCCTAACTATGTTAAGTTTGTAAGAACTATCTACGAAGGTTTGAACAACTCTCTAAGCCTTCTCTCATCTCACTCAAAATCTCTTTAATTTTTTTTTTATGATTTATTGATATTTTTTTTTTTGTTTTGTTTATCCTTTTCCACCAGATGATTTGGGAACTACTGCGGTTGATGTCAATTACTTGAATGTCGGAGCTCAAGAACCTGATTATCAGCTTTTCATTTGCTGAAACCATTTACACACATTCATCATAATTCTACAGACTACAGTTGTATATGATTGAGATTATATATGCTCAAGATTTAGTTAGTGGAGATGCTCGAGGTTCATGACTTTTGGAGTAAAATGCTAATTAGACTGGTGCGGAGTATCATTGGCCGCAAAATAGCTCTAACAATCTCTCAGGTGTCTGTATCAAGTGAAATGCATGAGGGTTTAAGCTTAAGTGGAAAGGTTTATGATTAGATTTTACATATCGCTTGGTTTTGATCCACATATTTTGTGTTGGCGTTACAAATTAATTAATTAATTGCTGAGGCGTTTAAACACTTCCATTAACGATTTCTAACGACTACGAAGTACGAACAGATATGAGTGGAATTGAAAATACGGTTTAAAATTTAAATTTAAAAAAGACTCCGATGCCGGGTGGAGTTGAAAATACGGTTTAAAATTTAAATTTTAAAAAGACTCCGATGCCGGGAATCGAACCCGGGTCTCCTGGGTGAAAGCCAGATATCCTAACCGCTGGACGACATCGGATTTTTGAGAGAGCGACAACTTAATTTAATATATATTCAGTACTAGTACGAGTACAAAAAATTGACCTGCAAACTGCCGACCGATTAGTTAGAAATCCCTCACTCCCTCGTCTTCAATCTCTTTAATTTGAAACTAAAAGTATTAAATAATTATTTACAGTTTACATGTTACAAAAATGACTGTTATCCTTATTATCTACTGAGATTTTTACGGTTGAAAAAATTTGACTACTTACTAACTTTGTGCAGTTTATAAAGAAAAAGTTTGATTATTGTATTGGTTTAACCAAAAAAAAGAAAAAAATTATAAATATAAATGAAATTTTAATCGGATTAAAAATCTGTCATATAAGTATATTGAGCTCTCAAATTAAAATAGAAAGAACAAAAAACAAAAAACAAATGTACGAATAACTCACATGTAACAATACGAAATAAAAGATTAAGTAACATAAATAAAATCATTTTTAACAAATATTTGAAATTATGAGTTTCTGTTTTTAACAAGCTAACTATATATACAATATGTGTACAATCTTGTGACGAAGATCATGAGAAGGATGGTGAAGAAAAAGGTGGAAATCGAGAATTTCTCAAAAAATGGCGAGGAGGAGAAAAAAAGAGGAATAAGAAGGTGGTGACTGCTGCAGAGAGGAAGAGTCAGAGGAAGCAGAGGAAGGAGAAGAAAAAGATCTGGAGTTGGGCACCAAAAATGATAAGCATTCCAAACCTCCAGTGAATCCTCCTTCGACCAAGCCCATGAAATGTGGCGGTAAATGTAACTAAAATATTCTCTCCGAGGAAGTGTTTGAGGAAGTGTCTTTAAAGTTATATTGTAAACTAAGCTAATGATAATGATGAAGTGACGAAATCCGAATGTTCAATCGAATTATATAAGTGAATTGGCTTGGGTCATGACCAATAAATATTAAAATTATGCCAGAAAAAAAATTAACCAAAATTAATATATCAAGGCGGTTTTATTACTAGAGTCTACCAACGAAAATATGATGGTCAGATGTTTTTTTTTTGTCGACTCGTTTTTTATTAAACGAAAGCCCAAATGGCATGAAAGTGATACAAATTAAGCCCATATAAGTAGGTCCAAAACAAAATTGAACAGATTACAACATTAAACATTTAAAAACACGTGTTCAAGAGAGAAAAACCCAGACCCACGTGGTATTAAAAGAAGAAGTTAAGGAATTCTGCCGGTTTACTCCACCACCGTCACAGATGAATCGCCGGTTTTCGCCTCCACGACAATCTTCTTCGCCAATTCAAGGCTTCGCGTATCACACCTACATCTTCCTTTGCAGAGCTCGCCGAGCAATTGATAACAGAGATCTCTAACTCCACCGAATTAGTGGAGCGCCAAACACCTTGTTAGATCTAGCGAACCAGACACAGACGCAAACACGCTCTACTAAGTCTGAAACTAAATCGATCCAAGGTATTCGCATATCTCGGTTGACAGCATACTGAAAAACTTCATCCGAACTGGTTCAATAGCCCATAAGGTGGTATGAAGATTTATACTTGTATGCAAGTAATCAAACGTCGATGAACATAGAACTCTGAACAATTTTTTGGGATTTGTCTCTTCGAAGAAGAGATATAGATCTTGCAAAAGGAGAAAAGGAAAACCAAAACAAGAAACTAAATTCGGATATCACTGAAACACTGAGTCCGAAAATCGGCAACTTAACACCGATTAATCGGAATTTACAACAAAAAAACTAAAGAAAGTTTAAAGATAGAAGTGAGAGAAGAGAGAGAAAGCTGATGGTCAGATAGTTTTAAAATTGAACGTGCGAATTTTATAAGCTTCTTCTATTAGTTTGTACTATTTATAACTAACTCTAACACTCTAACAGCAAGAGAGGGTTCGGTTTGCTAGGTTCCCATCGACGCGGGGAGAAAGAGCTAAAGACGTTTCACAAAGAAGCTCGAGAGGAGAGGAAGAGGAAGACGATTCACTTGTTTCCCGCCATTTTCACTGTCTTTCCCAAACCCCTCCGTTGGCGAGCAACATGTTGTGGGTCGACAAGTACAGGCCGAAATCGCTGGAAAAAGTCATCGTTCATGAGGATATCGCCCAAAATCTCAAGAAATTGGTATGCCTTTCGTTCGAGCCCTATGTCAATTTCTTCTCTTAAAATGTTTTTGGTGGTTTTCTGATGGGTTTAGGAGCTGATTTTTGATTCTCCCCGTAGGTTACCGAGCAAGATTGTCCGCATTTGCTCTTCTATGGGCCGTCAGGTTCGGGAAGAAAACCCTAATCGTGGCGCTTCTCAAGCAGATTTATGGTGCCAGTGCAGAGAAGGTATCCTTCTTTCCACTTTCTTTTTTGTTTACGGTATTACCAAAAAATGTCGACTTTGAACCCTAATGCGGTTGAGCAAAGTAAACTGTCTGTTTTAGCATGTTGAGATGTGGTTAAGTTATTTTTTTAAATCGAGGTTCATCTTCTGATTGCTATTTTTCTTTGATTTTCATTCTGCAGGTGAAAGTGGAGAACAGGGCATGGAAAATTGATGTGAGTTACACATGGTTTTTGTTTCAACTGCTTTTTTCTTTCTAAAGCTCACTCTGCTTGATATCCTTATTCGTTTTGTGCCCTTGTGTTTTTAGTAAATTGTGTTTCAGTATCTTCCTGTATTTGTGAGCGGAGAGATGTGAGTTTGTGTTTGTTATCATTTTCTTTTGGTGATCCATCTCAGTCAATTCTTCTTGTGAAGATAACAGCATTGTGATAACTGTCAGTTTTGTTGTCTCTAGTCTTTAGTATATTACTAAGCTGGACCCAGTGAAGTCTCGGGGGTTCTTCCTAGTTGCTCTAATAAAATGTTTTGCCTTTAATCGTTTTCTGCTTTCTTTTTTCTTTTAAAGTTTCTCCCTTTTTGTTATGTTAACGTTGAAAACTGCAGGCTGGGAGTAGAACTCTTGATCTGGAGCTCACTACATTATCAAGCACCAATCATGTGGAACTTACTCCAAGTGATGCGGGCTTTCAAGACAGATACATAGTTCAAGAGATCATTAAAGAAATGGCCAAGAACAGACCAATTGACACCAAAGGGAAGAAGGGATATAAGGTTAAGAATTAGCGTTCCCCCTGACTATTTCACTACATTATCATTAGTGGAGACATTTTATATGTTGAGGGCTCATAAAGTTCTTCGAAGCATCTTTTAAGAGTGAGACTTGGTCGACATTATAGTTCATAATATAGTTTTTTTTTTCATCGTCAATTAAATGCTTGTCTTAAGACTTCATGTTCAACTGAATTTCTTCACTAAACATCAGCAGACTTCTTCACAAGCAATTTTCGAAGCCATATCATAACACTTATTTGTCCATACCATAACCACCTTCATCCATTTTTCGAGATGTCACACAACACCTTATAACCATAATTTTCCCACATAAGTATGAGCGTTAGACCATAGCACTATATTCATTTGAATTTTGAACTCTAAAATGAATCTACAGACTCATCCAAATATCCAACTTTGAAATGAACCTGCAGAATCGAAAATCACATAAGAAAAAAAGAAAAGAGAAAGTGTCGGATGTGGCCAACAATTTTCTTAACGTTTATGTTTTGATCAAATATGATAAATTTCAAATAAAGTTTGAAGATGATGAGAGTATGAAAAAAAAAGAACACCTATTTTTTAAACTCTTTCTTTTTGCCATGTTAGTAGATTTTGCCAGTTAATACATGCTAATAATTTTCTCTAAAATTCATTCAACGAGCAATAACAAAATTGTTACTTTTATTCAAAGAACTTTCGATTATATTAGTTTTTTATATGCCCACTGTATACAAGTATATTTTTTTCGTTTTAATAATATTAATTTTCTCTATCTTTAATAATTTATCATCTGTAAATTTATCAAATCAACGAATGTTGATATTTTATATTTAAATCCATTCACAATAAAATAATTCGTGTTGGTAAAAGATGAAGTATTCAGTTAAAAGTCGACAAAAAAAGTATTCAGTTAAAAAAATGTATTCGTGCTAATATATATATATATATATATAAGCTGTTCACTCCTCTGTTCTAATTTTTTTTCGAATTCTTGGTAGACGATTTGGTTTCTGTCAGATGATAAACAATAAAAAATGATATCTACAATAAACATCTACAAAACGAAACCACTGATGTATGGATGTTCAAGAGCTCAACAGCTAAGTTGGAGAGTGATTAAAAAAAAAAACTCTGAAATCAATGGCGGAAATCAAACTAGCGGATATCAGTCACGATCAACGCCTCCTCGCACCGGAAGAAACTGCTTCCACTCCCGGCAAGAGACGCCTTGCTTCTCTCGACGTCTTTCGCGGCCTCACTGTCGCTGTATCTTTCTTCTCTCTCTTTCTCTCTACTTGTGCGAATTGATTTCGAAATTTCAAACTTTTGTAATTTCTACTGAAATTCTGAGTTTGCAGTTGATGATCCTCGTGGATGACGCCGGAGGAGACTGGCCAGCGATTGCTCACGCTCCCTGGGAAGGCTGCAATTTGGCTGATTTCGTTATGCCTTTCTTTTTGTTCATCGTCGGCGTCTCCGTCGCGCTTGCCTTCAAGGTTCTCTCGCCACTCATCTCCATTTCCGTTTATGCTCTAAATTATTCCAAAGCTGTCGAATAGAAATCAAATTACGCACTTGTTTTGCCTTCAATTTCCTTGTCTCATGGCTCAAACATGCACGCAAATTATGTATAATTTGCAGCGGATTTCGAACAAATTCGAAGCTTGTAAGAAGGTGGGTTTTAGGACCTGCAAGCTCCTCTTCTGGGGTCTTCTACTACAAGGTAATGTTCTTTATCCCTGTAACCTTGTAGCCTCGATCGTTGTTGTTCTTATTCGTAATGGATAATTGACTCTTCATTTCTTTGGCTGCGAAGGGGGTTTCTCTCATGCTCCTGACGAATTAGCCTATGGTGTTGATGTGACTATGATGAGGTTTTGTGGGATTCTCCAGGTTTTTGTCTCTGCCTCAAGATTCATTTTGTGTATATATATACTCACGGCCTAGAATGTTTTCAGAAATTTATTTCTGTTTTCATGTAGAGAATAGCTTTATCCTACTTGGTCGTAGCAATTGTGGAAATCTTCACAAAGGACTCACATGAGGAGGATTTGTCAACTGGGAGGTTCTCAATATTCAAGTTATATTATTGGCACTGGTAAACCTTGCATTTGAGTTATTCAGAATTATAAATTCATGAAAACGAGATCAATAGTTTTTCAGATTATTTATTAGTCTTGCACATTCACAGGATTGTGGGTGCATCAGTTCTTGTGATTTATCTGGCAACGATCTATGGAACTTATGTTCCTGACTGGGAATTCGTTGTCTATGATAAAGATAGCATTCTCTATGGGAAAATTCAATCTGTAAGTCTTCCGACGTTGCACTTTATGGCCATTTACTAAGTGTTGTGAAAACGTCTGTGATCAGATAGTATAAGAAATTCTGTGAATTCTTTACTAGGTATCATGTGGAGTGAGAAGAAAGCTAAACCCTTCTTGCAATGCTGTTGGATATGTTGACAGACAGGTTTTGGGGATCAATCACATGTATCACCATCCTGCGTGGAGACGATCCAAGGTTCAGTACCTAGTTTCCCTTTGTGCTAGCTTCCACAGACTGAGCATATTATAGCATTTTTTAGACTACGAAATGTTTTATGTCAATCATTAAGCGTTTCTGAGTTTTATGTCATAAAAGGAAGGGTCGATGAAATGATTTTATGTTTCGTGTCAATCGACTCAATCCTTATGTATTCTTTTGAGTTTTAGGCTTGCACCGATAAGTCCCCCTATGAAGGATCTTTACGCGAGGATGCACCGTCCTGGTGCCATGCTCCGTTTGAGCCCGAAGGAGTCCTAAGGTCTAATCTTGTCACTAACCGAGCATCATCATCCTCTTTTTCAGAAGTTTAATAACACTCAGAAACTTGTCTGATGCAGCTCCATATCCGCTATTCTCTCTACAATCATAGGAGTCCATTTTGGACATATTATCTTACACTTTAAGGTCAACTTATTGGATCAAACATAAGCCTCAAGCTCTTACAACATTATTACCGTTTTGTCTTATACAATAAGATCATCGCAACATTACCAAACTTTTCAGGGGCATTCAGCTCGGCTGAAACATTGGATCTCCACGGGTCTCGCTCTCCTCGCTCTCGGACTCACTCTACATTTCACCCACTGTGAGTAACACCTTGTCTTTGATCCAATTCAAAACATTCTTGTTTCTTTGGCATGTATTACAAGCTCAAAATCTTTGCAGTGATGCCTTTGAACAAACAACTCTACAGTTTCAGCTACATCTGCGTGACCTCCGGTGCAGCCGCGCTCGTCTTCACTGCCTTGTATTCTCTGGTAATTCTTGTTCCACTCTCATTGGCGACAAACTTTGCACAAAACAGATTTGTCTTTCCTTCTTTGGTTTTTGTAGGTGGATATATTGGAGTGGAAGCACATGTTTCTGCCTCTAAAATGGATAGGCATGAACGCAATGCTTGTCTACGTGATGGGAGCTGAAGGCATTTTGGCTGCTTTCTTCAACGGTTGGTACTATCGCCATCCACACAATACACTGGTAAAAAAACTGTTACTTACTTTACAATGGTTTTTTTTTGTTTTCTTAATGACCCATTTGAAGTTACTGACTAAACAGTGTTATAATAATATGATACCTGGTTCAGATAAATTGGATTCGGGAGCATGTTTTTATCAGAGTTTGGCATTCAAGAAGGGTTGGTGTCCTTATGTATGTCATTTTCGCCGAGATTCTCTTCTGGGGTTTGGTCGCTGGTGTTTTTCACAAATTCAAGATTTATTGGAAACTCTAAGCAGATCGTGAAATAACACACCCTTAACTCTATATGTATATATCTCTATGCGAAGTTGTAATAGTTAGGATATATATATGTATATCTTTTATTAGCCTTAGTTATAAAATATTCCATTGTTGATGATTAAAATCCAATTTAAATTTCTTATTCAAATTTAACATTTTCTTTGTTATTGTAAATCTAGATGTAAAGTTAATCCCTTAAAAATCAAGTATATAGTATGCAAGCTGGGTATTACTTAATTACAATTTACAGTATTACTATATGCCTAGTTGTCCATTTCTATATATGAACTACTCTAAGACTCTAATAGAACAAGAGGGTTCGGTTTGCTAGGTTCCCATCGACGCGGGGAGTTGTAAGCGAAGAAAGAGCTAAAGACGTATCACAAAGAAGCTGCCGAGGAAGAGCAAGACGATTCACTTCTTTCCCGCCATTTTCATTGTCTTCCTTAAACCCCTCCGTTGGTGAGCAACATGTTGTGGGTCGACAAGTACAGGCCGAAATCGCTGGACAAGGTCGTCGTTCATGAGGATATCGCCCAAAATCTCAAGAAATTGGTATGCCTTTTCTTCGAGCCCTAGGTCAATTTCTTATATTTTAGATGTTTATGGGGGTTTTTCTGATGAGTTGAGGAGCTGATTTTTGATTCTCCCCGTAGGTTACCGAGCAAGATTGTCCGCATTTGCTCTTCTATGGGCCGTCAGGTTCGGGTAAGAAAACCCTAATCGTGGCGCTTCTCAAGCAGATTTATGGTGCCAGTGCAGAGAAGGTATCCTTCTTTCCAGTTCTTTTTTAATGGTATTAACAAAAGATAACGACTTTGAACCCTAATGCTGTTGAGCAAAGTAAACTGCCTGTTTTTGCTTGTTGAGATGTGGTTAAGTAATTTTCTCTTGAAGTTGATGTTCATCTTCTGATTGCTATTTTTCTTAAATTTTCATTTTGCAGGTGAAAGTGGAGAACAGGGCATGGAAAATTGATGTGAGTTGCACATGGTTTTTGTTTCAATTGCGTTTTTCTTCTAAATTTCACTCTGCTTGATATCCAAATTCGTTTTATTCTCTTGTTTGGTTCAGTAAATCGTGTTTCAGTATCTTCTTGGACTTGTGAGCGGAGAGATTTGAGTTGTGTTTGCTATCAATTTCTTCTAGTGGTCATTCTCAGTCAATTCTTCTTTTAAAGATTGTGATAACTGTCAGTTTTGCTGGCTCTAGTCTTTAGTATATGAAACGTACTAAGCTAGACCAACTGAAGTCTTGGGGTCCTTCGTAGTTGCTCTAGTAAAATGTTTTACCTTTAATCATTACCTTGTAAAAATGCAGGCTGGGAGTAGAACTCTTGATCTGGAGCTTACTATATTATCAAGCACCAATCATGTGGAACTTACTCCAAGTGATGCAGGCTTTCAGGACAGATACATAGTTCAAGAGATCATTAAAGAAATGGCTAAGAACAGACCAATTGACACTAAAGGGAAGAAGGGATATAAGGGTAAGAATTAGTGTTCCGCCTGACTATTTCACTACATTATCATTAATGGAGACATTTTGGATGTTTAGGGCTCATAGTAGTTCTACGAAGAGTGAGACCTGACTTGGTCTTCATTACATAATTTTTTATTTCTTTTTCATCGTCAAATAAGTGCTTGCCTCAATTTCTAGATTTAAGGCTTCATGTTCACCTGAATGTGTTCATTATATATTTAGATGGTTCGATGTTCTCGGTTATCAACTTATCTCTCGTCTCTTAAATCGTTTCTAGGCTAAGTTTTGCCTCCATGCACTGCCCCAACCTCTTTTCACATATTGATGTTGGATGGTGGATGATATAGGCGAAAAGTACATGGCTTTTGCCTAAACGCATGATTTTGTGTTTTATTTGGTATTGGCAGTGTTGGTACTAAATGAAGTTGACAAGCTCTCCCGAGAAGCACAACATTCTCTGCGGAGAACAATGGAGAAATATAGCTCTTCTTGCCGTCTCATCTTATGCTGTAACAGTTCTTCAAAGGTTACAGAAGCCATTAAGTCTCGTTGTCTCAATGTGCGTATAAATGCACCTTCGAAGGAAGAGGTACAGAAGCTGTTCCTCTGTTTTGTAAATTAATCGCTCAAATAATCAGCCAGCCAAACTCTCTTTTAAGTGTTCATCGTAGGGGATATCTCGAATACATTTCGTTATTCCTTTACATCAACTCGATATAGAAATCAATTCTTGCATATTCACAAGTTTGATCCTGTGTTTTGAAAATATAAAATAAAGAATCTGTAGTTGCTATCAGGAAGATGACATAAGATTCTGTGTTAGCTTAATTTTGGCCTGTGTATATTTTCTTGCAAAACATGTATGTAACATTGTTATTTACGAAAATGTAACTTTCTGTTTCCAGATAGTGAAAGTGTTGGAGTTCATTGCAAAGAAAGAAAGTCTGCAACTACCCCAGGGTTTCGCTGCTCGTATTGCCGAGAAATCTAATCGCAGCCTTAGAAGAGCTATTTTGTCACTTGAGACTTGTCGTGTCCAAAAGTAAGCATCCTTAACGGTATCTATGCAGACAATTAATGAGTTTGATTGATTCTTTTTGTTGTTTCATGTTTTGAAAAATACTTAACATATTTTCTTTGTAGCTATCCGTTCACAGATAACCAAGTGATATCTCCCATGGATTGGGAAGAGTATGTTGCTGAAATAGCAACTGACATGATGAGGGAACAGAGCCCTAAAAGGTCAGACTTTAGTAAATCATTTAGCTTTACAATTTATAAAATTTAAACAATTCGTGATTTAATCATCTCTGGTGTGTTTCTTCAGTTTGTTTCAGGTGCGTGGGAAGGTATACGAGTTGCTAGTTAATTGCATTCCACCAGAAGTCATAATGAAGGTTTCAAACAAAATCCAATTCTATTTGCAATTAATTGATTTGCGTCCTTTTCGCTTTCCTTTTTTACTCATAGTTTATACATTTTCCAGAGACTTCTTCATGAATTGCTGAAGAAACTGGACTCGGAGCTAAAGCTTGAAGTCTGCCACTGGGCCGCATATTACGTAAGATTTTTTTGTGTACAGCCTGATGATTTTATTTCTCCTTACCATTATCTCAAAATATGTATTCTCTCATTATGTCTTTTGATTTGATGGCTTTCTTGATGATATGTCATTGGCCGTGAATGCAGGAACATCGGATGAGATTAGGTCAGAAAGCCATATTTCACATAGAAGGTATATAAACCCTTAAGTCGTTGCATTTGGCTCATATAGGTTACATTCAAAAATCGTCTTCTTACATTTTCATGGGTACTAACTATTATTGTTGTTGGTGTTACACTGCAGCATTTGTGGCCAAGTTTATGAGCATATACAAAAACTTCCTCATTTCAACATTTGGGTAGAGAAGGAAGGCTTCAAAACCAGGAGAAGAGGACAGACTTGTACTGTTTCTTTCTTTTCTTTAATCCGATGATGATCTGAGATTCTGAAATTAAGGTTTAGTAACTTGGATGTTTATTTTTTTTATCTGTTCCTCAACGTTTTAACTGTTTTAATTTCAATAACTATGGAAACGGTTTGTTCGTCGCAACATGAGACTAGCTAATTAAGATTTCACGTTAAAGATTATCAAAGTTTATAATAATTTAGGGTCTAAAATTATAATCTGAGGACATGAATTGAATTCAAAACTCAAATCCAAAAAAAAAACATGAAATCGAAATCAATGTGTATATCCGCTTTGGATGAATGAATTAATTTGGCTCTAATTAAGCAGTTTCTTGTTGGCTTTTATTAAAATGATTCACTATTTATTTAACGAATTGGTGGATCTGGCAACTCAATGCCAAATGTTTCAAATGGTTCCGCAATATCTAACTAAGGAAAAGAAACTTCCGTAGATTTGTACAGCGTTTGACGGTTTCACCTCCGCCCTTGGTATGAAGAACAATGGTTTTGACTTTTGAAAAATGATTCTTGTGTTGACCAACAGTCAGCCAAGTGTATACCAGTTTTTTCTTTTCTTTTCTTTAAACAATCTTTTTTTTTTTGGGATTCTGTTGTATCCATTTCGCAGAATTTGCGGTAACTAAACATTTTTTATAGAGGGAAATTATTCTATATACAGTATGTATGGGTTAATAAAAGAGAATGGGTTATTACAGTATATAAAAACACCTATGTGACTCGCGAATTTTGGCGCAAGTTAGCAAATTGGCTTTCTCTTCCTTTGATTTTTCCGCCTTGGTCGCTTTAAAACCACCAGCACCGCCAAACGCACTTTTTATTCTCTCCAAACTCTTATTTTTCCCCTTCTCCTTCCGGTTTTGTTTTCAACAAATGGCGGAATCACAGAAAAAATTTGCAGAAATCAGGGAATGGATCATAGACCACAAGCTTCGTACCGTTGGTAATAATCACTCTCCTTTTTTTATTCCGTTCTGGTCATCCTCGATATCAAATTTTCTTCGTTTTGGTGGATTAATAAAAGAATACGTTTCCTGAGATTATTCGCGTTGCTTCATCGTTATTATAGATCTGGGTTATGTCTTTTTTATCTGAACATATCCGAATTTTGGATTCTGGGTTATCTCAATTTTTGACCACTTTAGGGTTTTTCTTCCCCAAAATCAAATTTCCTCTTTGCTTCACACTTTTGTTGCTCATATGCTTATGATATTATTCGTCTCGGCGGTTTGCTAACATTCGAGATTAAGAATATGTTTGTATTTGTTCTGATATACATACTCCTTTTTTTTGTCTTAATTCGACTCTTCATAGGTTGTTTATGGCTTAGTGGCATCTCTGGTTCAATCGCCTATAACTGGTCAAAACCTGGTATGAAGACCAGTGTCAGAATCATCCACGCTAGGTAAATTCTCTAATCGACATTTTCCTACATTTTTCTTTTAATTTTGGGTTTGGTTAGATGATAGAAGATGTCAAAGTTGCATTATTCATTTGAAGAACCTGATTTTTAATCTCCTTATAATGGTGCAGCTAAGTAAATTAGTAATGTATTCTCGTGTAAGACATCAAATTAGGGATGGCATTAAAGATCTTTTTGCATAATAGCAAACTATTTCGATGTATGCTTGAGGAAGCATGAGCTTCTGTTATGGTTACTCTATATCTTTGTGTGTGGGCTTTAGATTCTCCATAAATGGCTTGTTCTCGTTGTTTCTTCATTTCTTCACCACTTAAATGTAGAATGCTCGTTCTGACAACATCTCCGTATGCGTGTGTTGTTTACTTGGATCCATATCTTAGAAAAAAATAGGGTGTTGGATGTATCATATAATGCACGATCATATTAGTGGGTGTCTTTTTAATTCTTCTTGGATTGTTTTCTTTTTTTGACCTTTACTATGCATGATGATGCTGATCTTCAATACTTCCTCACCATTATATTCTCAGGCTACACGCTCAGGCGCTGACATTAGCCGCTCTAGCTGGAGCAGCCGCAGTGGAGTACTATGATCACAAAACTGGAGCCACTGATCGCTACCCGAAGTTTCTGAAGCCTGAAAACTTGAATAAAGACTAGTGCTCTTAATCATGGCTGATGCCTATTCTGTTATTGTAGGCATATTATATAGCTCGTGAAAATTTTATGTTTCTGAAATTGTTATTTGGAAAGGATTTATTATGGGTTATATAAGCCCTACGACTCAGCAGATTGGTTGCACAATACGGGATGCGAAATTGTAAGAGATACGTACAGAATTTATATGAAATAAATTTTTACTAATGTTTTGGGTTTCTGAGACTGGTCATTTTGTTTTTTAGCTTGAATCCTGATTATATCTCGTATCCCAAATTCAGATTATTAGTGTGTCCCTCGTCGGATATTGTCAATGCAAGTAAAAACACGAATTAGATTCAATTCAATACCCTATTTTCTCTTTGTAAAGAACTGTGTTCTAGGTTCATTCTCTTTTCGAACTCTTAAAAAGTCTTCGTTTAACATATTCCACCAACTTTTATGCAACGTCAACTAGCTAATACACCAAACACTTAACTGGGCCTGTAACGTCTGGCCCATGAAAGTATTAAAAATATCCCACATCGGGTACACGTGAAAAGAATGGGTGAGGAAGCAGAGTATAAGAGAAGAAGAGAAGACAACGAGCAAATCACTTACCTGGACGGGGTCAACTCGTGATCAAGAAGACGAGTGGCCTAGGCTAGTGACTTCCATTGCACATATCGGAAGGGTGCTTAGCTTAAGGTCTTCCCAAGTGGAAGAGCCTACGTCATTATTTGTGGCAGAGGGGGCCTGCGTTCGCGCGGTCCCTACCATTCTACAGTTTTTAATCTTTTATGTTTCTGTCACGGAATGCTAATAAAGAAACTTAATAATTATTTAACTTTTATGTTTCTGTCACGGAATGCTAATAAAATGTTTTCTGGGCAAAATTTATTTCGTAAGTAAATCGACTGTATTAAGAAAAAAAATTGAAACACCATTCTGATTCAATTATCCCACATCGGAAGTATATAGCAAGTTGGTCGGATTTGTTTGGATATAAAATAAAGAGGCTTTCCTTCACTAAAACTCATCTTTGCGCTTGGGGCAATGACGCAGCTAATGAGGTACTAACCGAGGCGCGTCTATTGCTGGTTGAAAACTATTTCCAAACCCCCTCCTGGGCCTAAGCTTGTCTTGGGCCTTAGAGAATTTCTGGAAGGGCTCCCTTCGGGGTAAAGCCCTACAATATTTAGTTCAATTTTATCTATTATTAAAATAAAATTATTGTTTCGTACTGTCGATCAGACGGACATTTTAAAAATACTTTCTTTGGTGATATTAAATCACACAATGGACGAGCATCTTCCGCTGTAAATCCTCCTCATCATTTCGTTAATAAAAAACATACTCTCTCCGTTTCATAAAGAGTATCGTTTTACATACCTCTGTTTCATAAAGAGTATCGTTCTGACATTTTTTTTTTTTCAAAAAGAATGTTGTTTTATAATTTTAATGTAATTGTTGACATAAAATATTATTTTTAACCTCAATAAATTCAGAAAATTAATTATAAATATGATTCCAAAAGTCATTTTCTGCAAATTAATAAGAGTATAAGAAACATTTTATTTTATTTCTTAATTTATGTGAAAAATGTCAGAACGGCACTTTTTGTGAAACGGAAGAGTATAATTTTACCTATTTTTAATTATCCAAATGCTTGCAAAGCTAAATCGAAAGGTTAATAATACATACAAAGATGATAGAAAACATTGTCAGATATCTCAAATCAGAAATGGATACATACATAGAACTTGCAATCTTACAGCGGGACAGAAATGATATTATTTCATACAATATTTCGAATCAATCTTACAATTTTGCACATTTCCTATGATGGTTTAAAATAACTGATATTAATTATCTCATTAGAATCATAGAAATCAATTTTTGAAAGATCTCCTCCTTCTCACATGATAATCGAACATCAAGTACAATGTTTCACCTATGAAAAGACACGACCAATTTTTTTGGTGGATCTCGTTTCTATTTCCGAATTTCAACATTCAACCCATCTGAAAAAAAAAAAAAAAATTCTGAAATAAACATTTTCTACAATTATTCGTTTGGATCCAAATTTACATTTCAACAAGAAGCGAATAGATTCGGATTATCCATAATTCCTAACTACTCATTGGTTTATTACAAATTTTTTAAGTTATTCCAACATATTTAAAATTTTTGATTTTTTTTTCTTTTCTGAAGTTAGTGAAAGTTCCACGATTACATTAAATATTCATTTTGAAGTTGCCGCTTACTCAAAGATTTTAGTTATCCATATTTTAGAATCTATCCCATATTCTATTTGAAAAATCTTTGAGTAATACAGATATTATCATTACCCGCTATTTTCCTTCTCGATATACCCGAAATAAACACCTCAACATTCAGCAGCTAGATAAAAGTCGGACAAGACAGGCTTACAGCCCATTAAATTTCTTTTAGTGAATTACATATTGTAGTTTCTGAAACAAATCTTAAAGTTATGGGGTCTTTTCGATTAAACAAACGAACCGGGGTTACTTCTGTTATTTACTTCCACAAAATTATCGAAAAAAGAATAAAAAAAAAATCTGAACAACAAGAGCACCTTAAAAGCCTTAAAAACCCTAGACGCATTTTCTTCCTCTCTTTCAAGATCAAAACACGCCGTTCGTCGCTTATATTGTTCCATCCTCTAGAATTTTACTCGGCAGCTACAGGTAACTTATATCTTGAACAAACTTCCATAGAGTTGATTTGTGTTGTTGTGTGAAACTCTTTGATTCATCCATTGAGATTAAAAAATCACAAGGAAAAGAAGGATCGGTATTAGTTTATTTTCTCTAGTTGGTTTAGTTTTTTTGCTGCAAATGTAGTTGACGAACTTTAGCTCGATTTTATCATCTATAGAAAAATCGATTCTGGCTTGAGATGTAGATAGAATTTTACAGGTCTTTTTAGTATGAGTTTCATTGTTTAACATTAGCAATGGCCAATCTGTTTTGGATTGCAGAGGTGAAAATGAGTCGTGGAGGTGCAGCAGCTCCAAAGGGGAAGAAGAAGGGAGTTTCCTTCACCATTGATTGTTCGAAGCCTGTTGATGACAAGATCATGGAGATTGCTTCTTTAGAGAAGTTTCTTCAGGAGAGGATTAAGGTTGGTGGTAAAGCAGGTGCTCTTGGTGATTCTGTCTCCATAACTCGTGAGAAGAACAAGATTACCGTCACTTCTGATGGCCAATTCTCCAAGAGGTATAATCAAAACTAAACCAAATCGTCCAATTTTGTTTAACTTGTGTCTAGAATTGGTCTGTATGTAATTTGTAAGAATGGTTTTTGTTCATTGGTTTTGTGTTGCTGATAAGATCTTAGTTAAGTTTGAATCTCGAGGATATTGTTTGATTATGAGTTTAGGTAATCTCTGAAGTGTAATTTTTCTCTGTTTTGATACGTATAGATATCTCAAGTACTTGACAAAGAAGTACCTGAAGAAGCATAACGTGAGGGATTGGCTAAGAGTGATTGCAGCAAACAAGGACCGTAACCTCTATGAGTTGAGGTACTTCAACATCGCTGAGAACGAAGCAGAGGAAGAAGACTAAATCCATTAATTTTATGTTCCTCTCTTCCTGTTGGTTTTGTTTTGATTCTCTACAATTATCTCTGTTTTTTGTTTAGATACTTTTTAGTTTGATTGAAGTAATACTCTTTCTTTTGTTGTTGGGTTCTTGAGCTTTCTATGAAGTCTGTTTTCCCAGACAGTGTTTTCGATATAAACGAATGGAGATTGCGAATGATTCGTTTAGAATTTTGTCGAGTTGATGAAGATTAATCATAGTACAACGAGAAAGTATATACAATTTGGACTAATAAAGTTTCTAACGTCGTTGACGGTGGAGGAAAAATAAATTCGTATTCTTAAACCTTACACTTAGTTATTATCTTAGTTATTATCTGTGACTAGGTTTCATGAAGCATATTTAGTGCTTGTATCCAAACACTTATAAAGTTTTTTTTTATAATATTTTTATTTTATTTTATTTTTATATTTAATTTTCAAAAATTAGTTGTTAATTTAAATATTTTCAGATTTTCTAAATCTAGATCATCTTTAATTTAAATTTCAAATTATTAAAAATTTAATTAAATTTAGTTACAAAAATTTGCATTCAATTTAATTTAAATTCAAAAAATTCAAAAGAAGTTATAATTAAATTTTATTACGAAAATTTAGATAATAATTTTAATATTTTAGAATTTCTTAAATATAAGAAATATTTAATATTAAATTTTACATTTAAATAATATATTGTAAAAATGCATAGTAAATAAATATTTTATCGTATTTTATCATAAACAATCAGTCTAAAATATCAAATATTTGAGATTAATAAATATTTATATTATACAATAATATGATTGAGCTGATTAGAGTTATATAATAATTTTTTATTTAAAAAAAATAAATAACAAAAATAAATTATATCTAAACAAATAAATAAATGCAACTTATATTAGATATAAAAAATAAAACATTCCTATACGGACGCACAAAGTTAAAATGTAGTTGTTTTAATTAAATGGATTATCAAACACTCATTTAGTTATTTAGAACAGAACAAGACTTGTCCTGATTCCAAGAATAATGATGATATGGGCCGTATAATTTTTTTGGGCCTTGAAGAGATTATCTCACGGTAGACTCTAGGAACAGCTGCTTTTTGTAATTGTTATCTCAAGCACGTTGCCATATTTTATCAATGTTCAAAAAAAGAGGATTCGGATAGTCAACCAAAACCACGAGAGCCCCTTTTTTTTTTTAATAATGTTGATCTCATGTTTTTTGGTTAAAGATGTTGATCTCATATTTTATAACGAAATAATGTTGATCTCATAATCTTAAGAGTTTGATGGGTAATGGTACGACGTGTTCTATTTATTACCAGTCAATATTGTAATTGAACTGCCATTTATTGTCGTGTCTATACTCTACATTTCTTACCATATCATTATTGCTAATTTAATCATCAAAATGGATGTTGACCATTTAATTCTACCGTAAAACTGAGTCTAGCTCTATGCATCGACTAACTCTGTGTCAACAACCGCAGATATTTGAGATCCTTTCCACGACCTAAATTATGTTGAAGGGATATTTAGATGTTCCTGTACACAATATTTTTCTCTACATAAATTATCTACTATATTATGTTTGAAGAAAATATTACTCAAATAGATAGTATATTCTACCCAACCACACTACGTCAACTATTAACTAGCCAATTAGATTATTGTTCACTATCTGATCAGCGGTTTTTAGCTAATCGCCGGTTTCTATCAAAAGACAGAGATAATACGTTATGTATCAAACCGGCGGTTTACATACTGGATAGAGATGTGTAATCTTTAACAAAGAATGAACATTATACGGACAAAACGAATAGAATCTATTCAACTATTCATGTAAATACTATGATCAAGAGAAATTATAGTATTAACATTAGGAAAATGATAATGAATTTGGTAAACAGAATCATTTTTCAAATTAGTTATTACGGATAATTTGTTAAGGATTGTACCCTAACCACGTTATTAGTTGTAAATTTGGGTGTTGTGTGAGTATAGAAAATTAAATTAAAAAAAAAAGTTATTGAAAGGAGAGAGAGGGAGAGTGTTAAAAGCAAAGACGTCAGAGGGGGAAAACCCAAACCCATAAAACATGGGGGAACGATTCACTTCAATTTCGTCAGAAGTAAGTGACAGTGAACTGCAGAATCCTCCACTTTTCCCTTTTTCTTTTTCATAAATGAAAATCTTTTAATTTCACAAATATCTTTTTCACATATCATGAAAATCTATCATCTAAGATTCGATGCCAATGCTTTAATACATGCAACAATGATGAAATTGACCAATTTAAATATGCTTTTCTTTAACTGAATTTTTGTTTAACTTACCCCAATAACTTGCACTGCTTCCCCTTGAACGGTAAGTGACACTAATTAAAGTTATTTTTACTCCTTTTAAAATAAAAGGAAAATAAAATTTTCAAAAGTCATAAAAAAGGAGGGGGGTCAAACAGTCTTACTTTTTACAACGTAGATTATTGCATCCCATTGAAGATAAAAGCTACATATGTATCGATCTTACTATAATATAGGACTAGATAGTTAATAATGGGCGTATTAAAAGAACAATAAATGATTAAAACTGAGAAGAATTGCATTGGAACTCTGCAATACACAAAGTCTCTGTCTCTCTATCTATGGTGGTGGATCTTTTTTTTTTTTTTTCTTTTCTTTTTTGCTACGAGGGTAAAAAAAAAAGGAAGAGAGAGAGAAGGGGAAGAAACTCGCGAGGAACACGCAACCCACTCCTCTCTGAGTTACTGTCTCCATCATTTCATCATCATCTTTCATTTCTCTTCACCATCCTACTCCTCTCCTTTTTTTTAAAGACACTTTTATTTCATTTATTTCTTGTTTAAAATCAAGTAATGCGGCTTCGTATTTGAGAAAGTCAGCGATAGATCAATTTGGGACTATTTTCATAATTATCACTATTACTTATAGAATTATCCATATTAGTTATTAATCTATTTGAAAAAATGTTAGTGTAGTGGTTTCGGTTTTAGGAACGAATTGAATGTGTAAATTCGTTGCATTTTTCATATTTAATTTTATCGTATGCAATCACTCAGCATGGACTACTATGCCACTTCGGTGTTGGTTAAATGTTTTATCTGTAATGGGATTAAATGAAAATATGAAGAACATTTTTTTTGTTGACCAAACAACCTTTAGTTTAGCTGGATAAAATTTATATGCGTTAACTAGAGTCATTAGTTGATGTAGTTTCACGTGAGTATGCCATATCACTAATTTTTTTTTTATAAAGAATTGCTCCGATTAATCAATTTGAGTTGTACTCATATGAGGTATCGCATTTGAAAGATCGGGCATGCGGCCTTAGGGCATTCACATTACCCCCGAAAGAAATTAGAGCGTAGATATATATTGTACTGGACCAAATACATATTTTGAATATCCATTAATCATGAATGCTGGCAAAACTGCATGAAATATCCAAACACGAAACGCCCTTATTATTTTGAACTCCTGGTTTAGTACGTAGCAGCTTGGTTGATACATATATGTTATTTTTCTTCGAGGAGATGTATATATACATGTGTGAGTGTGTGACGTCACAATGAAGTAAGAAATTGGGATAAAACAGTGAAGCTTGAACTTGGATTCGGCGGCAGGAAGTAGACATAAACTGACCCAGGCTCGTCACCTATCTTTACTGTCTGTCTCTATTACATACATTGCGTACTAAACTACTTCATTATTAATAATGCTCAAAATATTATCGCTATTCTTACAAGCTACCCAATTGTAATTTTTGTCCATTGAAAATCAATTATCTGATATCCTCCTGCCATCCCATGGTCAAAGGTCGATTCTGTTAATATATAATCAATTTTTTTAATTATCTCTACCAGCGAAAATAAGTTGGTCTATTTTACTATTCTATACTCAAATTACGTCGTGAGGGGTTGGGAATTTTCCAACTAAATCTCACGTATCTGTGAGGTCTCGTTTTACGTATCTATGTACGCATGCGTGTTGTATATACATCTCTGAGATAAAATAAAAGATCATTTAAAGTAATGGAAAGACTTTGTGATATGATTGCCATTTTACTTCTTATCCACATTTAAAGAAATCCCACTTCAAGACTCAATCACTTTAATTCTGCTCCCATTTATTTTCTTAGTTTTGGGGATTTATTTTAATATGAATTTTGCCTCATTTTATCAAACACTTGAAGCCCACTATATATGTACGTAAATGAGCAAGCAGGAGTTCTTGCCTCCTCCTCATTCTAAGTTGTATATTTTATTCTAAGCCTCTTCCTCTACACACACAGATCTCTCTCTCTCCCTCTATATATAAATATACGTGGCCATGGAGGATCTATGGAGTTAATGTGAGAGAAATGTAATGGGTGAGTAACACTTGCTGGAGAAGCAGGGCACGTGCGAGCACAAATGAGATCTATCGGTACATGTTGATCATATTTTCGCACGTGTTCTACTCCTCCAACACGTGTGTCTCCCCCTCCCCCAATAGGCAGCTGTCCACGGTGAGAAGAGAATGTACACATACACGTTCCGAGTTCATATCTATTGGACTACTTTATGCATATGTATCGTGGATATAAAAGAACTATTTGAATTATACATTGATAGTTGTAGTTTTTTTTTTTTTTGGTGTGGTATGGGCATTTTAATCATGTGTTATCGAATGCAACAATATACTCATATGACCATATTAAGTTGTTTCTAAAATATAAGTCATTCAACAAGACTTTTTTTTATTAGATAACACTAGACTTGGTAAAAGTTAGAGATATATAGATTCTTGACCCCAAATGAATTTCCGTGGAGAGGATTGAAACTGTGAAAAACAGCCTCTTTTGTTTATCTCTCTCCCGAACCCGAATAACTGATGAGGTTTTAATAGAAGTATAGAACTATCTGTTAGAAGGGGAACTATTTTACTTTATATTATGGATAATGGATATCGGAATATTAAAGTTTCAAGACTGTTGTTAACTCTGACAGACAAAATCTGTTTTATTCTCTCCCTTAAATATACATTCAGTAACCTTGATTTATATTTGTGGAGAAAATGTTAACAGAATGTACTGATAAAAAAAGGGATTTAAAAATGATTTGCTTACGTCATTGTTATAAAAAATGTATGCATGTGTGTAGGGTAAAAAGAAGAAAGGTGGTTGAGGCAAAGTTGCCTAAGAAAGCGGGGGACTTTCTCTCTTTCACTCACTGCCATTAACTCTCACTTCTGTCTCATTTTTTTCTTACTTCTGTCTCTTTTCTCAGTAACAGTTTAATAATTACAAAAATAAAGTGAAAATAAACGAAAATTCGCATATATTTATATATATATATATTTTTTTTTTCGTAAATACTTCATATGTACGTAGATTGCGTAAGTTAATATTGTCATGTACTTGTGGAGACGGGAAAAAAACACTGGAGGGTACAATTTTGTTTTCCTGTGTTTAAAACGACATATATTATATATTTAAAAAATCGGAATGTCACACTGCACATGTAACGAACCGAATTGTTATATACTTTTATAAAAAAAAAAAAAAAATTATGAAGTGGGCCAAAAATGGGCTCACTTTTCATTTTGTTGATCAAAACCCAATTTCTCGTCTAGGGTTTTTTTCACCTGTTTCCGTCATCCTCGTCGTCGTTTTGTTCAATCTCTACTTCGCCGGACTCCGTCGAGGTACGCGAAACATTGGTTGAATAGCTGGAACATTGCCAGTCTTCTTGGCAGTTCTTACGGTTGATTAGTTTTCTAGGATTATCGAGCTTTCACCTTGAGAATCTGGAACCAATTTCTTACTGGATTTAAGTTTCGTTTTGATCAAAATTCAATATTTTTTGCTGGGCATCTGGTGAAAATTCTCCATTTGAAGCTCCGTGTAGACTTACTTTTGGGCCACATTTCGATCCCGTCTTTGAATTAGAATTTCAAATGAAAACTGGTTCCTCCATTTAACTTTGATGGATGAGTAGTAAAGGAAATGAATTCATCTTTGTTATATTTTCGTTTTGGAACGTTGTTTATTTGCTATCGATCTCATCATAAATGTCAAGTAATTCAAGAATGCAGTTTGGGGAGGCACTAAATATGTGATTGGTTTTGATTGTTCAATTTTCTCTGTTATGGTTGTTACATGGGCAATGTTGTACTGATTGATCCAGTTAAAAGGAATGGCAACTTTTCAGGTTTGGGTAACTCCGTAAACATGTGTGTTTGGACTATTGTTTATGATTATGGTTTAGTCACAAACTGATACACACCAACTGTTTGATGAAATGTCTTGAAGAAGTAAAATGTTGTTCGTTTGGTTATCGTTGGAGAGCAAAGACGTAGGAACTTGAATTTTTGTCTAGGTTTGGTTTTGGTATAAGAAGCAATGGGGATTTATATAACCAGGAGGTGTCACATCACACATAGTCTTTTGTCTGATACGATATATACGTGAAGATTTAGCTTAAACATGGGATGGTTAATTTCTAGATATAGTGTGATATTAACATGCCTCTGCTTATGTTAATTTTGCTGCATTCCACTTCACTATAATGCAATTTCGTGATACTCTTTGCTTGCATGATTGCATCATCTACGACTTCCAGGTTTAATTTCATGGACCGTTGTTCATTAGCTAAATTAGAGTTTTCTTCTTAGTTCTTTCACATGCCTGTAAATGTTTATTAGATTCTCTCTCTTTAAAGGGTTTACACTTTGTTAAAACTTGCAGACTTTCAGAGAGAGAGATAGAGAGAGAAGGATGGTGATTCCACCGGCAGTGAGACCTCCACGTCTCTTTGACTACCTCAAACCTTACGTCTTGAAAATGCACTTCACGAACAAGTTTGTTCACGCCCAAGTCATCCACTCACCAACGGCCACGGTGGCTTGCTCAGCGAGCTCACAGGAGAAAGCACTCAGGGAGACAATGGGTGTCACACGAGACGTGGCTGCTGCTGCAAAGATAGGTAAAATCCTCGGGGAAAGACTCTTGATGAAAGATATTCCAGCTGTTACCATTCACATGAAGAAAGAGCAGAGGTATCATGGTAAAGTCAAGGCCGTGGTTGATTCTGTCAGAGAAGCTGGCGTCAAGCTGCTTTGAGGATCATTCAATAATATCAATGAAGCCAAATCAATTTCATGTTGTTATAACTCGGAATATTGTCCCTTTTTTTGGCTTATCAGACGGATTGGTGCCACAATGAAAGCCTTGCTTAATCCATGTTTCAAAAAAAAATGTTCAAAAGAGAACGAATGTTATAAGCTTTGACTATTGCAATAAAAGTAGATTACATCAATTTCATTTCTTAAAATTTCCACTAGAGTATTACTATAATACTATAATATAAGGGGTTGAATATTTCCCAGAGTTACGACAACAAAATTCCGCGACAGAGAGATAGAAAGGCTAAATCAATAAAAAGGGAGATTCTATTCTAAAACCAAATTAGACGGGAGTGTATAGAATCGGGTATTCGGGTCGGCCCGTATTTTTCTTCCTCGCAGGAGAGACTTGTTGAACTTTTAGTCACGACTACTCTCGTATTCATCTTTCTCTGTTGCTTCGAGCTTAGATTCAGTTGAGAAAGATGGGAAGATGTTTAACGAAGAGGTTGTTCCTAATTCAGAGTCCGATCCTGTTTCTTCATCTCCTGATCTCCTTCTCGTCCGGTTAGTATCAAATCTTAGGGTTCTTCTTGTTAACATTTCCATTTGATCTGCTGGTTAGATTTCAGAAAGTGGCTATTGAATTTCATATCTCAAAGTCTCAATCTTTTTTGCTTTTTTCGTTTGGATCATCTTGACTAGTCCGATGCAAGCAAACCAAGTTGATTAAAAATTGAGTTTTGCGTTTGTTCCTTCTCAGCTTGTTGTTGTTCATGTGGGCTCAGTGTTCTGCTAGCTCCATTTTGAGATTGGGCTACTCATGGAACTCGTTGCAATACAAAATTTGTTCAATTTGAGTGAAATGCTTGGTTTTGGGGGTTGTATTTGCTTAAGAATGGTTGTAGAACAATGTTCTCAGGTGCAGTTAAACCGGATTCGAAAGGAGTATGCGTTTCTAAAGGAGGGCGGTTTCAGCCATATGAATCAGAAGGAAAGCCTCCAAAATCTGTTGGCAGAGGATCCAAGGATCTAACTCTGTGCCGGGTGTTCCGTAAAAGGACTTGTTGCTCTTCTGCTCAGACAAACTCTGCTTTCGTAGCTGTCAGAAACTTGGCCACTTACGGAGAAGCTAGTCAAGATTGCCTGCATTTGTTCGAGTTACTGGAGTGTTCGATATGTAATCCAAATGTTGGAATTCAACCAGGGCCTCCTCGAATTTGTGCGTCGTTTTGTAACAAAGTCTTTGAAGCTTGCAAAGACGCATACTTCGCTAGTAATGCACTTACACAGGTAAGAACAATTTATCGGTGTTTAGATGATTGTGATAGACAAATGCAAGGACATAGGAATTTGGAATCTAATGGTTTTTTTATGTGTTTAGATGATTGGCCCCTGTGGAGTCAACGACGACATCATCTGCGTAAAGGCTTCAAATTGGGAGTCCAATGGCACAGCATTCTGCGAAGCAGCTGGTTTTTCCGTTCAAACAAATGATGATTCCAGAGAAGAACCGTGTTACGGAAGCAAAGCAAGTCTAGAATCAGTGGTGGAATCATGGTCGAGAGAGACTCGAAAGAAGACCGCTTCAAAGACTGAGACTTTATCATGTTTTAAAGATCTTTTGCAATGGGTTCGCGTAATGACAACGATTCAGAAGATTTCTTTGGGAGTTTCGTTTCTTGTAGCAGGAATGTTCTTGATCAGGTTTGGCTTTTCCTTTCTTCTCTCTAAGTAAGCCTCTAAGGAACACCTCAGCGTACTAACACTTGCTTTAGGTGGTACAGGCAATGGCATAACCGTAATCAGAAGCAGCGGCTAGCTGCGATTCATAAGGCCGCTAGACGATTGGGAGGGAACGTGAACGGGAATTCATACAGTGCAGCTATAAATAGAAGAATAGTTCAAAGTTGATTTCTTTTTCACCAGTGAACAGGCTGAGTAAGCTTATGGAAGGATATTTTACAACAGTAGTTGCAAAAGCCATGAATTGACTGTTATCAAAGTCGAATCTTTACTACGTAAAGGGCTTGTCTCAAGTGAGATTTTGACAAATGCGTGAATTACTGTGATATAATGTTTGTCTATTTATACAGAAAACGTTAGAGCGAAAACAAAATACATAAGAAAAAAAACAAGCTGAGGCACCAGAGAGAAACAAAGGACAATTTTACTTATTTATGTTTTTGACCCCATATTAAATAATCATCGCTTTTTATCCCATCATTGTCAGTTTGATGTACAATTATACAATTCTGCCTTCAATCATGCTACTCTCTTTTAGTAAGATGAATTTGGTTCATGTGCAACCATGATAAACTTTGAACTAGGCAACAAAAAGAAAAGAAGAATACATATGACTCTGCGATTCATAAGAAATTGTTACAATTTTGTTAGACCTTTTTGGAAATAAACACTAACTTTATACTCTCCCATCGATGTTGAAATATTCCTCGTCCTCGTTTTCCAAGCACAACCCTTTAAGAATCTCGTAAGGTTACTTGACTTTGTTTGCAAGAATGTCCTTCCAGTGAAGGACGACGGATCTTGACACAGAGCGGATTATAGGGTTACCATTCTTGGCTAGGAATTGAACAGAGCGAAAGGCGTCAGTTTTGGTAATAAGTCGAGGGGTTAGAGGCAAGCTTCGCATAAGTCTGAGAATTTCAACGCATCGTATGGCTTCAGGAGAGACGGTGTGAAATCCTTTATCTCTTGCAACATGAGCGGCTCTGGTAGCGAGGCTAATCAGTTCTTCAAGTTCTTTCCTTTTTACCATTCTTCTTTTCCTGCTTCTTCTCTTCACATCTTTTGTACTTTGTGGTGGAAAATCATCTGGAAAAGTCATTGGTTTTTTGAGAAAAACAACACAGAGACCAAATACTGAAGAACTAGAGACCGAATGTCAGAGAGGGAGAGAGGAAAAGTGAGAGACTAATGGTGATAACTGTTAATAGACCACAACCCTAATTGGCTATATAGAGCAGAGTTTTCCTTTTTCTATTTTCCAAATTTTAGATAGAATTGGGTTTAAGGATTAACATTTTTCTTTGTTGTCATTGTTGAGGAGGTGATAATTTTCCTTTTCTCTATTACGTTCGAGATCGGCCACAATTTTCCTTTTCTCTCTTTTGAAAAAAAAAAATTGGTCAGCATATTACATGTGTTCGCTTGCGAGCCAAGTTATAAGTCCCATGGAACTCACAATCCTGGCCCGTTTATCACATAGAGAGATGTTCCTGTCCTGAGAAATTAGGGATGCGATGGCGATCGCGTTTGCCTTTGCGTTTGTTGTTATGTTTGCCATTGCGTTTGCAGTCACGGGAGATGACTAAATCCGGATCTTGGGTGGCGTCATGGCTTCTTGAGTTCTTTCTTTTCTAATTTTTTTGGTAATTGTTGCAGGGACGAGGGCAACTCATAAACGTAAGGAGGATTAAATTACTTGCAAGTAGGATTATTCATGAGTAAAACAAAGGAAGAAGGATGATTCATGAATCATATGCTTCTATAGTAGAAGAATAATTTACAGGAAAAGTGATTATTATTCGTTGCTTTTGTCAATAAAACTTAACAGAAACCCACTCACAATCCGATGAGCTATATTGTTCTGGTTTTTCTGTGTTTTATTGTTTGTCTATGCATAGTGGACATTGGAGCCAACAAAAATCAAAGAAAATGTGATGCCTTGATGATATGCTCATATGCAAAAAGGTTTGTAGAACAAGAAAATAAAAATAAGCAATAAAACATATCAACGAAAAAATTCTAACTTTAAACTAAAAGGGTCAAAAGAAGAAAGAAAAGGAGATCAAAATCTCCAGATTCAGAAGAAAGATCATTCTGCATCTATACACATAAAACGAAACGTGTTTTTGATTTCTCAACTTTTTTTTTACAGAAGTTTTTTTTTATGACCAAGGACCCTTTGGGTTCTTACATTGCATTTCAACCCATAACTGATGACACAGACACAGTTATAATGAAAGTCTAAATCTTGAGACTAGCTTGAGATGTGGAACCGTATTCTTGAGAGAGAAGACTCGAGTTTCAAGACTTCCCCATTTTCGGTACCTGACAAAGAGAAACATATGAACAACAATAGTTGTTAAGAGTCAAATAAGGTTTTTCATTCAGTTTGTTCTAGGTGAAGAATCGTGTTACAAGATAGCCCTGAATCTATATATTTTCTTGGTAGAAACGAACCTTCTTGAGAGGCTGACTGCTGCTAGAAGCTGGGGCAGGTTTCATAATCTCGAAAGAGCAAACAAGAGACTCGTCCACGCTCAATAATGCACCAGCATTGTCAAACTCCCCACCATAGTTTGGAGCTGAGAATATCGTCACTAATCTCCGTTTTGCGAAAAACTCGTACCCATCTTCCACTACCTGCAACATAAAACATGTCAAATATGGTGAGGAACTTTCAATTGTTCATATCTGAATCAAGAACAACTTTCACAGATTGATCTCGTGGAGGTTCGTTTGTTTCACGTTTTTACCTGATGGCCTCGGCAAATGAGGTCAAGATCATTCTTATCCAAGAACTCAGCGACTTTATCGGCTCCAAAAGTGCAAGAGATACCTCGATCACTATCAGCCCACCCTTCAATCTTCTGATCAGGATCCGACCAAAGTAAATCACAAAGAAGACCGCTGTCTGGAATCTCTGTAGGCCTCTGAATCTCTCGAATCTGGTTTAAGTTGTCCAATTCTGGTGATAACCCACCGTGCATGCATAAGATCTTGTCGTCAATGAGTGCAGCTACGGGCAAACAGTTGAAGCAATCAGTAAATACCTTCCAAAGGCGTACATTGAATCTCCGTTTGCACTCGTCGTAGAATCCGTAAATCCTGTTGATCTTAGCGTCCTCGTGGTTACCTCTCAAGAGGTAAATCTTCGATGGGTAACGAATCTTGTAAGCAAGAAGCAAACATATGGTCTCGAGACTTTGCTTGCCTCTATCAACGTAATCGCCGAGGAAGAGAAAGTTTGCTGACGGAGGATAGCCTCCGTATTCGAATAACCTCAAAAGATCTTGATATTGGCCATGGATATCACCTGAGATCCCCCAAAATCGAAGAAAACGTCAAGACAAGAGCTACACACTAGAAATTGCAATACCCAGATGCTCAAATTCACAGAGAAACCCTAAATTCGCAATTTCACACCCAAATTAGGCAATTTCACACCCAAATTAGGCAATTTCATCGTCAATCAACCAATCTCAAATCATGGGGAGTGAGAGAGAGATTACCGCAGATACGAATTGGGGCATGGAGCTCGACGAGATTGGGTTGAGAGAGGAAGATTTGACGAGCGTTAAAGCAGAGTTGACGAATCTCGCTCTCGGAAAGCTGAACCTGTTTCCCTCCTTTACCTTCCAACAATCTCCTTATAATATCATCCAGCACTCCTTTATCCACCATTCCTTCCATGCTCGTCATCATCGTCTTCTCTCTTCAGATCCCAATTTTGTCACCTGAATCCAGAATTGATACAAGGGTTTGCGCCAAAACAGGCGATGAAAACGAATAAAGACCCGATCGGAGAAGTCACCAAAAGGAAAAAGAAAAAAAAATCAAAAAAAAATTGTCCCTTTGAAATTTCCCGTGGAGAAGAAGAGGAGGGTCAAACAATGAGAACGAACCCAGAAAAAATCTCTATTGTCTTAAAAAAATTCAGAGGAGGAAAGAAGATCAAATGGTAGAGAGAGAGAGATAAGAAAAGAACAACCAAGAAAGAAAGATTATAATACGCGGAAAATGAAAAAGAAATCCAAAACTTTAAAAGCATTTCAGAAATCATCTTTGATTTATAGGAAATGCATATACACCCCAAAATCTTCTCAAGGATATACACACTTCATATACTCATGAAACTTCTCTCATTTAACACGTATTAGATTGTTCGGAATTTGCTATAAAGGGTGTAATTAGGAACTGAAAATATGCGGTCTTGACACATATTGTTCTAGTATGTGAATAGAGTTTATAATTTTAATGGGGAAAATGGATTTTGCGGGAACTAATCCATTGCAGCAACTTATGGTATGTTGTTTGACGGAACCGTAATCATGGTCGCAGTCTATAATGAATTCTCGAGATTCACGCTAGTAACAATCGTGATTAGGCACCAATAGCTCGGTGTCCATCAAAAATCTTAAGGCTAATGGTAGATTGGAAGAAACTGTCACGGAACGCATTGGAACCTCTCGCCAAAGACATTATCGTTATCGCCGCCAAAAAACTGATCATGCAACTTGCAGCTTGCACACCTGACGATTTGTTTTTAGTTTTTAAGTAAAAATGGAGTATATATATTTCTCTATTTAATTTATGAATAATATTGAGTTTCTTTTTATTATAATGTATCATATTTATCTGTTTAATGTTTTTAAAACTTTACAAAAAATTAATAAGTTGACTTGCAAACCATCCAGACCTTTACCAACCCACAATCTCTATCCATATTATTTTTATTCTTAGAACTTATTAATCTAATGATGCTTACATTGATGTCAAAGGGATCCAACTGATTTAAAATAAAGAGTCAAATGAACATCCAGCGAAAATTGAGAGTTTGCTGAAACCTTCCAAGGCAAGGCTATGGATTGACCTGAATTTCCTCAATCTCTTGTGAATAATTAAGTGAGATAGAGAAACTCATATACATAAACAACTTTGAGTTTCAAAATTAGTCAAACACATACTATTCCTTTGAGATATAGGATATGAATATCTAATTTCTCATTACGCCATTTCGTGAACGTTTATACATACATATTGTCGACAAATTAATCGACTGCTTTATTTTATTTTTCTTGTTGGCTGATACATTTAGCATTCCAATTTGTTTTTAATAATCATAAAATGACAAATTATATTGACTTTATTGAAAACAAAGTTCTCCGTCATATATCTCGGGCCGATGAATGTTTAATAATTGGGCTTGTAGTTTGGGCCCAAAGAGCCTAAAGCAAAGACGAAGTTTTGAGACCTAAAATGCGAGCGAGCTTGCTCCTATAAATTCATAAACCCTAATATCATTTTCGTCTTGCTTCCCTAGCAGTCACTCGACAGCACAAAGCCATGGTACTTCCTCATCTCCTTCGCTCGATCTCCGTTTCTGAGTTTCCTATGTTTTTAACGATGAACTTGATCTGGTGATTTTAGCGGATGATTGTTCCATTTGCTTTATGCATTTCGATATTAGAATCTAGTTTTGTAGATTACGAGTTGCGGCGTCCATATTTCTAATTAGTTTATGGATTTGCGAGATAGCTTGTTATGCGATTTCCGTTTCTCTGTATTTTGAAGTTTTGATTTAGAGAAACTTGCTTTCGAGGTTGATTCTTGGGTTTTCTCGTTGTTTCAGGGTATCGATCTTATCGCAGGAGGTAAGAGCAAGAAAACCAAAAGGACAGCTCCAAAGTCCGACGATGTCTACCTCAAGCTTCTCGTCAAGGTAAAAACTTTTAGAGGTTCTATATGACTTGTAAGCTGAATCTTTCGGTACAGTGGTTTATTGAGATTTGGTCATGTTTTTGATGATTTTGGCAGCTCTACCGGTTTTTGGTAAGGAGATCTGGAAGCAAGTTCAATGCTGTGATACTGAAGAGGCTTTTCATGAGCAAAGTCAACAAGGCTCCTCTTTCTCTCTCTCGGCTCGTCACTTTCATGAAGGGCAAGGTTTGATTCTTGGAAACTCTCTCTCGTCCTCTATGTATTGATTGATACGCCCCTGTCGTAGATGATCTCATTTCTACGAATTCTGTTTTCGTTTTGCAAAGTTAGAGTTTTGATATTGCCTTATCATGTTTGTAAATGAGAGAATAAGTGTCCTAGGCACTATCATCTTACTTGCAGGGTTAGATTTTTTATTCTCTAGATCGTTTGGTGTTACGATTACTGAAATGGTACAAGTTTTTGTTTAATTGCAGGAGGGTAAGATTGCTGTGTTGGTTGGAACTATAACCGATGATTTGAGAATTCACGAGATTCCTGCCATGAAGGTTACTGCCTTGAGGTTTACAGAGAGGGCTAGGGCTAGGATTGAGAAAGCTGGTGGAGAATGCTTAACCTTTGAC
Organism: Eutrema salsugineum; assembly: GCF_000478725.1. Classification (NCBI taxonomy): domain Eukaryota; kingdom Viridiplantae; phylum Streptophyta; class Magnoliopsida; order Brassicales; family Brassicaceae; genus Eutrema; species Eutrema salsugineum. The sequence goes on along the minus strand of NW_006256547.1, from coordinate 4,106,182 downwards.
CAGCTTGCCCTTAAAGCTCCATTGGGCCAGAACACGGTGAGTAACATGAAATGAAGCATCTTTATCTGATTGTTAGGATTTTGAAGTTTAAGCATGCTAATGTTAATGTGTTATGACAGGTTCTACTTAGAGGACCTAAGAACTCGCGTGAGGCAGTGAAGCACTTTGGTCTTGCTCCTGGTGTGCCACACAGTAACACTAAGCCCTATGTTAGGTCTAAGGGAAGGAAGTTTGAGAAAGCTAGAGGAAGGCGAAAGAGTCGTGGATTCAAGGTCTAAGAAATATCTGCTGTTTCCGAAGTTGTGTTGTTTCGTTATGATTGGCTTCAGAATCGAAGTTTTGCTAGAGAACACTATGCTTCCTCTTTGCCTGTTTCAGACATTGTTTCAAGTTTCCTGTTTTTCTGTTTTAATCGACTTTTAAATGTTTTGCCTAATACATTTTTAATTTACTAGTACCACAAAAGCCTGTTTGAGATTGTTTAAAAGTCAGAAGAATAACATATTCTCCATTAAGGAGAATCTCTACTTCTTGAATGACCAAGTGAGGATAAATTACAATACATAACAGATCAATTTACAATCTTTTAATACAGCTGCAAACCTAATTTGAACGTAAGACTGTAATTGGCTAAGAAGAATTGGAGACTGAAAATGTTATTGCAGAATCGATATGCTACGTAATTTCCATAATCATAATGGAATTAGAATACACAAAGGTTTCTCATTACAAGTTATATGTACTCCAACAAATGGAACACAACTTCATGAAGGAGTTGGCTCAAAAGTTCCAGATTGGATGGTGGATCTTGGAAGCTGTAACTGGTCTGATATACGCACCGATAAATTTCAGTAACAATTTCACGGGTTTCCAATAAGAACAATGTGGGCAAAAAAAGTTTTAAGACCAAACATGCAAAAGAAACAAATTCAACATGCTTTAATATCAACTCAATTCCATGACAGATTGGTTCTCTGGATAAACAAAACGAGTCTGAATCACTGTCTTACATTTTCTCGTTGCGAGATTTTTTCATTGAGACAAAAAAAAGCAAACAAATAACTAGTCGAAACTTGCATTCAAGAACTTGAGCAATTCATTTCTCTTGCTCTCTGCAGCTTTGTCCTCTTTGGACTTGTCAACCTTCAGCAGAATCTGTAACCAAACACAGAAGAAGAACGTAAGCAACAAACAGTGTAAGATTAAAACTTAAGAGACTGAGAGGAAGAGAGAGAGAGTCTCGACTGACTTTTTTCCCAGATACAGCACTTCTACGCTCACCATCGCCTTTGTCGCGGCTCAAAAACTGAATTAGAAAAGAAAAATAACAGTGAAACTCAAGGCAAGGAAACGTAAAGTTTAGATCTTTTGGGAATATCGCTTTAGTACCTTTGATAGTTTAACAGGCCCGCTGCTTCCTTCTCCTTCCCCTTTCTATACAAGACTCACATTGCCAGGACCAAAAAGAAAAAAAATCAACAATGTCCCCGGTTGATCATGTCACCAAACCCCAGCTCCAAGTTCGAAGAGGCCACAGAGAAAGGCAAAAGAAGTATTATAAGTAACTCGTCATCTTGATGGAAACTTTTATTGTATCCGAGGCAAAAGAATAGTTTTATCTAAGCAAATATTGTAATGAGACAAAAAGCTCCTACCTTTCTGTCTCTGTTCTTGTGACGTTTATGACGATGACTCTTGCTTCGCTCCTTATCCTTGGCCTGTCAAACGGAAAGGTTACTTATAAAGCTGACAACCATTAATAGAGAACATCAAATGATTAAGAATCGAGCAAATAAGCAACCTTCTTTGGCTTTTCATGCTTCTTGTGCCTTCGTGACCTCTCGTCCTCACTATCTGAGCTCTCACCTCTGCAACAAAATCGCAAATAACACTTTTTATGCTCTCTAGTCTCTGTTTGAATCAACCTATAGAGTTCTATTGACTATATTCCCAAACCAGTTTCCATGAAACCAAACCAAAAAACCAAACATCGACGAACAAAATCAAAACTTGAAACCAGGTGCTCCGATCCAGAAACGAAAAAGCAATTAAAAACTCAAAACACCAAACATGAAATTAGGATTTTCAATCGTATTTCTCGGCGGGAGATAGGTGATAGCATTGCTTGAAGAAATTCACGGACCTGGAGGAATCGGAGTAAGAAGAATCAGAGGAATCGGAGGGGTGCTGGCGTCTACGGCGTCGTTTCGAGCTGGACCTGCTCTTCTTCCGTACCTTGAGCGAGTCCCTGTCACGGTCGCTTCTACGGTGGCGACGGCGATCCTTGCGGCGGCGATGAGAGTCTGCAGAATCAGAGGAAACGTCGGAGGAGGACGAGGAAGAAGAGGACGAGGAAGCCGCCATTGGTCAGATGAGAATCAAGAAGAAGAAAAATTTAGATCTTAAGGGGTTTTGGCTCAAATATGTAAGAAAGGTATATGGGTTCGGAAATAACTAGAGGGCTTAATAGTATAATAAAAGACTTTAAGGTGCTTAGTTATAAGGATTCAAAGGTTGAGGTGTTTCATGCAATTTAAGAATCCTCGCTTACAAGTTACACAAGTTATAAGCTGGATCTGTAAAGTCAACAACACGCATCTCGGGCCTAAATCAGCTATCTGGCCCAGCCCTAAAAACAAAACAAAAACACAAATCTTTGTGTATCTTGTGATTTTACAATTTATGTTTAATCGCTACCGTATCCGCCTTTAACCAAAAAACAAGAAGTACTAATTTAACTTCTAAGAAGTTAACATATACCGGGAAGATTTAACTTGAATTTACAAATCTAATCATATATACTCATTTCATTTACAAAGTCCATAAGGTTTGTCGAAATATTGATCCTTCTCTTGAGTAGACAGCACAAATACACACACGACCTCTAGTTAGACGCACTCATAACAGAACTTTTCGGAGAAGCCGAAGGTGAAAGCGAAGGGGAAGCAGAAGGTGAGACTGAAGATGAAGCCGATGGAGAAGTCGAAGGTGAAGTTGATGGTGAAGCTGATGGTGAAGCTGATGGTGAAGCTGATGGAGTTGTTGATGGAGAAGCCGATGGTGAAGCTGAAGGTGAAGCTGATGGAGTTGTTGATGGAGAAGCTGAAGGTGACCCTAAACCATTGGGTTTAATGGAGGCTCCTGGTGCAGCGGCTGGAGAATCTATCAAACCAAACCCTGTTATACCAGAGCTGGAACCAGTTTCTGTATTATCTACAGTACCGGTCAAATTTGCCGAGCCTGGTTCGCTTGGACCGGTAGTTGTGGAATTGGAGGAAGCCGTATCAGTTCCTGAACCGTTTCCGGTGAAAAGACCTGGGGTGTACGGAACACCTTTACCCGGAATCCAAGCGTCACCTTGGATGTACCGAGATGGAGTGAATTCAAGAACTTCTTCTTCACTCAACTTCTTGATTCCTGGCCAAGTAACCCGGTTCGTGACTGGTGCACCCGGTCCAGTGTTCCGCACCTCCGAGTAGAAGAGCGTGTCAAGCCCAAAATTACCTTGCCATGGCTGCCATCCTTGGGCCGGAACAAAATCCGGGATAAAAGTGTTCATGATGATAGTTTTTGAATACTCTTTCCATGGCCTTCCAAGATAAGCTTTGCTAGTTTCCTTGACCGCCAAGTAATCAGATTCTCCAGCAATTCTACACCCTTGAAGCACAAACCCTGTGGATTCTCGCGGATCTTTACGTCCGTGTGCTGTAATGGGACATGCCTGGTTTGGTAGTGGCTTCCTCACCAATAAGGTACAGTTTTGGAATACCGCGGCTGCGTCTCCAAAGAGAAAATCTATGGTTCCGGAGATAGTACAGTCGCGGTAAAACTGACGGTGAGAATGTGCGTAGAGAGTGTCTTGGTAACCATCGAATCTACAGTTGTAGAATATAGACTCATCCGATAAAACCCTAATCGCAACTGCTTGATGCTTTATGGCCCCAGCCGTGTTCTCGAACCCCATGTTCTTGGCAATGAAATGGTCTCCAATGATTCCTGCAATAATCAACCATTAAAACTCAATTCAAAAATACAAATTTTTAATAAGAAAAAAAAATTGTTAGAATGATTTGTCCTACATTGATGATATAGAAGATTTATGGACAATATATAAATGCGTGGCAAGCCTCTCACTCTAGCTAGTTTTTTGGTGTAAGTTAGGTCCATTACTAATAGATATGAGATCGATATCATTAAAAAATCATTACCAACGGTGGCGGTACGGTAGGTTGTAATACCGTCCTTGAAACTTTTATCGCCGGAGAGAACTGTTTTGTCAGGGCCATCGCCGATGAAAACCAGATCCGGCATGCTTCTATTCACTTGGACATATTCTTTATAGATTCCTTCCTTGATGTGAACAACGAACGTTGCGTTCCTCTTCTTGGGGACATTTTGCAAAGCCTCGTTGATCGTCTTGTACTGACCGCTTCCGTCCTGAGCCACCACCATATCTGGTTTGGCCTCAGACGATGGAACGTTCAAGAGGCTACGCGCACGCACATCAAGCCACGAAGGGAACTGATCTTGAGAAAGCAAACGACGACTATTCAGCTCAGGAAACTGCATTTGTCCCAAGGAATTCGACATCTCGCTGACCATTGCAAGCCCGTTATGCGTTAACTGGACCGCTGTTTTCAATGCCTTCTTCATCGTCTCACCTGCGTTATTATTCCCTTGTGTCCCTTGAAACCCGTCAAGACATGTTTGCTCGTGGCTTATCGTCGCGCTGAGCCAAATCTTTAGCTTGATCAAGGCCTCGTCCATCTTGTGAAGCTCGAAGCTCCCTATTTCATCAAACGATTTAGTTAGCTCGACGATTGCGTAATCCATTAGCTCCTTGCATTGATCTAAAGCCATCTTTGTCCTTGGATCCTTTTGTAGGTCAATCATCGTCTGTGACTTCTTCGCCACGTTACTTATCTGTTTCATCGTTGCGTTAAACGCTGTCTTCACGAGCTCCAAAGGATCAGATATGTTCTTTGCGTCTTTCCTTAGAGTATCTTCACAAGTCTTCTTGTAATCCGTTGGCGCGCAAACATCCTTGATGGCTTTAACAGAAGTCGTGATTTCTTCGTTACCTCCGTTATCGTTCTTATTGACGCTGACGGTAACGGCGACAATCATAGAAATCAGAACAGCAGAGGAGATGGAGATGATTACGTAGCTCCTTTTCCTCTTCGAATCATCGTTGTAGGATCCGTATGCCATTTTTTGTCAATTTTTTTTTTTGTTTTTTTTTAAAATGTATATATATATATATTGAGCAGCTTCTTTTTGTTGAATTGTTTTTTTTAAGAGCTGTTTATTGTTTTTGTATAGACTCCTGTTTTGAAGCTTACGTAGCCTCCTTAGGAGTGTGAACTTTGCATAGTTTTTTTAAACATTTGCAATGATAGTTTTGTTTCCGATAGATAAAGAGGTTCATCGTTTTGGTTGCTCTGTTTTATGAGGTTTGGCGGGAAACTCGTTCGGCTTAAGAGCGAGAGAGATAGAGACACAAATAGGTTTGTGGTTTTGTTTTTTCTCTCTGATTTTTTTCTTTTCTTTATGAGTTACTAAACAGGGAAAATTTGATAATCTTCATTTAAGGTGTAATCGAACTAACTTAAAAAAATAAAACTGTTTTTTGTTCACAACAAAGTAGTGAATGTTATAAGTTAAATATTTTGAACAGGATTATATTCAATTTTTTTTTGTCAAAACACTTTACCCTCTATATATTAGGCATATCTCATTTTTTTCGTTTTTTGAGAAGAATATTGTAAATGAAAATCGATTGAATTTAGCAAATTTAGATATCAGTAATATATTTTTACTTTTTTAAATGGCTTCAAAACGCTCGAAAAAAATGAAATTTATTGATAGTATGAAATTATGATTATGATACGGCTATCGTTAGAGAAATCAGGATTTGATATTTGCCTATAAATAAGAAAGTTTTAAAGTAAAGAAAAAGGGAGGAGAACGCAAAAAAAAAACTTGAAGAACATATTCTCCCCAATTCAAGATGACCAACGACAAAGAATGTTAGGAAAGACCGAAGATTCAACAAGCGATCACCAAAAATAGAAGATCCTTCATCAGGAGTCGTTGTGCATACTTGATTCGATTAATTGTAATTCACTAGGCATGGTTTGAAGATCCGAGAGCTGTTTTGATTCGATGATCAAACAAATGCTACAATTTTAATAGGGTCACTCAGGTTAGTAAAACCAATGACATCCATACTTTTAGGAGATCTCTTATGTTATTCGACTTGGTTTATTGTTTAGTTTTATTGTTTTTTAGTCTACCATTTGAACCGTTTAATTTGTTGCAAGTTACAAATAATAAGTTATATTGGGCCTGAAAAGTGGAAAACTTATAAACTTATAGTAGGATAGAAATTTTAACTTTAAGTCCAGATTTGTGCTATTTTATGAATTTTCGTAGTTAGAAATTAGTTTAGATAATGAAATATTGCAAAAAACAACATTTGGTAAACAATATGATTTATTGGTATCATGAAGTTCTAGAAAAATTTAATCATATCTTATACATATACATATGTGTAATATAATATATATATATACATTCATGTATACAAAACATGAATTTTATGATAATATACACACACACACGTTACTTTTAGAGTTTTCATTCCAATTTTGAAAATGTGAAATCATAGTTTTTTTTTTTTTTTTGTAAAAAAATGTGAAATCATAGTTGCACAAAAAGTACATATATTTGGTAAACAAAAAGATAAGGTCAGGCAAATAGGAAAAAAAAAATCAATGTAATTGCTAGATATCTAAAGATAAAAGATAAATAATGAATGGCTTTAAAAATATGTCAAAAGTATTATAACTATATAGTAGTTTTATGAATAAAAGTGTACAATAGTAAAAGATAAATAAAATTGGACATATGGAGCAAGGCTTACAGCTTTTAGACATACCGTAAGAGTAAGCTTTACTTTTAGCTGTACTAAGATGTGTGAGATAGTTTTAGAAAATCTCTTCCTAAACAGGACGCAAACTTTCTCCTTAAAATGTTGGTATTGCCCACAGAAAGGAATGATTTCATAATGCTGTTCTGTCTTCGTGGAAAAAAGGATAAGAACAAACAACATTATGTAGTAATAAATCAGTAATCATAAAATGTATCTTAGATATTTTTTACCAATAGTTATATCCAGGAAATAAAGAGTTTGAATACATTTACTGTTATTTTTTTCTTAAATCGGACTACATAACTGTATATATAATTATTTTGTTAAAAAATAGTTATGTAGTCTAGTTAAGAAATAAATAACACTAAAGATATTCAAACTTTTTTTTTCCTGGATTCTTTCTAGTCCATGCATCATTTTGTTATAATTTTTATTTATTTTTGAGTATATTTCTCCCAATCAGAACATAGAAAGTAAAAGTTGAATATGACCGGAAAACTAAATAAAGAAGAAACTCACATTTTTTACTAATTAATCTAAGGACACATAAGCAACAGTCAAACAGGGTAAGACAGCTGCCTAAGTACAATTGTTATGAAACTTATAAACATCTTCCAAGTTTAGTTTTTCCGTATATTACATTGCAATTTCTTTGTATTTGCAATGATTACATATTTTCAATTTAGTGAAGAATAACACAATCCTTCCATAAGAGTGACAGATGCTACTTTGACTAGTTGGCTTCTTAATTCTTATTTTATTTTAAATTAAAATTTAAAGTTAAATATATTTTTACTCACAGAAATAACATACATAATTATATAAAAATAGATGAAAATTATTAAATAAAAAGAGTAAAATTAAGATGGTTAGAAACCAAACATATTTTAAGAATTATCTTATTCTTCACTAATTTTGTAGAAAATGTATAGTCATTGCAAATACAAAGTGAAATGTACGTAATATATGGAAAAACTAACTTTGCATAAACATTATACTTAGACAGCTTTGTCTTAGCCTGCCTGGTTACAGTTGCTACTTTGTCATGAAAAGAAAAATTAGTACAGTTTAACAAAAAAAAATCATTTTGTTAGACAAAAAGAGTAAACTCAACATAGTTAAAGAAACAATCATAACTTTTGAGATATGATTTTCATAGTAGTAGCTGTGATTTTAATTAGTTTTACCCTTTTGGAGATTTTATACCATAATAGTTAACTAACACTAACGTTATCTTCTCGATAAATAGTGTCCTCATTTCTCCGAATCTAGCACAAAGAGTTAAAGATCACATCTCAATCCGAAAAAGAAAAAAAAAAAAAATATTTGTTCCATGGCGAGCCCAGTTATGTCTTCTTCAAGCTCCTCCACCACCCAAACCGAGAAGCTCCAAGGCCTTATTTTGGCCATGGAAGAAGAGTCCAGGGAGAAGGCAACGGAGAGCACCAATTTGAGACTAGGGTCTCCTGCTGAGCAGGAGGTTATGTCTGAAAGGACGAGTGAGAACCCTAGTGTCAGATCTGGTGCTGTCCGAACAGGAAAAGAGATCATGACGTTGTACCCGTCGAAGTCCAATAAGATCTACACTTGTCAGTTTTGCAGCAAAGGGTTCTCAACCTCTCAAGCCCTAGGTGGTCACCAGAACGCGCACAAGCAAGAGCGCCAGTGGGACAAGAAGCGGAAGGAGATGGAAGAAACCTACCCCGAACTCGCCTTTTTGCCCCCTTACCTGGACAAGCCTCACTTGCTCTTAGGTGGGTATTCACAAGATGCTTTATCCAACGAAAACCATCTTGGGATCACTCTTGAACCTTTGATGAAACGCAGCGTTTGCTCATCTTTCCCTAGAGGACTCGGGGACATGAACATGACCGTTGTTCCTCGCATCACTCCTACTCGCTTCTTCAACGGGACCACTTTCACCAATGGTTCTTCGTCTTCAAGGGGATTTGAGCTCAGCCCTTCCAACATCAGCAATCTCCCGATGATCCCTATGAACGTTCCTCCTTTTCATCCTCCTCTAACCACCAATCCTTCGGAAGAGAATGTTTTGGTCGAGGAGAATTTCATCTCAAAGATTGGGAAGGCCAAAATTGAGGAGATTGATGATGATGATGATGATAATCAGCCAAAAGAAGGGAACGCTGAAGGATGGGGCATTGATTTATCTCTATCCCTTTGAGTATCGTTTAGTCCTATGCGTAATCTATTTTTCATTTTGAGGTCTCGTATCTATTACAGACCTCTCTCTCCATCACATCTCTGTCTCTATCATGAGGAATGTTTTTCTCTCTCTCTTTCGTTTTAGTTTATTTCATTTTAAATGTTCCTTTGTCTGTAGCATCTCTTCTTCTATTCAGATGTAATGCGTGTTTGATTGAGTTTGTTTTTAAATGTCTGATTCCTTTCTTTTTTTCTTTTCTTGTTGCCCATCTATATATCAAGAATCTTCTACCATTTCTGCAATTTTCAAAAATCATGGTTGAATATTCATCTACCAAGATTATGGAGGTTATGTGTGTTGATTTTCAACCCTGTCGATAAATCAATACTTTTTTGTTTTGTTAAAGATGTTAGTGTTTCACTTATGATCGATCGAACCTATTCGAGTTTCATGTATATTTACATGGTACGCTGCATATAGTCTTATAAATAAAAATCATCATATCATCCAAAAATAGTCTAGCATTTACGATGGAGCGTTTTGGATATTTTAAAAAGTAATTTGAAGAGATCGTGTTGACTCAAATTTCCAAAAAGTAGATTTTATGTTTACCAGAAATTATGTCCGAAAAATTATCGTCTATGTTTAGAAGAAAAAACTATGAATTTTTGGGAAACAATGACTATAAGTATAGTACCGAATAAACGCTAGTTATGTAGCTAGGAACAACGTATATTCTCCTCGCATGCAGTCCAAAAGCCAGTTGAACACGAGCTAATGCTACGTTAGCAACAAAAAATAAAAAAAAAGTGAACTCCATGATTTGAGGCGTGTAACTTTGCCAACCAAACTTCTTCTGATTTTATTTTGCAGATCTTTCAACTAAAGAAGAAATGAAAAATATTTCAAGGATATTCTATAGTAATAAGTTCATTTTGACTATAAGAGTTTGTATTTATAATATGTTTGTCTCACATGACATAAACTTAAGTCTCAGGACCGGATATTGATGTATATATTACAATATGAAGCACGTACCATAGCGTGATATAGATGAACTGTGCGCAATATAAATACGGTATGCATCAAACCCTCTAAACAAAGAGCATAAAACAATGTGAGATGTCTTTATCTAGGAAAAAAAAAATTAAGTTATGTCAATGATCAAAAATATATTGTATTTATAATGAAACGTTTTGAATATTTAAAAAAGTTATAGAGAATATCTTTTTGCCTAAAATTTATGAAAACTTTATCGTCTATTTTTATAAAAAATACTAACATTGTTTTAAAATGTAATGAGTACATTAACATTTAATAAACCCTATATATTGAATAAAAATACGGTGAATCTCACAAGAACTTGATCAAAAATATATTGTACTATATTTATAATAAAACGTTTAAAATAGTTTAACAGTAATTAGAAGAGATCGTTTTATAAAATATATAAAAGGTTATTGTGTATTTTAGTAAGAAGACTGACGTTGTTTTTGAAAATAACGAATACATTAACATTTAATAAACCCTATATATATATATTTTATAAAGGCTCGGTAAATCTTACAAAAGCTTAACACATCAGCTCGCTTTCTTATATCACACGTTCCACCCTTTCAAATTTACAACACATCAACATTACTTACGACATAGTTATGGAAATTATGCAAGTCTTATGTAAAAAAAAAATTGATATCTTTCCTCCTCACGAGTGACAAATCTTGGTATCAAAGAGTTTTTCAGAAAAGTTAAAAGCATCGAAAACTTTTGGGCTAGTGATGATTTAATACCTTCTGGTCATTGTATTACTGGTTGCTCTCTGTTCAAAAGATATCTAGAGTATTACAATAAAGATTGGTTAACTTAACCTACTCGGTAGCTTGCTAATTGAATGGCTTTTCTTAATTTGATCTCCTTTATAACACAATAGAATCTTAAACCCGACTTTTCAAAACTCAAATGCAAGATGAATGCATTCTTTTAGAACATTAATTTAGTCTATGTCATAGATTCTTAGTATCACAATTGCCACCGACGAACGCAAGTTTATCCAACAGAAATGAAAGTAATTTTCAAAAAATGTTTGAATTTATATTTTTGTTCTTGTTGTGTTAGCTATATGTCGAACCACGTAAGATCTTACTAACAATCTTTCGAAAATTCACCTCAGGCAATGATCTACATGTTGTATTAAGAAGTGCAAAAAGAAACAATTAAATTACTTTGATGATGAGAAAATAATGCTAAAACAATAGTAATTAATCATCATTTTATAGGTCGTCATAGCATCATGTTCAAACGATAATGGACAAAACATTTCCTCGAATTTATGTTACTGAAAATAACATGGTGTGGGTTATGGTTTATGGTTATGGGAGTTTTACTGCCAAGAGGAAGAGAGAGTGGTAAAGAATGGAGATTTGTTATTGGTGATAAGAAGATGGCTCAAGCAATGTCAGAAGCAGGTAGCTACGTTTCTGAAATTCAATCATATATATGTATACATATATTTATATATAGATATTGGTGATTTCATTCTTTTTTTTCTTTTACATCGCTCAAGAATGAGCACCAATAAACCTCAGCTAGTTCGTGTTTAAGTTCTACAAATATATTAATGAGGATGATCAAAAGGAAAATGTTTGAATGTAGGACTAAGATTAAGCATTTCAAAATAAAATAAGATGGGTAAAAAAATAAAAATTAAAGAAGCTCCTACAATTCTATTGATTTTTAATATTATATGAGTATATGATGATTATAAAAAAAAAATAGACGTAGTGCATATTTGCATAACCATGTATATGAAATATAGGGGATTTATGACGAATTGGCGATGTAATCTCAAGATGATTTAGATATTTTTGTTACTGTCGTCAATTTTTTGTAATTTAATCCTGTTTTTTAAAATGTATATAATATTCTTAAGAATTTCAAACATTCTTCACACAATAAGTTAATAAAGATATTATTCGAAATTAAACTTGTGTATTGCACATGTATTCATCTTGTTTATTTAACGAGAGTGAAACGACATAATTCACTTAAAATAGGGTTTTTCTTCTTCTATACATAGGGTTTATTTAATCTTAATATGTTCATTATTTCCAGAAATAACACCAGTTTTGCCGATTATAAGAAAAGAAGAATATTTAGGTTTTTCAAAGAAAGAAAAATATGAAAATGTGAGTTTTTAACAGAATATATGAGTTTTTTTATAAAAAAAATTATAAACTTATAACATTATTTTAATGGGCTTATTGTGTGTTGTAAACTTGTAATCATTTTTGTTCTTAATATCATGTTGTTTTAGAATAATAAAAAGCCAAAAAAAAACTTGAGATGAGCACTTAAAAGGCCGCTCCTAGAAGAGATTTTCTCTTTTTAAACGTGTTAGCACTTAAAAAAAATATCAACATTTTTACATGTACGAGTATAATATGAGTTTACCAGAGTACTGGAAAAAAAGTTTAACTTAGAAAAGATCCTTTTAAGCTAATTCTCCCTCAGAAAATTCTGTATTTTTTTCCATCATCAGTGACATAATTACATGCATGTATCATTATTGATTTTTATGACTCATTTTAACAATATGTAACTCATTATTGACTATTAATTTGCTGTACATTTGATTTACCAAACTTTATGAAAGCAATAAAAGCGCACATAAAAATATCATTCAAGAAACAAATTTGATGATATTGGGCCTAATTTGTTTCCTTATAATTTGAAAATAACTTTTTCTAGTTTCTTGACAGTAATGTATTTGTCTTGTTTTTTGGTCGAATAATGTAATGTATTTGTCAAACCGTAGAAATATTATACCATAAATACCTAGATAAGCTTAATTAAGAGCGTATCTTGTGACTAATAGATAAGACATAAGTCTTTCGGTCATCATTTGTGCTACTGCAAAAGCAGGCCATATAGAAATGAAAGATCGCCTATAAATGCAAAGTGGGTTTGAGTTATTGTCTGATAAAATATATATTGTCCTACAATCTAGGGTTTAGACAAGAAAGAGTTTTTCTCAATTCAAAGCCACAAAATTGTGTTCACAAAAGTGTAGACATGGAGATGAAACGCAAAGAGAAGAAACCGGAGCAACCTAGCCTCTTCAACCCTGATCGGTACTCAAACATTTCCGAATTTTTGCAAGCTGGTTTAGATGATATGTCATTTGATAGCTCTCGTACTAGTGTTCGTTCCTTTGATTTTCCTTTACGCAAGTCAGATGTCCAGCCATTTGAGAACATTCGTTATAGTTCCAAACATGGTTGTTTGACCATGAGTGTTGATGTTGAAGAATCTTCTTCATCTCCTTCAATCTCATTTTTACGTGAGTTACTCGACCTTGTTCGTAATCGTGGCGATGCTCATATTCCGGAGATTTACACAAGAGATCTCATTTCAACCATTGAAAGACGTCGTGACCATTACTCGGTAGATCTTACTCCAAACTTCGGAGAAAAGAGTTCCATCATCAATGGTTCTAAAGATTGGGGAACTGATTTGTCTCTCTAGATGTAATCCTAAGTTTTTCAAAAGAATAATGATTGCCGCTTTATTTTCATTTCATGTTATGTTGTAACATTATTTATAATAATCAAAATTTGCTATTTCAAAATACTCAAGTTAAGTACACATCACATATCATATATAAAAAATGAATAGTTCCTAAGCTATATAGTAATTTATATATACGTACCAGTATTTGGAGTCTATATCATTTTAGAAAAGCTACTAGTTATAACAAAACATTTGTTCCTCGTAATAAATTGAATGAATGGATTCAGTATCAACAAATATTACATAATATACATTGTCAGATTGTATAAGAACATTGTATCTATTAATATATATATATATATATATGCATATACATATTTGATATATACATACTTCTGAGAATATACATTTTTATTACATTACACTTCCCTCTTTAAAATTCAAACTTATACACATATATCTTAATATAATAAAACATAGTCAAATATAGAGAAAATGGTAAAATTTGTTTTCTATAATTTATAACTAATACAAAAATGATGACTGGTGTAATATTATACTTATAAATTATAACAAAACCTTCAAAAAAAATAGTTTTCTATAAAATGTATCCAATTTGATCTGTCATGTAAGTTTCTTTTTGGATTAAAGCTGTCATGCTAGTTGTTGTAGTTTTCAATTTTTGTTTTGAGTTATATGAATCTTGAAAAATAGTAAAAAATATGAATGAGAAAAATGGGACTTTCTGTCTCCAGCACATAGTTCATAGTAATATATTGGTTGTCATTATATATCATAATGTGAAAAGGATAATGTTGTCAAAAATCCCAATATCATAATATAAAAAGATAAGTATTGTCTGACGTAAAACTAGTGGATGCCTCTGGATACTCACTATTATATAGTTATATTTAGTGATAATACTTTCTAGACATAACCTTATAGAACCCTATATCGGATATTATTTGATGACAATAGTTAATCAGTTTCTGATTACTTTATAACAAGAACAATGTTATGGATCTTCTAGCCCCTGCCTATGACAAGCAAATCATGTGAAATTCCAACATATAAGATCATTTTTAACTCTTAAGCCCTTATTAACCTAGGACATTGTTATGGTATAACTCTTAAGCCCTTATTAACCTAGGACATTGTTATGAATTTGTTTCAACCCTAAGTGTATGAGACCGCCATTCATAACGATTTGTTTATGGAGCTATTACATATCAACCTATTTTAAACCCATATGGATTCACATTCAAGTGTTACTAAAGCTTCATTGAAAACTTTGAACGACTACAAACAGTCTACTAACGCGAGAAACAACGTCTGGTTTGTCTTCATTCCCATCTAATGCGGCAACCACGAGCATGAAGCATCTCGAGCAATTCAGATGAGAGCAAGAATCTGAGAGGTGCGAGAAGTTTAAGCTTCTTGAGCCTGTTGCAACAGGCTCTTAGAGCAAACTCAAGCCCTTCCACAGTCACACGGTTCAGGTGGACTAAGTCAACGTCTTGAACCCGAGTCAGATTGCTCATTAACATGCATAGAGCCGTATCAGACACCGAGCAATTACACAAGTTTATCTGCCAAACCAAACACACGAACACAAAGAATCAAATATGTTATTCCAAATTTACCAAAAACCAATCGGTTTAGCCTGTAAATGGTGTTTTTCTTTTCACCTGTCTTAGGTTTCTTGAGAAGTAAGCGAGCGCCCAGAAGCCAGAGTCATCGATATTCTCGCAGAGTTTGAGGTCCAAGTAAGCCAGTTTCTTGCAGCCACAGGCAATTACAGCTAAACCAGCACCGGTCACATTCTTTAGCCCTCGGAGTTCAAGATGGCTTAGATGTTCTAGCTGGCGAATTTGTTCAACACCAGTGTCCGTTAGTTCACTGCAGTAGGATAGAATGAGTCGGTTCAAGCTCTTGCAACCTCGGGATAAAGCTGCTAAACCGTCATCTCCAAAACCAGCACAGCTACACTCAAAAAACCAGAACCGATCAGAAAACGAAACATGCATTGAAAAACATTTTCCATCAAGAATCTACCGTGAAAAAAAGGCTCAAATCAGGTCTGAGGGAAGGAAATTTACCGGTATAGATCAAGTTCTATAAGCTTTGAACATTTAGAACCGATATGAAAAATCCCTTTGTTTGAGATATTTGCGCAGAGCCCAAGTTTCAATCTTAGAAGATTCGAACATTTTGAGATATATTCCAGCCCTGTGGTAAAGATTCCCAAAACAAACAAAGAAAGGTAAGATACCATAAAAAGATCTTAAAACACAAATGGAGTCTGAATTTACATGTATCTGTTTTTGTTTACCTCTGTCATTTACGCCATAACAATCAGTAAGATCAAGTTCTTGAAGAAGCTTGGAGTAACATCCGAGCGAATGAAGACCTTTTTCGGTTATCAAATGGCAAGACTCTAATATCAGAGTCTCCAGATTCTTGCAAGACTTAGCTACAGCAGAGATGGCTGCATCTGTCACAAATTCGCAGCACGCAAGGTTTAGGGTTTTCAGGTTTAAGCTGTTGCGTGCAAGCCCCATCATCCCAATATCCGTCACATCAACGCATCTGCTCACTCCGATTTCTGTCAAGGATCTACAGCTAGAGCTCAAGGTTAAAAGAGAGGAATCAGAGACACGAGCTCCATCGATCCTTAGAGTCTTGAGATGCTTCAAAGCTTTTATGTGCTGTAAGAAGCTCACAGAGATTTCCTGTGAATCACAAAGATTAAAGAGAGTGAGTTCCCCTCCATCATTATAACAAACTGATTCCGCATTTAGAGTTAACTTCAAGGCTTGATCGAAAACTTACGGATACACAGTGACTGGCTTTAACGTGTTGAATATCAGGATGGCCTCTGACTATAGAGATTAAGCTGGACAAACTCACGCGCTCACACCTTGTGACATCAATCTCCTGTTTATAGTTATTACATGTTTTTAAAAATCGAATATTTAATTGAGAGAGCTTCTTTTATAATGTGTGGAGGCAAAATAGTAACGGTACCTGTAGTGAAGGAGAACCATTCTCAAGAAACTGTAACCCAGCATCATCTATCAAAGGGCAACTTACCATATCTAAAACCTCGAGCTTTTGCAGCAAAGCAATGGAGCGTATTGAATCATTCGTGATCTGAATCGAAATCAAAACCAGATTTTTGTTCAGATAATGCAATCTCACATTGATCTACAAAGATTGAAACTTTGAATCCACCTCCAAAATTCCAGGAATCAATCCCAAAAGTTTTCAAATTTATGCAATTTCACTACGAAGCTTTAAGAAGAATCATATGCCGAAACAGAGAAAGAGAAAGAGAGAGAGGATATATTAAACGAACCTTAAGATACGAGACATCGAGAGATTTCAAGTTCTTGCATTTCTTGCAGAGAAGATCAATCCCAAGATCGGAGATCTCCATACACCATTTCAAGCTAATCTTGCTGAGATTACTACACCCGACGACGATCCTAGCCAATCCGACGTCGCTTAAGCCCAAACACTTGTCCATCGTCAGCTCCCTGAGCCCCGCCGCAACAGAAAGCGCCGCAGCTTCCCTGTCGCCGAATCCCCAGCAGTGAGACACGTCGACTCGCTCAAGAGCGTGGCACAAACGCGCAAGCGTCTCTAGTCCCCTGGCTCGGACTGCGGTGGCCCGGCTCAGGTTCAGTGACCTCAGTCGCGATGTCGAAACGGCGGCGTCTAGTGCAAGGCGCAAAACGACGTCGTCGTCGAGTTTGGGGCAGACGGAGAGGTCGAGGGAGGAGAGATACGGGTACTTGAAGAGAAGCACCGGGAGAAACTCCACCCGGAGGACTCGGATCGATGTCCGACTCAGCGAGTCGACTCGGAGAAACTCTCTGCTGATGAGTCGCCACGTTTTCCGACACGCCGGGTCTAGAAACCCGTAGACCCGAACCAGAAGATCTTCCGACAAAACGGATAAAATGGATGGAGAAGGCGACATTTGCAACAGAACAAAACAAACAAACAAAAAAGTCGAAATCTTTCTTAAAAAAATGTGCTTTCTCCTCTATTGCGTTTCGAATCAGCAAAAAGTAAAGATCTTTCTCGGTGAAAGCTTAAATCTCTCAAGCTTTTTTTTTTGTTAAGTTGGAATGAAGAGAAACACAGCTCGGAGATAGAGTAGAGAGTGGTGAACAGGTTTTTCGAGGATCCGAATTCGGTAACGGGTTCTCAATATCGGGTTCATCACTCCGATTAGTCACACCTTCGGAATTTCCGGTGAGAAAAACAAAACCGAACCTCTCTAATTTCAATTTTCTTTAATTTTCGTGTTCATTATAAAGAAAGAAGAGGAAGAGGAAGAGAAAGAACCGTGAAGAGACTATACAAAATGACGGAAACGCCCCTAGTTTTACTTCAGTACGGAATACAAGTGTTGGTGTTTCGAGTCAGAGATCCGTTTACGGCTGCCAACAAAGAATCACGTGGCACTATCTCAGTGGCTTACGAGAGTTCTAATCGTGGGATCAAGAGCAGGTGATTTATACTCTACTGTACCGAAATTAGGTCTGCCCCCTTTGCGGGTCCCACGTAACGTGCATCGACCGTACCTATCTCTTTGACCCAAACTATATCATAAACGAGAGATATTAAAATACATATATGAAGAAAAGCATCTTCGTTGGTCTGACGTGGATACTACGCGAGATCGTCGTGGCAGATCCTAGATATAATCTGGACCGTTTAAGAGGAGTAATGTGGGATCCGCAAATTGCTTTTAAAAAACGATGCCGTGCAATACGTATAAACATTAAACAATCAGCATTTTTCGAACAAAAAAAAAAAACAATCAGCATTTAAATCTAATCTGAGTTTTGACAACGAAAAAAAAACAAAACAAATCTAGTGTATCTGAGTTTTATAATTGCAAGTTTCCAAAGTCACGTATTGCGGTATTGGCACAGCGCATGACGGTTCACGTTGGGACTTGTGCTGGTTATTATCTCATACAGTATCTG
Source organism: Eutrema salsugineum (assembly GCF_000478725.1). Taxonomy (NCBI): domain Eukaryota; kingdom Viridiplantae; phylum Streptophyta; class Magnoliopsida; order Brassicales; family Brassicaceae; genus Eutrema; species Eutrema salsugineum. Next base: position 4,087,572 of record NW_006256547.1, on the reverse strand, counting down.
CTTTTCATTATTTACTATTTATTGCATGCACATCTCATTAATAAGTGCTAACATAAATAACTAATACTGATTTAATTTATGTACTTTTGCGTACGGTTCTTCAGAAGTTGACACACTTTTAGACAAACACATGCATACGTGAACTTCTATTCGAATTTTCTTATTGGATTAACGAAATATAATTTACTTTCAGAAAATTAGTTAGCATAATATATTCCTGAATACTGTCTCTGTCTGAAGTCTGTTCTCGCATTGTATTCTCTTTTCGTTTTTTGGCTGAATAAAATGATTTCAGCCTGTTTGTTGATAATATAAATTCGTTGAATTAGACTTTCATTTATCCTTGATTCAACTAATTAAGCGAACTAACTATATATAATAGCTAATGGCAATGAAACACTTCGGTGTCCAAATGTCCATCTAAATAAATTAGTTATAGAATAGAACGGCTCATATATATGCATTTATAAACAGGAATAGGTTTCTTATTTAACAAAGAAAAAAACAGTTTCTTAGCAAAAAAAAAAAAACAGTACATGTTTCTTTTCGTGTTCCATAAGTAAATTCATATATAACACTAACGGAATTAGATAGCCTTGAGAGTCTTCTCTAGAGCTCCTCTCCTCTCTTTAGTTTTCTAATTTTTTTGTAAAGCTCTTCTTACTAACTTTATCAAACTATGTGACAATAAAAACATACCACTGAAATATTTTCCATTGCATTTAATTTGAAAACCCTTTTATGAAAAAAAAAAAAAAAACACTACAGAATTAGTTAGTGGTGCATATGATGGAGGATAGTCGTACAAAGAACTTTTTTAAAAAATGTTTTCTTTATAGTTTTTTTTTTGTCGACGTTTTCTTTATAGTTTATAGTATATGTTTTCGTTGTTATTAGTGTTTTCTAAGATGTGTAAGCGAGATAAATATATTTACAGCGATATTTTCGGGTTTTGCGTCAAATAAGCCAGTTAGAACTTGAGTATGAATATCCATTTGGTTCGAAGGGGCTTACATTTAATTTCTCTTTTAAAAGAAATACATATGGGCAATGAAATGTAAGTTCCTAGTTTCCTACATATAATACATAGCTATACAAATATTTATACGGTGTGTAAATGTCAGAAAATCTTATTCAGATTAATGTGGGCTTCAGCAGGAGGTAGAACTAATATGAGTTTTAATTTTGTTTGATTAATATACTAACTCATATTTGTTCCACCACCTGTCAATACACACTTAATCTTAAATAAGATGTACATTTTTTTCTCTTTTGAAGACTATAAACTTCTTATATTTCGAAATTCGAATACATAATAGTAGGCAATTAAGCTCTAAAAGTTAGATGAAAACAAAAATCTTAGATGCTCAATCTATAAATCTTGGTTTATAATGTCACTCATAAAAGGTGAATGGTTGAGTCTCTCAATAACTAATAGTTTATAATCATTCAAATATTAGGATCGAACGAATGACATCAGGGAAATATATATATATATATATATATGTGTGTGATTTGTTGAGACTTTCTTGTCTTTTAGACGATTCAAGAATATCAGGTCAAAGAAATATATTCAGTTTTACGTTCCATGAAAGTCAACTTTTCAACCACTCAAACCTCAGAGAGTGATAAAAAATGGGTTACAATTAGTTACACTTTTGATCTTTCGTTCATATAATTAATTTGCTTTTCTAACTACTAGTTTTGAATATATATACTAAACCTAAATGAAATTAGTAGGTAACTACGATGAAAACCTAAATGAATGTAGGCTAAACCACATTAACTCTTCATATATTAACACTTTAACAGTATAATTTTTTCCATGTAAGTAAAAACTAGTAGATTGCGTAATTTGGAATATGAGATATAATCTACGTATGAAGTGATTTGGTATTTAGTGTGACTATAGTCTACAGATAAAACTAAGTTTTTTAGGGAAAACCAGTTTTATTGTAAAAGTCAAAATTAAAGGATGAAACATAAGGTAATAGTTAAATGTAGATAGTTGGCTGTGATATACCTGACCAGAATAAGATCTACCCGACTTGAGCCTGGAAATAAATAAAATAGAAAGAAAACGACAAAGGGGAAAGACTTACCTTCACCCACAAGTTGCGAGATTCTCGCTTCTCACATTCTTCTCCTTCCGTTGACTTCCTTTTGTTGACCATTGGCTTGGGGAGGACCGATGCACCCATATTTATCCTCCCTTTATCCGATCTTTTAAATACTAGTCACGTAAAACAAATTTGTTTTCTTTTTTATCATATGAAAAGAAAAAAAAAATGGTGTCTTAACTCTTAAGCGAATCGATAAAAACAAATTTCTAAGAAGACCCAACCCAACAATGTAGAGAAAAAGAATATCTCCACGTCCATATATATTTAAAAAGCATTTTCATACAAATCAAGAAGAAAGTTTAAAAACATTTACTATTTTTAAAAAAATCTCAACATAATAAGTGTATTTTAAAATAATTAAGATATATATATATATATATATATAAGAATATTGTGAACCGTGGAGAAATATATATACGTACGTGGTAATATGACTACGAGTTCCTTTCCATATGATATGATACAACATTGATTGATTTAAAACAAGGTGAAGAGTTGTGGGGATTTTATATAGGGAAAACTTATGATATGATGATCACATTTTGTTGGTCCTAGACTACAACGAATATGTAGATTTTGTTCATATGATGACATCAAATGCAAAGATGAGTTCATTGTCTTCCCAAACACGGAATACGAATCTATGCTCATGTGTCACCTCATATATTATGGTCCATATAAAATTTCAAAATAATTACCATACAGTATACATGTGCGCCTATATGTGTTGATTTTGTTCTACTATGCAAATATTGATCGAATCTACCGCATATGTTCTCTAGTCGCCATTTTATATTCATCATATCATGTGTTAAGGTTAGAGTCATCGTCTATTTGCATTTGCTGTTTTAGCCTTTTAGGATCCCTTGTCCTAGCAAGAAAAAGGAATCACTAACTAAACTTAATTGGGCCAAGCCCATTAAATAAAATGGAGCATCTAGCATTGCAGAACTAAATACTTAAGTCCACTAGAATGTTCGGTTTTATCTTTTATGTTATGTATTGAACCGATATTTTGTTCTTATGGTTTCTTCATTGCACCGTTCTTTTCTTCTTCTCTCTTTAGTACATAATGAGACGTATGAAACGACTCATGATGGCTGCAACCAAATAATCGCATTTCGAAGTTTAAAACGAATGTTACAAACGCAATGCTATCGCTGATCTATATACAACGCAAATTTTTACTTAAAAGTCGTGGCATGATGAATGTGTTGTGATAGAGATGACGATGAAGAAGAGGAGGAATGGAGGAAGAGGCAAACAACGGACATATCGTCCATGGCGATTCCTCGTCTCTTCTTTTTCCAAGCACGAACCGCTTGCTCCACTAATCGTTTAGCTGCCTTAGGCCGCTCAGCCGTCAAAGAGACGACCTCTATAGCCTCTTGGTTAGAGATCACATCCCATATCTTTCATATTCAACCAACAACAATAAAAGATTGGTCAATAATTATACAAATAGATAATAAAACTATACAATCAGAATAAACCAAGTCAACCCAAACCAAAACAAAAGGGTCTAAACCGTTCTATATCTATATATATCCGATAAGGACTGGAATTTGTATTCTTTTGATCCTTCAAAATCTATTTAATTAAAATCCAAAACCGAATTGAAACCGTTCAAACCGATCTATAATATATTCTACTTTACAGTAGATATTTTCAGAAAAACTCAAATCAAAACCAAACCGATTTCATCTAGCATTGCAGGGCGGGTTTGGCTTTAATTTTTTTTTTTTTTTTTTGACTATTATAAGAGTGTGTGGAAGTGTGGATGAGTATTGTTTGTTAGTTCTAAAGGTTTATAAAGATTTTACCCCATCACTAGCCAAGATGATGAAGTGGTCTTTAGCAGAGATATGCCTTTGAGTGACTTCAGGGACTGAGACCAATCCATACTCTTTGATACAATAGTCTCCGAACGCCCTCGACATTGCAAGCCCCGGTGTTTCTGCGTCCGGTTGCCACACACGGTGGACTCCCGGCTCATCTTTCAGGCAGAAAACCCGCCCTTTGCATCCGATTATCCTCTCCTTCTCCTCTGTTTTTTTTATCACAGCAAAACAAACACATGAATCAAGATTCAAGAATTTGCTAGAATAAGATTCATATAAGACCACAGAATCCAAAATTTCAAGACCTAGTATGGTAAACTTTAAGAGAGATTGAGAGAACTAACGAGGCAGATTTGGTTTGAAATCGAGGGTGAGCTGAACAGCAACCAAGCTTCCTTCATCTGAAACCGTGGCTAGTACCGCTCGTGAATCGCCTACATTTGATACATAAATAATTTCACCCTAAATACAGCAAGAAACCATTGATCAGTGAACATGTATAAACTCTCAAAGATTTTTTACTAACAATAGGAGACTAATATTCTTTTATACGTTTTACCTGTCTGATAATGGTTAGAGCGGTTGTCCCACTGTTGTAAGAATCGATCTTGCGGTGATGTTCAAGCTCTTGATCAACCGACGCACATGTCTTGAGATACGAATGTTTCCATATGTCGAATCTCTCGAGTCCTTTATCAGAGCCTTCGAGGTCTAGCTCAGGATCTAGTAATGTGGCTTGAGCAAGAGTCTTTTGCCAGTTGCACAGAAGCGACGAAGGCATTGAGTTTCTTACATGTTTGGCTACATAGTGACCCCATGGACCATGTCCATCGAATATTCCGCAGAATATCATGTCTTCTTGGCACCCAAATCCCTGTTTACCAAAGATAAACAGTTCTAACAAACAAACGCAAACGCAGAAAGAGAAAAACTAAAATAAAAAACGTGGCAAAAACGTTAGTAACTTGAGAGAGTAGTGATATACCTCCCAAACGATTGCGCAGTCCTGGTTAACGCCTTTTTCGCCGCGTTTGGAGAAAACAGAGGCCGAGTTATTAGATCCTTCTGCATATACGTAACCACATGATTTCAGAATCAGCTCCTTCTTCTTCGCCTCTTTCGCCATCTCATCAGCAGCTTCCTTAGCGTCGCTGTTTCCATTGTTGTTCTTCACTTTCTTGATCGAGAAGGATCGAGCTAATCCATTGAACATCGACGAAAAATGTCCCATTCTTTTTAAGTAATCTTTTCGTCAAGCTGAAGATGATCCTGAATCTATTAATAATAAAAAAGGATACCAGAAATCTTTTAGATACTTGGATAATTTAAGAGCTAGAGGAAGATAATATAATGTCGAAAAGTAGGAAAACTAAAATCTAAACGGAGGTTAAAAGTTAAAACTTAGAAGTATTAAGATGGTCATAGTGTTGAGAATCTAAAGAATTTAAGAGACAACCAAAACAAAAAAGATGAAGAATATTCCTAAGTCTGACATGGAATTCCATTGAAACAAGCTTCTGAGATTATCAATAGTTATCTTTTGAGATAAAAGTTCAAAATGTATATATGATTTTTACTAGAAGGGAAATCAAGTTTCTCTTTATAGAAAACACATTTGGAGATATTTCTTAATAAGGAAATGGAAAACAAGTTGCAAGATTCCAAGATTCTCTCTTTTGCTTTTTCCGGGAAAACTAACAAGAAAATAAAATAAACATCTATCACAGTCTCAGAACTTTCTGAGCATGCTGTTGCTTAATATATATTGAATATGAATACCTAAAAGGCTAAAAGAAGCAAACACACAATTAATCTCCATAGATTTGCTTCAGACATACGTTAAGCGTTTCCAATTTGTAATCAGTAAATAAGATAAAATTTTCCAGAACTAAGACAAAAGGAGCAAAAATCTTCATTTTCCTTGAAGTGACAAAGGGACACAAATTTTACTCCAAAATTAACCTTTTCTATCAAAACTAAAAAGCCTTAGTTTTTAAAATTCAGAAGTTGAAAATATTGAAGATCTAAAAATACTAAAGGTTTACTGGAAAAAAGAAGAAGAAGAAGAAGAAGAACCCAAGAAAGGGAGTTTCTCTTCACCTTCTTTATTTTTACATTTGGATCTTCATTTTTTGTTTAAACATTCTCCATTTGTTACAGACCAATCAGATTCTTCTTCGATGTGTAAAGAGAGATGTAGATAGAAAGAGAGACCTTGAAAGAGCTCAGAGACGCCGGAGAGATGACGTAAGCTCGGGAAAGCTGACGTAGCACCCAACGGAGAAGAATTAGCTAATGGAGCGAGAGAAAAATATCAGAATCCATTTAATGCTCCAAAGAGAGCGAAACAGATTAAATGGAACAATTAAGGAAAGGTGTTGAAATTATTTTATAAATAAAAGTTAATTTTTCTGGTACGGTGTTCTCTCTGTCATTTATCTTGTGGCAGGAGAAGGACAAAGAAATGGACGACATCGTCTTGGTCTTTTGTGGATGATAATATGATCATAATTTCAATAATTATATTTTTTTAATATTCTTTTATCAACGTTTACATTTTTAATTATAAACTTTTCTCCGATGTGTATGTAGTATTTATTTATTGTGAATGTCCACGATATTTTTTTGATTCAGAACAAATTGTATAATCTTGTTTGGGATTATAAGAAACAGCGACAACTTCGGAGATAAACAATTCTCTTGTCAACCATAACATTTTGTTTTGTCTTGTTAAAGAATTTAAATAATTTAAGATGCCATTCAAATCTGCTATTTACATTTATATGATAATAAATGAAAATCGTATACATGGTAAGTGTGTCCCAATCGTTGCATGAAGGGTCAAATAAAGTAGATAAAGTTCAATAAGTATCACAGTAACGAAAACAAATCAAATGTTTTCTATAAAAAAAGTTTCACTGCTTATGATTTTTTCACTTATTTTCTGATCATTTTTTCTTTTCAGCTATCGCGGAAGTCAAAGGTTAACTATTTTTCTATTAACGAACAAGATAAGAAAATTAAGAAATTAACGTATTACATACTTATGTATATATACATTGTTTAGCATTATCCCTAGAAAGAGAATGTCAACAGTTCCGTTGTGGTTATGCAATTATTATACGAATAATAGCAAAAACAATGTATAAAATCATTTTAATTGGCATAAATTAGGTAAGTGAGAGGCAAAGAAAAAAAAGATGGGCAAGCGAGTAAATAAAATCAAATTCAATAGTTAGGGAATCCAATCATATATACATATATGATATATATCATCATATTATTTGATGATGGTATGATTGATATAATATAATTAAAAATTGTTATGATTGGTATTACTACTTTTATTTGGCTTTGCGTCATATGATTATCGTGGTAACTATATTCCCGTATGTCAACGACAACGATTTAAAAGTAAAATAAACAAATATTGTTTTAAAAGTGACATTTAAATACACGAGCAAATTATATACATACAAATTAAATATATCAATTAAACAGTTTTTTTATCGGCTGACATCAAATTCCGGGTAAAATTATGGGTCCTAGAATCAGAAAATAACTACATACCATTTAATTTTCTAACCAAATGATGTTTAGGTCAATATCCAAACTAATTTCAAAGTTTGTCATATTTATTGTTGCAAAGTTAACTCAGTTGATTAAAATTAGTGTTGTAAAATTATTTTTTTGGTGTGTAAATTACATCTTAGAGATTATATTTTGGCAACGGATTTTGACTACCGACCAAACAAGATGGTAGAGAAAAAGCATGAAATTGGTAGAAATGACTTGACAATGATGCTCTCTAACTTTTGATAAAGTCTAATAAAAGGAAGTGCACTGATTGTTATTTGCCTTAACCCAAACGTTTGACATTAACAAACGCTTGTAATTCCATTAAAAAACTACAAATTAGTCCCTATGCCTTTTTTTTTTACTCTGAGTGAGGATAAAACTCAACCTAATTTATATTACGTGAAAAAACGATTAATACTTTTGTCACTTAATAAGTCTACTAGTGTTCAGTGTTTTAAAAACGAATTCTACTAGTGGCCACAAATAAAGGTGTTTAGTTTTATTAGCAATAAACCTTTAATTTCATCTCTCAATTTTTATAAATTTTGAGGTCTAGTTATTGAACTTATATCTAGTGTATAGTATGATATCATATATGTTTAAACGTATATATTTTGCAACTGTACCTTAATACCCCACAAGACATACGTCATTAAAAAGAAATGTCCTACGCATGCAATTCCAAATTCGTTCTACAATATTAAAATTCTCACATCTCGACCTTCGTGGACCGGCTGCTGGTAAACAAAAATAGCTATAAATTTATATGTTGTTTTCCCATGTATTAAAAGCCTCTTTTCTTTTGGCAACAAAAAAAAAGAAGCCTAAGTATTTTCTAACTCTTCTTAGATCCTTGTAAATCTAGGTACAGAGACAGATATGAGCGGTATATTTTTTGTTATTGATAAATCGAGTCCTCTACGACTCTACCACTCGAAGTCTCGACTTTAATTACCATATCTCCAAAGACTCCAATTGAGAATACTTACTTGAATGGGTGAATGCCTAGTGGACCAAATCTGACCATGCAAAATACATATAAAGTACGTAGGTCGTATAGCATACACGTTTAACATAAGGATTCTAAAGTATGGATAAACAGTTTCTATAATGTAAACTATATAAACAATTATATAATATTGTGACATGTGATAATATGGTCCATGTGTTGTACCTAAATCATTGAAACTATAAAAAGCAATACTTTATTTATAAAGGTGCATGCATATATAATTTAATAGAAAGAGATCGTTTGAGATGCTTCGTGTACTCTCTCAAACGAAAGCAATATTAATAAAAATCATTAATCACACGCAAATATCTTTCGTGAACAAAAAAATACACACAAATATCTCGAATAGTATAAGTTGTATGATCGTTGTTATAAACTACTATTTTTGATCGAATAGACAGCTCACGGACTCACGGTAGACGGTTGATTGGTCTGGTTTGATTAGTTTATCTTTCATGACTATATATTTCCGGTTTGATAAAGATAATTGTAGTTTGTTTTGGACAGAGTGAGTAAACCGGATCGAAGATCAGGTCGCAATAATTAGACACGCCGTGACGAAACTGGGCATGAACCTTCGGGTTTTTCACATTCCCCAAGGGAACATACAGTGGGACCAACTTTATGGGGACTGTGTATGACCGGTTGGGACCCATCACGCACAAGAAAACAACAAACACTGATTTTCTGTATTCGTTGGATGAATCCCCAATATGTCGGCAACAATCATGCACATAAAATCTTTTCTATGTTCTCATTTTCTCAATTCAATTATTTGTTTGACGGTAAAAAAATGAAAGACAGGTTGGATAGTTTAAATATCTATCTTTAAAAATACTAGTGTATTTTAAAAACAATAAGATACTAAAAATAGAACAACTGACGAAAAGATCTTCACGCATCTTTCTAATTTTGCGGAACTAGAAAGTTTTTAATTTTATCATTAGGTTAGATCTGAGAAGCCTACGTGGTAATGAGTCATGTGACCTATGTATGTGCACGAACACGAGAGAAACAGAGGATCACTACTCTTCACTATATTGGTGTGAGCAAATTAGAGACGCTCGGTTCATCGCTTCCCGTTTTTAAGGGGAAGTTCCAATTCGGCAACCGAACCTTAGTTGAGACTCGAGAACCACATGATAAAATTCGGTCCTCGCTGGACCCACTCGCGAGCCCAAACCTAAAAGCTCAAAAACTTTCCATCCAGTGGTCAACACGTGGCGACCAGCAATCACATGTGGGACGGTGCAATGAAATAAAGGATTTTCCGTGTTTGTGCACCGTACTCTTCTGTTCCACTTCTCTCATTCGCAACATAGCTTGCAATAGCCTTTTTATTCCTCACCGAAATAATTATGTGCAATATATATATATATATATTTTTTTAAATCCTTTTCTGCTAAGATGATGAAATGTATTTACACTAATTTATATGATTAAGAAATTACTAGCAAATACTTTATAAACAGCTTAAGAACACAAAAGTAGCATAAATTATAATTTTGGGTATTGTTTTATCAGAAAACAATCGTTACACATTTGGTGTCGTGGAAAAATAGAAAAAGAAGTAGAGAACTTGTGAAAAATTCACGGAAAATCTTTGAGTATTTTGACAATTGTTGAGTGTTTTTTTCTGTGTGACAGCCAGCCCCATTGAGTAATTTTTCACTGGCTAGTTTCTAGAGCTTATACGACTTTCTATGCAATGGGAAATAGGAAAAGTCGAAATTTGCACCATGCTGGGGCAAAAAGAGCCCATTAATTTGGGCATAAGAGGCCCATAACTATACAACCAGTTATGGTGATTTTTTTAGAAAACCGGTTCAATAAATCGGAAAGTGAGATTCCATTGATTCGGTTTACTGGACGCACACAAAAAAAATGTCACAAAACAAAGAGAGAAATTAATCAACTACAGATAGATGAAAACAAACTTACCTCTGACTTGAATTCAAGATCCGTGAATCTATCTCCGGTCCCCTAATCTTTTTTTGATCTATGTATGTTGAACCAGAAAGCAATGAGAGTTTAAAGTTATAAATCAATAGAGAGAGAAGGAAACGATGAAGAAGCAAAACATCTTCTGAATTAGGTAAAATCTGAAACCACCTGATTGTATAGTTGGTACCGACAGAGTTTGATAATTACCTTGGTCAAAGGGCAAAGAACAATGAGTCAAAAAATGGTTTTTTTTAGCGTGTTCAGGCTTTTATTATGGATAGCTCATATAAACATCATAATCAACAAAACTAAAATCCAAATTCAACAGGACATGATCCTTGTTCTAGCATGGAACAAGGCAGAACAAATTTTCCTAAAACTAGTGAAATCTCTAAAAGTTTCCACTTCCACTTCAGTAGGAACTCCATATATATGGAATATGCTATTTATCTATACATACTCGAGCGATGACACCAAACACCGAGGCACCGATGAGAGTGTTGGTTGCTCATATTCCCTGGTCATATCCAATATCCTATTAGAAAAGAAAAAAACAAACATAAAATGAATAAATATAGAAACAACTACTCGTTTCTTAAGTTAAACTCTAGGGGGTGTGCAAGTCATCACGACCAAAATGACGAGTGATTTTAGATTTGGAAAGCTCTCAAGAAGTCTAGCTAGGCAGAATTTCCAGGTAGGATTGCCAAAACGTCACTTCCAAATAGGACAGGCTGCAAAACTGCTGTAGCGGTTCTATGTTCGTGTTATGATAGAGATCAGTGCTCAGCTAAAACAAGAGGATACGAATCGGATTTCATAAATACAACATTATATATTTATATATATATATATGTCTACATTCTGACAAGAGATCAGGATATCCTTAACTCCCGAGAAACTGGCGGAAATGTCCATCAAACCCCAAAGTCTTATTACAGTTTTATGCATTTCTAATCCGAGCCAGACCAGATTTAATAAGTCTTTACTTATCTTTATCATTAAAGCGTAATAAAGTTTCGTTTATTTCTCTGAGCGATTTTATTTTCGTTATCTTCTCCCCACACTATCCGACAAGTCTATAAATTTGATCTTATAGCTTAGATTTAAGAACTATGGAAAAAAAATTTAAAAGATAGAGCAGCTGAGGGAAAACAGACAAATTACAAATTCCAGGTTCGAGAAGAACAATGGCAGATAGACTAACAAATAAAATGCAGAACCTAGTCAGAAGATCAGACCTAAAAGATAACAAGATAACATCATTGGAATCCAAAAGATGGTGTCTGATTCCACCCTCCGAACTGATCTGGGTTTAGTTCTGCATCTGAGGAGGAATGACCATGTTGTTGTTGCTGCAGCTTCTTAGATTAAAACCTTGTGGCCCAAGTAAATCCATACTTAAAGGAGCCGTCGCTTGGTCAAAGCTTGAAACAGAGTCACCGAGTTGAGAGAAGCTGTTGTTGTCATGGTTATAGAGAAAGATTGAAAACTTGCTCTGATTATTCGTTAATGAATCTTGAGTCCATTGTTGATGATGAGGATCTTCAATTAGCGACGGAGATAAATGTGTTGTGAAGCCGTATGAATTAGCCGCAAGGCTCTGATCGTTAATCAGTGAAGTTGATAAATTCATCATCGATGGTTCATTGATGAGAAGTGAATTAGGAGATATATCCGATGAGAAGAAGGCAGAAGAATCCATAAAGTTGTGATTTTGCACGGTACTTGAGGATGAACCACAATCGGATAAAACCGCAAGGCTTTGGTTTGGCTTGGTCTGAAGAAGCCGAAGCTTGTCTTGGAATATCCGTAAACGAGTCTCCAACGAATGCTCAATCGCTAAGACTTTATCTGAGAATTTGTTGTCGTTTTGATCGAGAGATCTCTTCTTCTCGTCGTTGAGCTTCTTGTTGAGAAATTGAGAAAGGTTGGTGCTTTTCTTGCGTTTTTCATTGTGGCTTAGTTTGTGAAACTTCTCGGCCATGGCTCTGACCTTGGATTGATCCTCGGGCCATGTCTTGATGAGTTCTCCGTCGCGACCGTAATAGATGACGCAGGCTTGGATGTCGCATAGAGTCGAGAGCTCGTAGGCTTTGTTGAGCATTGTCTGTTCTCTCATAGAAATATTCATGTTCTTTTTTGAAGCTGGAATAGTGGAAGAGAAGGATGCTTTCTTGAAACTGGTTTGATATCTCTCAGACAATTTGGTTTTAGACTTTGTCGAAGAAGAAGAATCCATTGTCGAAGAACAAGAGAATTGGTGGGGATGAATTAGCGCGCAAGTAAAATAGTGAATAATAAACACGAAGAAGGTCTAGGGTTGTATATATAGAAATTGGAGTGTGGTTTTAATTTCCTTTTTTGGGAGCATATGATCTGTTCATTAAATGATCCGATTCAATATTTCCATTTTTTTCATATTAATCTAGCCGCGTTGATGATATCTTCCAGCAATAATAATGAAGAGCTTTGATTGGTGAGAGCTGTAGAAGCTGCAGAAGCTGCCCATATCCAAAAAGAGACTTTACAACACAAATTGATATACCAATCATTTTCCTCCAAAATCACAGCCTAATTTATTTTCGTTTGGCTGTACCGAGCCTACTTGATGGCTCGACTAATCAGGCCGAAATCGTTTTATTTTTGTTCGTCTATTTGTATTTTCTGTTCTCTCTTCACTTGTGAGAAAAACATAAGTAAGGATGACTTCAACTAAATCCGATTTCCATTTATTACTTTCTAACAGTTTTTCTAAATATGTTTAATAGTGCATAGAAATTCTGACCCAAAAAGATCTAAGGTGCATGATAGCTTACTCATGTCCCAAGATGGTGATGATATGTTTTTCTTCTCCGGAAGCCAAATGCAATATTCTTTTTAATGATAAAATGGTAGAAATCTATCAATTAGCAATGATAGTATAATAGTATTGAATCTTGAGATAAAAAAATCGCCATTTTTTATGCAAAATACAAGAAAGAGGCTTAGACAAACATCTAATCTGATGAAATGATGTCGTATACAACTCAAGAATTTATATACAAACTCAAGGCTGTTCAAAAGAAAAAAAAAAACAAACTTTTATTTGGTATGATAAAAAAACTTTTAAAATATGTAAGTATGTAATGTTTACTATGTCTTTCATTTTCATTAGTAGCTTAATTCGAATTTTATAAATCATCCCGTTGGCTAAAGGATATGTTCGACAGAGATGTAAAATATTAATTTGTAATTTGATGTTCTGTTTTTTGCTTCTTTTTGAATTTCTTGTTTTGCTTTGACCTCTGTTTGTTGTATCTTGTCCTCTGTTTCTGAGATTGTACTGAATACATTAGGTTAATATTTTCAAAGAATGCCAAAAAAAAAAAATTACGAGTATGCTATTCGTCGTTTTTTTACAATGGTCTAAATGTGTATCAGTATATAAAGCAAAATTTTTGAAGCTATATAATGTCTTTATTTTTTTTAAAAAAAGATACTGAAGTTATTATTATTTGCAGATGTGACTTTGTGAGATATTGAATTTGTCCACCGTGTAAATGACACGTTCTCGTTGAAATCACGAAAAGGAGATCTTTAATATATCGCGAGAAAAAAGGTGAATAGAAGGAGAAAATGAGAAAGCCAAACAAGAGCGCATCGAAAGCTGAGAGCGACATCACAAGAGAGAGAAATGTGGGGACCAGACTGGACGTGTGCACAGAATATTCACAATATTTGAATTTTGTTTTCGAATCCGCCACTCCATCTCCAGGCCCGCTTATCACTCCATTCGAAGATAGCCTAACTCACTTACATTATAAGCTAACCTGCATATCACCGATGCCTGCTCCGCTTATATCTGATAAGTCGGTAAATGATGAAAGACCTTTCTCTCTGGAAGAAGAACGCGTCCAAGAAAGCGAGGTCAAGTTTCTCTATCTCTTTCTCTCTCTTCCCCAATCTTCTCCTTTATTTATTCTCTCCATTTCTCTAAAAGCAAGCTCTTCAAAACCCTAGAAATTCTCGAAACCCGAGTCGTGATTTCGGCTCCAATCAGTTTCGTCTGGCTTGTTTAGATCCCCAGAGCTCTCACCGAGCTCGGATTCAGACGTAATCGTGTGTTTTGTGTGTATCTTCTTGTTTGACGTCAGATTTGAGATTCCAAGCTTGTAATAAATGTCGTCGTTGAGCCGAGAGCTGGTGTTTCTCATACTGCAATTTCTCGAGGAAGAGAAATTCAAGGAGTCTGTGCACAGGTTAGTCTTTTTTTGTATATATGAAGAAGAAGAAGTTCAATTGAAACTCCCAAATATATTGAGTTATATAATATGCTGAATTTTGATTAGTATTAAAAGTGCTGTTTCGTAATAAACCTATGTCGTTATTAAAAAAACACTTGTTCGTGTAATAAACATGGATGGTTATGGAGTTTGAAAAATTTGTGTTTGAATCAGAGTAGAGCGAAAAAGAAAAAAGTAATTTGATTTTTCAGAAGTAATCGAAAAGGTCCAGTTGAATCCATAGAATCCTATTTTTGATGAATTATCCTGAATTTGATGTTTGATTAGCCTGAGTTCTTAAGGGAGTTTCTGTTTTTCATTTGCCCTGGGAGGCTGCAAAGACAGGATTTTTAATTGGGATTTGCTGATTTTGAATTGTTACTGTGTCCTACAGGCTCGAGAAAGAGTCAGGATTCTTCTTCAATACCAAGTATTTCGATGAGAAAGTTCTTGCTGGAGAATGGGATGAAGTTGAGAAGTACTTGTCTGGGTTTACCAAGGTTGATGATAACAGATACTCAATGAAGATATTCTTTGAAATTAGAAAGCAGAAGTATCTCGAGGCTCTTGATCGGTATATAAATAACCTACGACTAATTTTTTTAACATTTCTTCTTGTTGTAGTTTCAGAGTGTGATTTCATCTCATGTCTCTTCTGCAGGCAAGATAAGGCCAAAGCCGTTGAGATATTGGTGCAGGACCTGAGAGTCTTCTCCACTTTCAACGAGGAACTCTACAAAGAAATTACTCAACTTTTAACTTTGCACAACTTCAGGTACGAGATATGGAATCTAGTCAGCTTGTAGACATTTCTATGAAAGAGAGTGTGACACTCCATTTATGGATTGAATTTGACAACAATGGTATTCAGGAATTTGGTTCTCTATTATGTAGGGAAAATGAGCAGCTTTCCAAATACGGAGACACTAAAACTGCTCGGGGCATAATGTTAGTAGAATTAAAGAAGCTAATCGAAGCAAATCCTCTTTTCCGTGATAAATTGATGTTCCCTACTTTGAGATCTTCGAGACTGCGGACTCTGATTAATCAAAGGTGTGTTTCTTTTCTTCTCTCCTCACGACCATAGTATATGTTACTGACTTACTTATTGGGGGATTCATGGTGCACGTGTTCTCTTGCAGCCTTAATTGGCAGCACCAGTTGTGCAAGAATCCGAGGCCAAACCCAGATATTAAAACTCTATTCACAGACCATACGTGCGCAGTTTCTAATGGTCCTCTGGCACCTTCACCAGTCAATCAGCCTGTTGCAACTTTGACAAAGCCGACAGCTTTTCCGTCTCTTGGAGCTCATGGTGTAAGAAACCTCAGTGTTTGACTGCTTTATTCATGTTTTTGAATCTATTAAATCTTCATATTTGAGGAAATCTGTATTAAATGTAGCCCTTTCCTCCTGGTGCTGCTGTTGCTGCTGCTAATGCTGGTGCTTTAGCTAGTTGGATGGCTACTGCATCTGGTGCTTCTGCTGTCCAAGCTGCCGTTGCCACACCTGCGTCTATGCCTCTACCTCAGAATCAAGGTTAGTTTGTGACGATCTTCTAGATTTCTTCTTTTTCGGAAATTATCAGTAAACTACCCGTTCTATATCATTCTTAGACTAATTACTTTTCTTCCAAAGTGTCAGTCTTGAAGCGACCAAGAACACCACCAGCAACGCCAGGTATAGTAGATTATCAGAATCCTGATCATGAACTAATGAAGCGTCTCCGCCCTGCCCCATCTGTAGAGGAGGTAACGTAAAATTCCTTTTTTCCCCTTTCTGGACAGCTTTCTGTATGATTCTTGCATTTTTCTCAAAATTCTTAGCTTTTATCATTTTCCAGGCGACATATCCCGCTCCTAGGCAGCTAGCTCCATGGTCGTTGGATGACTTACCATTAAAGGCGGCTCTAGCGTTGCATCAAGGGTCCACTGTGACAAGCATGGAGTTCCACCCTATGCAAAATACGTCACTTCTTGGTATGGGGGTTTGCAACTTTGGAATACGACCTCTAAACTCAATTTAAAGTTATATTTCTTTTGTTCTTTGGCTTTCTGAATGACCATTTGCGTTCCTTCAGTCGGGTCTGCGACCGGAGAAATCACATTGTGGGAACTCGCTGTCCGAGAAAAGCTGGTTTCAAGGCCATTCAAAATATGGGATATGGCTAATTGCTCACTTCAGTTTCAGGTTTGTCGTTACAGCTAATAATTTTTTAGTTATGTGTTTGATCTAAAAAGCCTTGATTTCAACAATATGGCTGTGAGAAGTGATGAGACAAAACATATCAGCAAACTAGTTTTTGTGCAAGGATCTTATATTTACCATTCGTGGGCCTCATTCAGGCTTTAGTTGCTAAAGAAACACCAATATCTGTCACCCGCGTGGCATGGAGTCCAGATGGAAATTTCATTGGTAAGTTTCTCAGCATGAATTGTGGAATTTTAATTGGTCTCTGGTCTCTGGTCTCAGTCTCAGTCGCTTCTTGTGCAGGGGTTGCATATACGAAACATCTTATTCACTTGTATGCTTTCTCTGGACCTAATGATATTCGCCAGCATATTGAGGTGAGCATACATTTGATGCCTATGAGAAACAATGTGATGTAACAATATCCCATAAAATTGGATCACTTTTTTCTCACAGATTGATGCCCATGTGGGTGCTGTGAACGACTTGGCTTTCGCCAACCCAAACAGACAACTGTGTGTAGTTACTTGCGGAGATGATAAGCTAATCAAGGTGAGAATAAAAATTGCAGGGTTTTACTGTTAGACGTCTCTACTGCAACTATCTAACTTGATCAATGTGGAACAGGTATGGGATGTTTCAGGTAGGAAGCATTTTACCTTTGAAGGTCACGATGCTCCTGTATATTCCATTTGCCCTCATCACAAAGAGAACATTCAGGTGTGGCATTCGATCATCTATTGTATTGTTTTGTCCATCTTTTTGAACGGACCCCAATAGTATTTCGTATAACAGATCCTGCCTATGGAATTCTGCTCTTTTCCAAAGTATAACACGTTCTTATTTGGATTTCAGTTCATATTTTCAACGGCCATAGATGGGAAAATAAAGGCCTGGCTTTATGATAATATGGGTTCCAGAGTTGACTATGATGCTCCCGGTAAATGGTGTACAACGATGCTTTACAGTGCTGATGGGACTAGGTAAGATCCGAAATGCTGTAAATTTTCCCTCTTCTAATCCTTTTGAACTGCTTATCAAATCCTTCTTCTTCACTCTACTTTCTAAAATCTTCAAATTCTTCATTGAGATTTGTTTATTCCTGAAGATACTGAGTTGTGTCCTTGAGTTTCCAATCTTTTTTTTTTTTTTGTGTGTGTGTAAGCTTAAATATACATTTTCTCTCCCAAATATTTTGCATTTATTTGCTGATTCAGCAAAAAACTAAAATCTATCTATTTCAAAATATCTATTTTCTGTTGCTGCTTTAGTTCTTTCTGATGTTATGTAATTGTCGTGTATTTTTTGTCGTCAGATTGTTCTCTTGTGGAACGAGTAAAGAGGGAGAGTCTTTCCTTGTTGAGTGGAACGAAAGTGAAGGATCAATTAAAAGGACCTATCTTGGGTTTCAGAAAAAGTTGGCAGGTGTGGTCCAGTTCGATACCTCAAAGAACCACTTTCTGGCTGTTGGTGAAGATGGGCAGATCAAGTTCTGGGATATGGATAACATCAATGTTTTGACTAGCATTGATGCTGAGGGTGGACTTCCGGTTAGTCCCATCGATTCTTTTTTTCTTTCCTATGGCTTGTTGCTTTGGTGTTCTTGTTTTCAGGTTTGGATGCTAACTTGTCTCAACTTCAGGCTCTTCCTCGTTTGAGATATAACAGGGAAGGCAATCTTCTAGCCGTTACTACGGCAGATAACGGATTTAAGATCCTAGCAAATCCTGCTGGTTTCCGATCTCTGAGAGCCATGGAAACTTCAGCATTTGAAACGATGAGGACTCCAGTCGATTCTTCTGTTATCAAAGCTGTAACGTTTCTAACTTTGTAGTCTACTTTTCCTTTCATTATATCCACTGTCGTAGCAAGCTGTCTCGGTTTACACATGTTGGTATTCTGTTAGGTTCCTGGAGCTCCTGTTGCATCTGTCAGCTGTAAAGTTGAACGAGGCTCTCCTGTTAGACTCTCACCAATGCTGGTAAATCATCCATTAA
Organism: Eutrema salsugineum; assembly: GCF_000478725.1. Lineage (NCBI taxonomy): Eukaryota > Viridiplantae > Streptophyta > Magnoliopsida > Brassicales > Brassicaceae > Eutrema > Eutrema salsugineum. The sequence goes on along the minus strand of NW_006256547.1, from coordinate 4,068,621 downwards.
ATGTTATCTTTCTTACCAGTTTTATAAGGGATCCCTTTTTATAAATTCTTATCTTCTGTTCTGAATACATATTTTCTTGGCATTTCCTCAAGAATGGAGTTGATCCCTCAAAGCCAAGAATCGATGAGTCAACAGACAAACCAAAATCTTGGCAATTAGCTGAAATCTTGGACCCTACCCAGTGTCGCCAAGCAACTTTACCCGATACAGCTGGTTCTTCCATAAAGGTTTGCGGAATTAATCCTCTTAGAAAGATATTTTACTCTCTAAAGTTAATTTTTTTTTAAAAAACTAAGTCTTACGTTTCTCCTCTCATGGCAAAGCAGGTCGTTCGGCTTCTGTATACAAATTCCGGCTCTGGAATCTTAGCACTAGGTTTTAATGGTATTCAGAGATTCTGGAAATGGGTTCGCAGTGAGCAGAACCCTAGTGGAAAGGTAAGCATAAACGAGAGTTAGAGAGAGCTCAATGCATGCTGTGTGCAGTTTTATTGAAGTACCGTTTATCATGCAGGCAACCGCTAGTGTTGTTCCTCAGCATTGGCAACCAAACAGTGGTCTTCTCATGACCAACGATGTTTCTGGTGTAAACCTTGAAGAGGCGGCCCCATGCATAGCTCTCTCTAAGAACGACTCATATGTCATGTCGGCTGCTGGAGGAAAAGTCTCGTTGTTCAACATGATGACTTTTAAGGTACATATATCTACATGTAAATATGGACTTTAAAGAAGGCCACTAAAGCCACAAGATCTAGCTGAACATGTTATCACTGTAATCCTAAAAACTCCTTTGGTGGTTCTAATATCTAAAGAAATCTATTGGCCTTGCAGGTGATGACAACATTCATGCCGCCTCCACCGGCATCAACATTTTTGGCGTTCCATCCTCAAGACAACAATATCATTGCCATTGGAATGGAGGACTCCACGATTCACATCTACAATGTCCGAGTGGATGAGGTAAGTAGTCCATAGAACCATTGCCACTTGACTTGTTTTTATGATCTATGACGAGTTAAAACTTGTCAACATTTTCTTAGGAAGTGGTTGATATGGCTTCACATTTTAATTTTTACCCTACTAGATGTTGCCTTAAAAAATTATATGACGAGCTCACTCCACTTGCATCTGTGTTTCATCAGGTCAAATCAAAGCTAAAGGGTCACCAGAAACGCATCACTGGCTTAGCATTTTCTACAACCCTCAATATCTTGGTATCATCTGGTGCTGATGCACAGGTGTGTATGCTGCGTCATGTTGTTGTCCTGTAGTGAAATATCTCAACTACGATGCTATATTATTTTGTGCCTTTTCCTTGTTCGATTTTCTACCGTTCGATTATATAATTTAAGAGGATGCTACTCTTGCTGTTGCTTCCTCTCTTAGATATGCTTTTGGAGCATTGACACATGGGAGAAGAGAAAATCCGTTTCAATACAAACGCCAGCAGGAAAAGCCTCCAATGGAGACACACGTGTTCAGTTTCATGTGGATCAGATCCGTATCCTCGCAGTCCACGAGACACAATTGGTGATATTTGATGCTTCCAAGATGGAATGTATCCAACAGGTAAATATGATGAGATCATCTCTCTAAATCCATATATGTAAACACAAAAAATGGAAAATGCAATATCATACATACCTGAATTCTCAAATAATTGTTTTGAATTTTGTACATATTGACTTATGTTTTCTTGTTTCCATGTCTCAGTGGATTCCACAAGACTCGTTGTCTGCTCCTATATCTTCAGCAGTGTATGCGTGCAACAGCCAGTTGATCTACACCACTTTCCGCGATGGGAACATTGGAGTGTTCGACGCAGACACTCTCAGATTAAGATGTCGTATCTCTCCATCCGCCTACTTGCCTCAAGGGTAAATTTATCCAACATTTCATCAGATTCGGTCTTGAACCTGCTTTATAAACTTCTTTTTATATTAATTCTCGTTGCTTCCTCAGGAACCAAAGCTTGTCCCCTCTAGTTGTGGCAGCTCACCCGCAAGAGCCAAACCAGTTTGCGGTCGGCTTGAATGATGGGTCAGTTAAGGTAATAGAACCGACCGAGGCTGAAGGCAAGTGGGGGATTGTTCCACCCTCTGAAGCCATCAACACCTCACCATCCACCACAAGCAACCAAACTCCAGAACAGTTACAAAGATGAACAAACCAAAATGGCTTCCTCATAGATGTCCATGTAATTAATCTCAATTCTCTCCATCATTATTCCTCCAGGTTGGTTAGTTAGTGTTGTTGATTATTATTATCAAGGTTTAGGCAGTATTATTAGATCTTCAAATGTAGCCCTTAGTTTCAAGATTCTTATGATATTGAATTTGGTAACAATGGTAAGAAATAAAGTTTGTATAACTATCTTTAATTCTCAGAGTGAATAAGCAACAAGACTGTGACTAATGAGTAAATTGGCAAGAAATTGAAACTACACTACCATTAATTAAAACCGACATGAACAATATGAGACGATCAACGGTCATGGCTCGGGTAGGAGGATGCCATCACCATCATACTGCAAAATCCCTGACCGGTTTATCGGTTTGCACCTTTCACCCATAAGTATCCTCTTCTTGCACAGCTCATCTTCTCCAATACCCTCATTTAGCCTTCTTCTCCTTCTTCTTCTTCTTTTTCTCGTTCTTAATCTTCGCCCTAAGATGAGTATCTTCAGTCGAACTCTTGCGCTTTCCCAAAAACTCTCCTTCTTCTGAAGTAGGTTTTGCTTGGGTTTAGCTTTACCAACAGACAAGGTCTCATCAGCTTCAGTAATCTCTTCTGAAGAACCATCTCTCTTTCCTCTGTTTTCACCTGCAAGTGTTTTCTTGCGACTGAAGACACCGGAAATCACTGAAGTCATCTTCTTAACCGGGAAAACCATCCTGGTTCTGATTAAATGTCTCTTCCATTTCTCTTCTTTCATCTTCTTCTTGTGATCTGTATTCGTCTTCTTCTTCCTCCTGGTTTTCTCTGATGTTTTAGGTATTTTGATATTGAGCGTCTCTTGATCCATGGAAAGCCTAAACTTCCACGATGTGGACGCAGGACGCAGGCACGATCCTTGGCAGAAATTTTGCTCGCCTCAGTGATGATTTTAGAGTTTGGAGAGTTTGATGATGATACTACTATCGTCATTTATTCAATAAATGATGGAGAGTTGTGGTGTTGTGGAGAGAGTTGTATTTCAATAGAAATCGGAGTGATTTCAGAAACGTGGGTTGACTACACCTCATAGTCCTCTTAGTGGTAACTGTAAGTAACTGTTTTTAAAAAAATTGTTCGCGGTATAAATTTTTGATATTTATGAAACATCCAAAGTAAATCTATACTAAGTTTTTTTTTCTTACATTAAACTTCTTTTTTTCACTGTGGCCCATTACACGTTTAGCCCGAAACCAAAGAATTCCCCTGACCCAAGCCCATCTTCTCTTGTCCTTTTTGTCAAAGTGCGTATGTATCTCCTGATCGGAAAAAACAGAGGAAGCGAAGCCCTAAGCCGCAACCCGAGCTATGCCGTCACCGGAGAAATAAAGAGAGAGAGAGAGATAGAAATGATTTGCAGAAAACAAGACAACTCACAACTATTGAAATGAGAAGTGGTCACTTTGCAGAAGCAGATTCTACAAGTCATTGATCTTTTAGATATTGTGGTTGATCCGGAAAGTTTCTTGTACTGCATTATGATTTCTTAACTTACTAGGTTATATATGTGCCATTAATTTTATCAAAAGCATATGGATTGTTGATAGTTGCTTTGGATTCATTGTTAAATTTGTCTCCCCTTTTTGCTATATTTGGTTGTTTAAATAAACATCAAATTATATATATGCATACACAAGTCAAAAATCCAAAAAAAGGAATCGTTTTCTCTACACTCAAAGCACCAACCTAAGACTTTTTACCTTCATGGCACAAAGAGTGTCGGCCAAAACAGATAGCACTTTCTCACAATATACAAAAACAAATCTTTCTGTATCCTTCTTTTGTTTTATAAAACTGGTGAAAACATGTTCACTTGCTGCCTAAACTCAGTCTGCGTTTTCCATCTCTTGTTGGTCGTTGCGGCTGCGAACTCACGGTGGTCGGAGGTCTCTTGCTTGGTGCTGGAATCAGCGAAGGGATTAAACTTCTGCCACAAGAAAAGACTCAAATTCCCTATTAAATCAATAAAACTGTTGCAAACATTCATAAATAAAGTGTATATATATATATATATATATATAGTACCTGGTTTCTGAGGGCTTAGTAGTTTTGGGCTGAATTTTCTTTGGTTTAGGGTTTGCTGAGCCTTGCATATTAGAAACTCTGGGCACATTCACTTGAACACTCAATCGCCACATCAAATCAGAGTCTGAGCAATCGCTAGTTGTGCCTTCATCAGATTCGTTATCTATAATACTCTGCACTTCAAAATCTTGCTTCCCACCATTTCTGTCATTTGCAAGATAGTAGAGCTCAAGAATAAGAAGTTGCAGAGATAAAAAAAAAATGTAAAGTAGAAAATGTTCTTGGTTACATACAGTGATTGTTGTTGTGGTGGGGTAATTGACTGGTAGAATTTCTCGGCAGACTTTGGAATGTCAGCTTGGACTGACTCTTCGTGCTTATCGATCCACTCCCCTGACTTAGATTCTCTGTCCTCGTCTTTTACATTGAGCGATTTCCTCGGCCAAGACGGAGAAGGTGATTGCATTAGCTCATGAAGGTCTAAGCTGTGTCTTCTTGAAGATGCTGTATCGCTAAAAGCCTGCATATATTACATATATGGACATAAGTCTAATTAGTTTTATTCAACAACTTTGGTTGCTCCTGAAAGAAGGCAAAGCCTACCTCTGGTCCACTTAGATCCATAATCTGGGGCCTAAGGTTGCTTGGTGCATTTCCCAAGGTAGGAATTTTGGGTCGAATGGAAGGAGTTTCAAGTGATCTTCTTCTGGATATTCTCTCACGGTTTAGCGGTATAGAGCTTGGTGGTATATCATTGCCATTTCCTTTCCTCGCTAGAGCCATTTTAAGATTAGCAATCTGAAAACCCCGAGAACATTGTCAGATTAGTGATAGGATACTTTATGGGGAGAGTAAACGAAAACAGAAAATGAGTCAAAGTCTGGTCATAGTGTATGGTTTAAAAACCTGTTCTTTAAGCTCCTTGACCTCTGAGTTATCTTTGTTCACACGAGCAGCGCCTAGCTCGACACTCCCTACTCTTTCAGCAAACTTTAGAGTGCTAATTGTTTCTCCAAGAGTTTCAGCTTCTGGACTAATGTGGACAAACATAAGCGTCTTGGCTGATCCACCTGATAAGTTACAAACACAAATTGAAAAAAAAAAACAAATATGCTTGTATAAAATTCGAGTTGCGAGTATATACACAAATGCGACGAGTTGTGAGGGTTTTGAGAATTTTACCGAGGGAGTCCTGCAGCAGCTGTGTGAGTTTACTGTTTCTGTAAGGCACATGAGATGTCTTTTGTGAAAGCGAAGAGATAACATCCCCAAGAGCCGAGAGGGACTTGTTGATGTGTTGAGCCTCTTTCAGCCTGTCTCCAGTCACCTCGGACTTGTCCACTCTCTCGCTTCCTGCAAGATCAACCAGATGCATAGAGCCATGGAGGATAGTCCCAGACGTGAGGTCTCTGCCTTGAACATGAACAGTGACACAGCTGCCAAAGAAATGAAGAATTGGGTGTTTAGAACATATTATGCAACAGAGTAATCATGAAAGAATACAAAGGACAAACAAACCTATGAGATCGACTACTTCTGTCATTCATGGCTGTAGAGCTCACTGCACGGTTCATATGTCCCATATCCATCAGCTGTATAACGTCAGCCGTCGATGAGACAGGCACTAGACTTGCTTCCGGAACGTTTATTCCATTGTGAGAGTTGTTTCTGATTTCTAACGTAATCACGAGTTAAAGATCAAACAAAAACCAAACTATCTCACAGTGCTTAAGAGATGAAGACACAGTAAAACTTTTGCTAATCGAAAGGATATCTTTTAGTTGGGCCGTCTGTGGCAAGTAGATCTCTAACTTGCTCGTTGTAAATTTCAAGCATCTGAACCGAGATTTCGTAGCTGGTCGTGTCTTTTCTTTGATTTGATAGAAAAAACAGATCTGCCAGTGCCCTGTAGTTCACACCTAGGCTTTCTTCAGTCAATTCCTTAGGCCCTGTCTAGAGTAGTTATTCAAAAAATCCGTAGTATATTGGATCAACAACTATCTAATCATCAGCAAAAGATCACAAACACAAGCATAGTAACAGTTCTTACCATGGTAAAAGTTTTCCCCGAACCGGTTTGGCCGTACGCAAAGATGCAGACATTGTAGCCATCAAGAACCGACCGTACCAAAGGCTGCATGTCTGAAAACACTTCCTCTGAAGAACAAGGGATTCATCCACTAATGTTATTCACGGAGAAACAGACTCAAATAAACATTATAGGGACATAAATTCAAAGCCTTTCGATAACCTTGTGTTGCAGAAGGACCAAAGACTTTGTTGAACATAAATGGTTTTCGTCCTTCTTTCCCATAATTCGGTGGTAATCTGATCGTGATAGTCCCTTCCTCTATGTGTTCCACGGTACTCAAAGTAGTTGGTTGCCCTGGCAAAAATGGCCTAACCCGACAGTACACTCGTATATTTCCTAATCATTACCAAGTGTAAGGTAAGGATTAAATGGAACTGTCTTAGTGATCCAAGATCTTCCAAGTATGACTGACACAAATCAAACTTTTTTCTGTCAAGTTACCTTTTAGGTCCTGCACTAGATTGTACAATTTGCGGTTTTCTTCAAGAACTCTTTTGTATCCCGTAGCCGCATAAGCTAAACCATTTAAATGCTTTCCTGAGTGACAAAACCCAAAACACATTATATTTTCACCATTTTAACATTGAGGCCTGAACAAGGACATAGCAAGAACATGATCTGAGTTGACACCTAAGTGAAAGAAATCTTCTTGATACTTCATCTGCAGTAAATTCATTCCCTCTTTTGTAGTATTTAAACTTTGCTTCAACTCCTGTAGGAAATAAAACAAAGTTCAAACTCCTTCTAACTTGTGATTGCTATACTGAGAATAGAAATGTAAAAAGCAACCATTTTCACACTATGGTGTTAGATCCTAAAACGCCATAGAGTTGCAACACAATGGAAGTTACCTGGATGTGTTTTTGTTGATTCAGAAGAATCCCCTGTTCTTCGTAGCGTTCAGTATTTGGTCTTTGAAAATTTTCTTGTACGACCTGTGACGGACTGTTTTCTTTTGCTTCCTCATGTTGTCTTACGTCACGCTGCTGAGACCGTACCACTGTCTCACAGGAAGAATCATCTTCTGGAATAGGCTTTGAACTTGTTTTGATCTGAAAAAAAAAATTGAAAGCCAGATCAAAACATTGGACTGGCTGTACTTTTTTCACCCCAGAAAAATGACATCATAACTGATTTCACTTGCCCTCACCATTTCATTGTGGATTGACAACCGCTGCTGGACTTCTTCCATAACTTTGTTCAACACAGACTCTACAACCTGAGCAGATTGAAATAGGAAAAAAGATCAATAAGAAGTTTCGAGATGGTGCCTATTAGTCTTGCAAACAATTCCTGAGCTTAGGATTGCTAACAATCTCCTAAAAAGCTTACACAGATCAATGCCAAGAAGAAAGCTTTCATTCAGCAAAGACAGCTATACAAGCAGAATACTTACACTTGGAATTTCTTCAGGCTTTCTCTCTGAAATAAATGAGCGAACAAGCGCGTTGATAGATCTAGAATCTCCCTGCAGAGTAAAACAGAGACATTTTTATCAATAACCACAACCCATGCCATAGAAACAAACATTTCCACTTTTTCACTTACTTTTTCACTAAGATCTTGCCCAACATCAGAACACATATGTTGATCAGTTGATGTGATTTCACTAGAATGAGTTCTTGAGATGGAACTCATGAACGGCTCTGGATTTTTTCTAACGAATGGTTTTCTCGATCCAAAATTATTCTTCATGTTCACTCCATACCTCCACGGACCAATCCCACCTTTCAGTTTCCAATCGCTGTATGATTTAAGTGCAAGAATGCAGTTCACTATCCTTACAGACTTGCCTCCCTGAAAAATTGTATGTTACAACAAAATCAATTATGGAAAAGCTACACGTCTGTATCTTCTTCAAGTCTTCCATTTTTTATACCTTCTCCATGTCTGAAGCTTCAAACGATGGCAAGCCCATTTCCTCTATGGCAACTAAAAAGTTCCTGATGTTTTCAAAGTATTGGAAAGCAGAGAGTGCAGCTCCATCCGCAACATCATCCGGCGCTTCAACAACCTGTAAAGAAGATGTTAATTCTCCACATATATATATGTATCAAAGTAGAGCGATTTGTATGTAAAAGTGTGAAAAATTTACCTTTGACACTGACCCGGGATTAACTTTGTTAAGAACATTACAAAGAACGATCCCACTTCGCAGTCCAAGCCTAAAATCTTCTTCAGAAGGCTCAGCCGGAAAGTCTCTGCCGCTAGAAACTCCGACCATTTCTCTAAGCCACCCGGCAGCTTCGTATCTTCTTAGAGCTACATAGCAAACATTGGACTAAATTAAGAACCAGCCACATTGAGGCTTGAGGTTTCGATTAATAACATAACGCAATAAACCAATCCGTGAACAAAATTCTCTAAACAAAGGAGCTTCTTTTGCAAAAATCATTGTGAACCCATTTCGTGGATAGATCCGAATTTCACCGGAGATATCGTATTTCCGGCTATTTTTATTACAAAATCCTACTTCCTAAAGAAAACCCAGCTCCTAATTTCATAAAAGTCCAGGATTTTTGAACGATAAAGGATCTAGGAAACATATCGGCAAACTCACAAGATTCCTCGACTCTCCGGGGTAGCAACCCAACGTCGCTTGATCGGCTACTATGCTGTTGAAGAACATCTTCCACAATGGAAACTACGGAGAACGAAAGATCATTCATCTCCGATGTCGCCATGTGCAGGGATTCGGAGATCAAAACAAAAAGGCCTCTCCTTTTAACTAACTCAGCGAAGGAAAAAAATTTGGGTGAAATTATGAGGTTATTTGTTGTTTGTTGAGGGAGAAGAATCTATGTGAGGAAGATAGAGAGAAAATTGCGGATTATATAAGGAGAAGAAGCGCAACGGAAGAAAGAAAAAAAAGAAGGTCTTTTCAAATGAATATTTTCCCTCACTTTCTCGCTCACACTTTCTCACCCCTTTTCTTCTCTCTCTCTTTAGATTAAAAAAAAAACAAAAACAAAAACAAACAAAAAAAACCCAAAAAAAATCTAGCGGAGGAGGAGAAAGAGACGCATTACGCTCCGAACCTATATATCTCCAGACGTCCCGGTTCGGTTTGTTTCGGTTCGATTTCTTTCTTTCTTGGCAGTTCTAGAGGCTATATAAAATTCCATATACATCTTTCAAACGCAAACCTTTATTAATTACTGTTGATTGTCGCCATAAGAAAATCTAATTAAATGGTGTGTTACTAGCGACAAAAAAAAATGGTGTGTTACTGTTTCGGGTAAAATAAATAGTACTTTAATTTAGATTTGTATATAAAATACCATATTATTATTGCAATTTAATACTACAAAAACATAATTTTCAAAATTTATCACGAAATTACCTCTATTAGTATTTTTTTTGTTCATTCAAATTGAATAATATATGTACATTTCAGGATAAATCAAATGATATGCTATATAAAATGTATATATAGAGGTATATCCAACTGGTGAATTGAATACATATGTAAACTGCACACCTATAAATTGATGTAACTTAAAGTGTGATTGGTGCATCTGAATTGAGTGAATTAATTATAAATAATTACTTATAAGATTGGTGCATCTGAATATACTGTTGTGGCTGAGTTGTTGTAATTTTAATGTTGTTAAATAAAGGTTATGTTTGGAAATGTGTGATTACAAAATCTTATCTAATACATTTATACCTTTATAGCTAAGAATTAACTATGGGTATATCAAAAGCATTAATATCCATACATAGATTCTTCAAATTTAGCTCATTTTAGATCATAAAATCTTTTTAGTGATTTCGTAAATGAGAAGTATATTTTATTACTAAAATTGTAAATTATTATGAGGTGAAAATTTTTATGTATCATAAAATTCTTGGTAGTTTGAAATTTGTTCATGCACTTTCATACAGTTTTGAAAGTGGTAACAAAAAAAAAATAGAAACATCGATGACCTGATCATAATTATTCAAACCGGAGCTTCGGAAACGAACCCAAAAAAAGGCGCGTATTTTCGATAGCCGTGGTAATTAATTATCGATGTATTAGTTTTAAGTTTAAGGATTAAACAAAAACTCGGGCCGAAAATTGAATGGGCCCACTTTTTAAAGGTAGCCCAGAAACATGCTGGCTAAAGTGAGGATTAGGCACGCAAGTTCAGATCAAAAGTACACATCAATTTCAGAACCTCCCACATTTTCTCTTCTTTCAACTTTAAAACTGAAATTACATGTAGTTTTGCATTTAAACACCTCCCCCATAAATCGAAAATCATGATCTACAAGTGTTGTAATATTTAGTTGGTCGGAATATTAATATATAGAACTGAACTTTAAAAAATCTCTCCATGTTTAAGGTCTAACCATAGAAGATTATGTGTAAACGAACAAACCCTACTATATTAGTTTTTATTATTATCCGGTCTTTGATTGGCATTGAAGTGGACTATTAACATATAATATTCAGAAAAATATTCAGATTTTTTGCCTTTAACCAAAATTATATATTTAGAATTTTTGAGTATACTTTTAGAAGTGAACAGAACCCTTTTGCCAAACACACAACACACCAACCTGTAAAAGTATAACTTTGCTTAGATATCTCTTTTGATATTATGATATATATATATATATATGCATGTATAAATGTGTATGTATGGTACGACGTCTGTATGTATTCAATTCGTTTGTGGGTAGTTCAGTTCAATGGATCTTAATAATAGATAAATGGATTATTGCCTCTGACCTGGGGCCACTAATTATAAATTGTTAACAATTAAGCCCTTAAGTTCGTAATTTTAATAGTTGAGATAGCTAGTTATGCTTTAGACTGTCAAAGTGTCAAGTGGACGAAATCATTTCATTTGCTTCCTTATAATTAGTAGGAAACACAGACCAAACATCACTTCCAGTTTCTTACAAATGATTTTTCTTTCCAACAAAATACATTAGACTGGACTAAATTCGGATGATATGCACTCCGAGAACACTAACAAACACCTGAACTACATGTCATAGTCAACTTATATATACACATAGTATTTTATATCTATTTAGATATCTAAAGGTGTTACTAGTAAATTATACTTCCACTTTAAATGTTTTTACGGTAATTCAACTATTATTTTCCATATTCCATTGAAGCTTGCAAGCTTCAATTGTTATTATTCAAAAGAGTTGTAAATTATGTGTATAATGGAATATTTAAGTTTGTATATTTTCATGTTTAAAGTACCGTAAACAAAACTCAATATCTAACCCCACAAAGAGTTTGAACTCCACACATATAAATATTTATCAATGAGAATCTAAAGAATGATGAAAGCTATATAACTAATTTAAATTATTAGACCAATAACCCTTCTCAAAGTGTGAAATAAAACGAAATGATATGAGATCAACACTGCGTATTGTATAGGGCGACGATATACATTTAAAAATAAATAGATTAAACAATGGTCTGACCAAAAAATAGACAATAACAGTTAACATAATTGATAGATAATCAACCTGTCGACGGAACACGACAAAAGAGGTTAGAGGATAATGATTTGATGTACTTGGAAAACACTTTTGATGTGTGAGGGTTTTGGAGGGGGTCCTCAAGTGTCTACTTTTTCTTTGGGATTACAACATTCAAAATAGCAAACAAGGTCTACTGTCTCTCCCGACCTAAACACTTTGGCCTTGAATAGATGTTGTGGTATAACACTGTCAGATCACAACAGCCATTGTTATGGTAGCAACTAAGTATATGTTCTTCTTCTTTTTTTCCCTTTTGTGTGCAGTGTCTAAACTCTTTCATAATAATTTAGGAAATATTAGAAAACACGCAAGTTTAGATATATGTACGTAGACCACTAACAGTCTTCAATAAGTGATTGAATGAACTGTTTAAGCAAAAATGTGTACATGCAAAAAAATTATGTTCCAACTACGATATACATTATGAGAATAAGGTATAAACAATTTTAGTGAAAAATATATAATAATGGTCGATTTTTATAAGGAGATATATAATGCGCGATTAATTATTAAAAAAAAATAAAGAAATTTTTTCATATTATGATTCTCTTAATTTAATCATTACTTCTAAAAATTCCGACAAATAAAAACGATGAGCTGGGCATTAGAACTACTACACTATTCAATCTTCCATATTTTAACTACCACGATACCCTAGACAATTTCCTATATCAATCGATCATATAAGAGTCTCTTGCCCTACAAATCAATACAATTCTTAATTTCTAAATTAATGGCCGGATATGGCCTAGAAATATATATGGTTGTGCCTTTTTTTTCAATAACGTTTTGGTGGGAGGATTTAGTGAAGGTTCTACACCTGTCCTTAAAGTTCGACTAAGAGGTTCTTCTTCATCCATTATTCCATTGTGCTCCAAAGTAGATCAACGAAGGCAGCAAGAGCAACTAGTGTTTGATCGATGAAGTGTACGTATGGCGGTATTACTCTTCTGTTTTGATTCTCTTATTTCATCAATCTCTTAACTGCTCATAACTAAATTGCTTACACTTCTTTTTTCTCATACTATAAGACTTAATTTAGAGATTGGTTCATTTGCAGATTCTCAAATACTTAACTGGGCCTATAGCTTTCGGGCCATGAATTCATAAAACCCAAATATATTTGCCATTTCAAGACTGTACATGTGAGGAGCGTTAATATATCCCACATCGGGTACACGTGAAAAGAATGGGTGAGGAAGCAGAGTATAAGAGAAGAAGAGAAGACATTGAGCAAATCACTTACCTGGACGGGGTCAACTCGTGATCAAGAAGACGAGTGGCCTAGGCTAGTGACTTCCATTGCACATATCGGAAGGGTGCTTAGCTTAAGGTCTTCCCAAGTGGAAGAGCCTACGTCATTATTTGTGGCAGAGGGGGCCTGCGTTCGCGCGGTCCCTACCATTCTACAGTTTTTAATCTTTTATGTTTCTGTCACGGAATGCTAATAAAGAAACTTAATAATTATTTAACTTTTATGTTTCTGTCACGGAATGCTAATAAAATGTTTTCTGGGCAAAATTTATTTCGTAAGTAAATCGACTGTATTAAGAAAAAAAATTGAAACACCATTCTGATTCAATTATCCCACATCGGAAGTATATAGCAAGTTGGTCGGATTTGTTTGGATATAAAATAAAGAGGCTTTCCTTCACTAAAACTCATCTTTGCGCTTGGGGCAATGACGCAGCTAATGAGGTACTAACCGAGGCGCGTCTATTGCTGGTTGAAAACTATTTCCAAACCCCCTCCTGGGCCTAAGCTTGTCTTGGGCCTTCGAGAATTTCTGGAAGGGCTCCCTTCGGGGTAAAGCCCTACAATCATCTAGTCTAATATTTTTTTCTTAAATTATATATACCGCATCTGTTTGAATTTAAAAAAAAAAAAAACTGACCAGGAAGGTGGTAAATTGGACTGGTCTCTCAACGTCTTACATACAGCCAGACAATAACCATGTTTTTTAAAAATACTTCCTTTGGTGATATTCATAACACATTAGAAAGGTTCCCTCTGGCTCCGGTGTAAATCCCTTCAATATTCTAGTTCAATAACTTGCTTCTTTTTTTTTGCTAAATAGTTCAGTAACTTGTTTGTTAGGCTGTGTCCAAATATCATGCGTCTTTGTCCAAATTAAAAAAGATGTTCATAATTTATTAGAAAAAAAATGTAATACAGACACCACACTAATATTCACTGAGGCAAACTGGAACTATACTGAAAATCTCAAGAACAGAACACAGTGCCATATATGATCAAATGCATACATTTTCTTCCCTGTTGTCTTCTTACGACCTACAGTCTACAGACAACTCGTGTCTTCATTTGAGAAAATGTGTTCCATAAGTTAACATTAATACTATCATGTCTCTCTTGCCTCTTCGTTACGAAGCTCTTAAACATTATTCTGCTCTCAACCCAAACCCCGAAAAAATACGTTACATTTTCCCAATTGCTGAATTTCAATAATCGTCAGAAAGTTGCTACAACGTTTCTCCTTCATAAATCGTCATCAAGAATCGCAGAGCTCAAAATCCCTTGAACGAACTCGCTCTGTTTCAACTTTTCTCTGTGATCCTCTGCTGAAAGTGACTTCTTTTCAACATTTCTGTACAATCCAGTCAAGACAAAAATTATTCAGCAGGGATATATGAAATGAGAATATATTCAACCTGAGAACGAGTTAAGCATACCGTTCAGGCAAACTCTGATTATATGTTTTCTTGGCAGAACCTGTTTCTGCACATAGACTTGACTCGGAAATGAAAAAGTCATCGGCCATTGGCGAAATGAATGAAGACAGCAAAGGGTCAGCAGCTATACTGGACGAAGAAGAAGATACAACACGTGAAGATCCTTCAAATAAGCTCTGAAAATTTCCATCAGGAAACTCTCTCTTCAAGATCGATAGCATGGATTGAGCCCCACCGCTTCTTCTTGATTTCCTTTTCCGCGTCACGTAAGTTTTCGTTAAGGAATGTATGAAACACAACTCTTTTGAGGAATCACAATAATGTAAATGATCGTTAAAAAAAAATATAAAAAACTGGTCGGGAAAAAAAAAAGGATATCTTGAACATATTTGCATGTTGAAGGGTGATATGAGCAACCATATCAGAGCTCACTCTCACCGCACAAACAGGACATACCTACAAGGAACAAAATGTCAATCTCCAGGATTTAAACACAAGTTGGAACGCATAATGAAAAACAAATCTTCCTATAGTAACAACTCTACTGACAATCCTATAATTGATATCTTGTCTAAAGCAAACCGATTGGCAACTCCAATCTTTTTTCTGACAACAAAATATTTCACAGCTCATCAGTGTTTGTAAATTTGGCTGCTTTCAATATCTTATATCCAAGAGGAGCGACTACTAAGCAAAGAACAGTGCTCTGCTCAATCTACAAAGTATCATGGGTGATGAAAACAATAAACAGAATGATATTGGGGAACAATTTACCCCATTATTTGCGTCCGCAGGATGATCTTCGCCTATGTGACAACATAGAGCCACAATATCAAAATAGTCTACGCAGAACGGGCAAGCATACTCCTCCCTGAAATCATCATCTCCTTCTATCTCCTCTAACCCCAAGAAATTGTCTGCATTTTCATAAAAAAAGAAAGAAGGACAAATGGTCAAATACCGCAAAACTACAGAGCAAAGAGAACATTCCGAAATGCTACAACGACAAAACAGAGCCTAGACAAAAATGGGAGTACTAAAAATGCGTTCCATTCTTGCAGTTACAATATACAAATATAAATGGAGATTAGAAGGAACATCAAAATATGTAATCTTCCCTGGCACAGATGTCTAGCTTTTGAGATGAAACTAGCTTTGCACGTTTTACTTTACCAACAACAAGTTTTGTATTTCTTGTTGGTCAAACAAGAATCAAGATTCCAGCTTTTGAGAAGTTTATCACAAAACCCAATAAGAAGATCTCCGTATAACTAACACACACGCTTAGTCCCCTAATATCCTCACATGAGTAAAATGCCTCAAAGACAGAATTTTTTCCGATGGATTTTCCTCCATTTTCCTCTAAACAATCGAGGAAAACCAATTCAACATCAACAAAACACATTGAAAAAAAAATCTCCATTTTGTTATTCAACCTCGATCTTTGATCAATCAAACGAAATAACAGAGTTCTAAGACAGTGACTTTCGCATAGAATCGCAACCATATCACTTCTCTCCTTCGTACATTTCATTTCAGGCAACAAAATCAAATCTCAAATAAAAATTATTTGCAAATAAAACAATCCACATTTTTCTTTCAACTCACCAGATCGCGACAAGAAATCCAGCTGGTATCTTCTTGAAGCTGATGCGAGACGATCACTCCAGGAATCGGAATCCATTTTTTCAATCGAAACTCAAGAATCCACTTTTCAACAAAGAACAGATTAAATAAAATTTGAAGAATCCAGGGAAATCAACAATTAGCTTCCGGGAAAAATGATTCTTGGCCGGACAAAGAAAAACAGATATTCCGATTTATGAAATCAAAAGATTCCGACGGAATGCAAAGATGGATTACGAAGACGACGACGATTCTGCGTCTGTTTTCTGGAATTTGTCTTTCCTCTTTTTTTAATGGCCTTCTTTTTTTTTTAATTCTTTGGATAGAGTGTCAGAGACAGGAGACGAGTTCTATATTTTCTTAAGAATCAAATGAATTTATTACATGTAATTTAATAAGTTTTTAAAAAATTTAACCTCTCGCTTTCAACAGCCCGCACGAATGCATGCCGTTTAAACCTCTTACCCGCCGTGTATTTTCCTCTGGTAATATAAAGTTGACACGATTTTCTTTAATAAAACGTCGTGCTGTTGCCTGAACGAGTCGTAATATTAATGGTTTAATTATGGTATGTAGGTGAAACAGAAGTACTTAGCCGCGCAACCGAGCTTTTTTACTGTTTGAAAGGTTTTTTTGTTAACATATTTTATGTTTTAACCAAACAATTTAGGGTAATGATTCGAGCACATTTACAGAATTGTAAGCCCAAAAGAGGAGGTTTTTAAGAGTACACAGCTCAGGGAGATACTTCCTAATAGAATTGACTTTTAGTTTTTTTATATAAATAAATAATTTTTTTTTATATTTACTATGGCTGTGATTGGTTACCATTGTGGCAAGAAGTTGAATAGTAGTCATTTTAATTACAGGGTCTGGAGCAACTTAATTCGAACGTAGTTTATCCTATATTGGACTTTGTTATTCTGTATTTCACTCTTTTAGATTTTGTTTTTCCCTTGTATCTCGGTAATGTTTGGATTGTACTAGCTACTGATATTTGCATTGGAATGGTTTTTAATATGAACTAGCTCAATCATGTATTTTAGAGTGTCTATATTCTACTCTAGTACTTGAGTTTTAGTAGGTACAATAACACATGAATAATAGATAAAAATAAATATATTATAAACAGGGCCGGATCTAAGATTTTGGGGATTTGAAAACAAAAACAGAAATGAAGGCCTATAATTAGTTTTATATAAAAAAAGATTTATAGTTAAAAAATTTTTTATAAGTTAAATTGGATTAAAAAATTTAGGGGTTGAAACAAATGTTTCAATGGACTTGGGCCAGATCCGACCCTGATTATAAGCAAAATATATGCAGAAAAGAAAATAAAACATATGCGTAACACAGAAAGAAAAATAAAACATATGTGAAATATGAGCAAAATATAATAAAAAATGATAATAAATGATCATGTAATGTTAATGCCATAAACAATAATCACAACTGTTGGATCGGTTTTAAAGAACTAAGTACCAAGTGTTCTTCAGCCTCTGAATATCATGAACCAGGTCCCATATAGCTTTATTTTTGTCAACAAATTAACAAATAGAATTTTGGGCCCTTGTTAGTTAAAATTTTTTTAGGCTTCAGCACAGTGACCTTCTTTTTAAAATTCTTTGGATAGAATGTGAGAAACGACTTCAATATAATACTAGATTCTAACCTCGTGCGTCCGCACGAGAATTTTTTGTTTTTTCTAATATAATTTGTATTTATTTTTTTGTTTAGATATAAGTTGTTTTTATTATTTATTTATTTTCTTAAATCAAGAATATTCATTTTTTTAATTTTTCAAATATAAAAAAATAATAAGAATGAAATGTGTTAAGTTTTAATCATTCTGATGTCGAGCTATTTTTTAATATCTTACATGTTTTTAAAAACTAACTTGTATAAAAATGTAATTATAAATGCATAACTCTAACTTGCTTTATCATATTATTATAATATAAAAATTATAAAAATATTTATTAATATTAAATATTTGATATTTTAGGGCGATTTAATTGTAATAAAATATAATAAGATATTCAAGTACCATTTGTGTTATTATAAAAATAGATATATTTATAAATTTGCTAACTTGTTCATTTAACTACCTTAAATCATATTAATATCTTATAAATTACCTCAAATCATATTTTAAATTAAATTAAATCTAAATTTTCGTAATTAATAACTGATTTTCGAAATTAAATATCAATATAAAATAAATATTTTAAATTAATTATCACCTATATTTAAGGAGAATCTAAAAATATATAAATTAATACATAATTTTCGGAATTAAATATAAATATTAAATAAAATAATTTTTAAAAAACTTTAGGAGTGTTTGGAAGCAAGCACTAAAAGTGCTTCTGTTTTAATATAATAGATTATATTAAATAAATTTCTTATGAATAAATTGAATTTATATCACATGTAAATTAATTAGTTTTTAAAAAACTTAATCTCTCGATTTAACCAAAAAAAAAAAAACTTAATCTCTCGCTTTCAACAGCCCGCACGAATGCATGGCGTTATAATCTTTTACGCGCCGTATATTTTCTGCAAAACATGTTTTCTGCTTGCAATTGTTTTCTATTTCGGTTATAGAAACACTGTTTCTAAAGGTATGATCAGTAAGGACATTAAAGAAAAAATTAAAAAACACACATTATGCTCTGCCTCCATGGATTTGTTTTTCAACTTCTTTTGCATTTACAATGATCTTGTGCTGATTAAGGACTTCTCCAATCATGAGAACATAATAAATTACACCATATTTGATGTAGTTTAAGATTAAACTTTTTTTCTCAAATCACAACATGAAATATCACACTAAAACAAATATTTCCTATTATTATATTAATAAATATTGTACTTATGATTTTATTGTTTAATTATATTCATCAGTTTTGTTAATCGAACTAAAAATAACATCATTAACACCGAGAAAAAAATCACATCATTTAGAAATCACAATATTCTCTCGAAACCTTAGGGTTTAGTATTGATACTTTCTACAAGTATTTGCTAGCTATAACAAACCGAATCAGTGTTACTTTTGTTTAATTTTATTTTTGTTATATTTTTTTTGTTGAGCCTTATCTTCTACTTCCTCTATCTTATAGTGTCATTTTGACACATCATAAATTAAGGAAACTAATAAAATTTCTATTCTATCCCTTATTAATACATTAAACAAAATTTCTCTCTTTAATTAATACATTAAAACAATAAAGTTAAATTAGATTTAAAAAAAAATATTTGCATTGAAAATACGAAGTGATATTCTTTGTAAAACAAAAATAAAATGTTAAAATGACACTCTTTTTGAAACAAAATGAATATATATTAATTGAAAAAAACTTTAAATATATCAATATTCTTACACCCATGCCATTTGTAAAATATTTTCATATGTATTCTATCATTTTCCTAATTCATTTATGGGCTTTTAAGTAAATTAGTAAACTACCAGCAGATTTACACGATCGGTATAACAAAGGTCCCGTATAACAAACATGTAATTAAGTTTTATCTTGTGATAATCACACATATAATATCAAGGAAAGTGGAAACAATGAAAAAAACTACCATACCTATGCCTATGCGGCTATGCCAACATCGATAATCTTGGAAAATAAAACTGCAAGAGCGTAATAATTATATAATTAACATCAAATTATCCTTTTTGACACAACATATAAATCAACTTTATTTATTCGATACCATTAAAAATTTATATGAAAACTTTTCTAGCTATTTTGCGATTTTGCAAAAGAAAATGTTCACGTAATTTCATGACATTAAAATTCTGAGAGGTAGTTTGAATTGATTGAAGAACAATAAAGTCGTAAAGGACAATGGGTGGAGTAATATACAGCAATTGAAGAAAGATGGATCGTGAAAGAAAATAGTAGAAAGAGGAACATTTTCTTTAAAACAAAAGAATGGAATATACTTTTGGAATTAGACTCATACGGTCGGGTCATATATACCGTAACCTTTTCTTTAAAACAAATTAAGGGAATGGAATATACTTTTGTAATTATTTGGGCATTGGATTGTGTAAATGAATTGGTCTTTCATCTACCGTTACTTTAACAGTTACATTTTGTTTTGTAGTAACTGCGAAATAAATAATAAAACAACTACAATAAACAAATGTAACTAACCTAAACGTGAAGTTATAAAACGCAAACGCCTATTTAATTCGGCTCGTGGCAATTATGAATTTTGACGTTTAAGAAGAAAAGTTGTGATAAAAATTAGAAAATAGCTTTTATTTAGTAAGTAGTTGCCGAAGACAACAGATCAATATCAATAACTATTAAGGAAAAGTATATCATATAAAATTTGATAGAAGCAAATATCAAACTGGTGCAAACAGCATCGAGGAAACACATTTTCCGAACTTGAACTTTAACGTTGCACAGTCCATGAAGACCATGATGCATTCTTATGTTCTGTATGATGAACAACACCCTTATGGGCAATCTCCAAGTCTTGCTAGTTCAATTTCTGCATATACCTCAATTCACATGAATATTATACTCATTATATAATATGTCTAAATAATAGTTCTTGTCCATTTTTTTCGTATACAATGGCCAGATATATACACGCACTGATGCACATACATAAGCAGGCCATTACCGATTCTCATCTAAATTAAGCCCTTTTTTTATAAAAGCTTTCTTTCTTATTAAGAACATGTTTAGCGGCCGACAAATAAAGAGAAAGAAGAACAAGTTTAGCTACTTCTTTTAAAATGATAAATGCTACTCTCGAGGCCAATGCATTGTTTTCAGAGCCGGTATAATGTTAGGCTAAAATTTAATTTTGTTATTATTAGTTGTCATTATAGTTTTATAGATTCCAAACCAAAATGGGGATTACTTTTAAATGATCGTTAATATTCACATCTCACGAACAATCGTAAAAGAGCTGCAAGACCAGATTCTAGTGTAGTCACTAAATTCATCGTTAAACTTGGTACGGTATGATTTCAGATTTCGTACGAAATATAGCGAATTTCTTTTACAACCGTTTCAGTTCGAATATGTTCGAATTTTTGCTATACTGTTATTATATATAAGAAAAATATAATCGAAGAAAAACTCATCAAATTAAAAACCTAGCTCCGAATCTTTTCTTGTGTTTCTAGTAGCTGCTTTTGACCTTAATAGAAGACTTGTGTCGTTTATATTGTTTAGTTATTGTTGAATTCATAATCGATGTGTAGATTCTCTCTAAGAATCTAATTGTGATTACTTTATGAAAAATAAAAAGAATTCTAATTGGTAATGATCTAGTCATACCGCCAGAAAAGAATAAGTAAATAGAAAATTATAAGAGTCATTACAAGAATAAGTTGTGTTAACTTTTCATTTGACTTATAAGTGGAGCTAGCAAATGAAAAACTGAACAAAGATTTTTTTGTTTGTCACAACAAATAACATATAAAAAAAAATCTCACTAAAATTGACTAAATCTCTCGAACAATTCAATCTTGATTTGATTAAACCAAACCAATTTATACAAACATATTTTCTTTGAAATTCTAAGCTATTTTTTGATGTTGTCCAAATCAAATCGACTTTGGTTTGATTGAACTGCAACATTATATGTTACTGAATCTATTATATTAAAACAAAAGCATATTTAGTACTTGCTTCCAAACACTCCTAATTTTTTTTTAAGTATTTAAAAATAATTTTAATAATTATTTATATTTAATTTCGAAAATTAGTTATTAATTTAAATATTTTTAGAGTTCCTTAAATATAGGTAATTTAGATTTGATTTGATTTGATTAAAAATAATAAATCAGATATTAATTTAGATTTGATTTAAAGATTCTAATTTAAATAATTTCTATACTATTAAACATTTTTATCAAAAATATGTAGAATTTTTGAAAAAAAATAATTTACATATAAAAAATAATGGTCATATTTAAAATATAAAATATTTATATGATGTAAATGATATGATATTTATGTTGTTTATATAATATATTTACGATTATGATTTATTTACAAATTAATAATAAAATAATAGGTAAAATTTAAATGTATAATTTAAATATTAAAAATATATTTTTTAAAATTTATAGAACTAAAAATATATATAAAAACCGAGTTAAAAATATTTTGGTAACTAAAATCACTAATTTTGAATTATACATGTATATCGAAAATATATTTTTCATACAAAATAAAAACATAAAAACTTAAAAATTATTGCATACACTATAATGTGGTTTGAAAAACTAGTTGTAAACTCTCTTCGTTGATTAAATTTTAGAAAACTATAATGCTAAAATAATACTGTTAATACATCTCAAACTTTTAACAAATATTTATATTATACGGTAATATAAACGGAAAAATTAAAATTATGTTTTTATAATAGTTCATTTTGAATTAATATTAGCGGACATGTTAAAATTATATTTTTATAATCATAATTTATTTTAATACTATAAAAATATATCTAAACACAAAAATCAATATTTTCACTTATTAAAAAATATATTTATAAAAATAATTATATCTAAACTCAAAAACACAAATTATATTACAAAATTTGTTAAACAATAAAAAATATTCTCGTGCGGATGCACGGAGTTAGAATCTAGTTATTCATTAAAATTCTTACCAGAAAAAAATATTAATCATTAAACGAGATGAGGGGGAATATCCGCAGATTACATCAATTGTTGCAAAGACATGCACACTTAAAGCCAACTTGAGACTGTGAAAGCTACTTTTGACAAGTAGTGAAAGTGAATGCAAAGTAGAATCTATAAAGATAAAACGAAAATTTTAAATTTGCTGAAGTTTCCCTTTTATCCTCCAAAACACTATGATTTCGGTTTAGGATGGAAATGTCTTAATAAAAAAATTTGAAGTACAATTGTAGATATTTGGTTTCGATTTAGGATGGAAATGTCTGAAATTTGCTGAAGTTTCTCTTTTATAAGAGTTAGCATTGACAAAATTGTAATTAGGATGTATATTATATATCTGTATTTAATTTGATATTTTTATAAACAAAATCGTAGATTTTTGAGGTTAAGTCCCTTGATCTAACAAATC
Organism: Eutrema salsugineum; assembly: GCF_000478725.1. Taxonomy (NCBI): domain Eukaryota; kingdom Viridiplantae; phylum Streptophyta; class Magnoliopsida; order Brassicales; family Brassicaceae; genus Eutrema; species Eutrema salsugineum. Next base: position 4,045,376 of record NW_006256547.1, on the reverse strand, counting down.
CAGGGAATATGTTTTCTAGAAATATTTATTTGTTTTATACAGTATATTTTATATTTTTTAGCAATATTTAATTTATTTCGCCATTAGAATTATTTGCCTCTCAAATTTCCCTTTTGTCTTGGACCTTGGCCATATTTTTTTAGCTATCCATACTGTGTTGAATTTTAGTTAATTGAAGTACACGCAATATTTTGACATGCAATTTCTTATGATATAGTAATATAGAATTAGAACAGGCCGGATTATGTACCCTCTTTATATATTTCTGGTGGAATATGTACTTTTGCAAAGTTTTGCACAACTCTCTTTTTCCTTAATTCCTTTCACTGGACCCTTCATATCTTACGGTCCCTCTGCTTTGTTTAGCCACACTCATTTCCCTTAATTACCCTTCACTCCTTTATTTTTGACACATACTTTTGTTGCGGTAAAAAATTAAAGATTCACTAAAATTTGACTAATTATTTTAAACAAGCCAAACCCACTTGACACCATCAAACATATTTTCATTCGAGCTTTTTCTTAATAAAATTTTACCTTTATATGAATCTTTAAAAAAAACATCACTTAAATCTTTTAATTCTTCTGATTATATCACCAACATATTTTTGGGTGGTAAAAGTGTAATATAATAAAGAGACATTACAAAATAAATAAATAAACATAAAATTGTGTGGAGAGAGAGAGAGAGTGGTTTATCCACTAAATACTTAATCGTGGAATTTTTGTTCGCAGATTTCCATTTTGGGATGATCCAATTTTATTTTTTACGTAATGACTTTATCTATATATATGCATGGACAGCATGGTGCTCCGGATGTAAAGAAAACGAAGGTCCGGTTTCGAAAAACATTCTTATATGGTCATTCATATAAGTGAACTCCACTTACAAAACTAAACTAAAACATGTTTCTGGTATCAATTCTCTGTCCACACATAATGATTTCAAATTATTTGAAACTAAAAGTAGTTACATATGTTTTTCTAAATAATTTTCAAAAAACTAACAAAAATATATTGATAAAATCAGAATTGATGTGAAATTACAAAATTATGATTTTCTTAAGAAATGATATAATTATACGAATTACAAATCAGTATCCAAAACATACGAGAATATATAGGTTTTGTATAATCGAACTATTCCTAATCTATTATACAAGTTATAATTAAGGCATCCCGAAATCTATTTAAAAAAAAACCAAGAACAAAAGTTAAAAGGCATCTTCTCCTCTTTGTTTGTTTCATCTTGTGTACATGTCAATTTTTTCTTCATCTTCTTTTCTAGAATGGAAATAACGTAAAGCAAATTCTTACACAATAAATGAACCAAATTTGAATCAAAAGATAAATTAACAAGTGACCTGAAAAAAAAAAGTGGACGAGCGAGTATTATATATACAGTATATGGTTGTTTGAGAAGTGACCTGAAACTGAGAAAGTGGACAACCAAATTACACATAGGGTTTTGGGAGTATCTGTGCCCTCGTTCGTAAGCTCACGTTTCTCCGATCAGAGACTGTATTTACACTAAAGCGATCAAAGCCAGCAGAAACTACGCGGGAACCAAAACCGGAAGGTATCTACAATTCCGAACTAACTTAATTGATAAGTATTAATTAGGGCAAAAAGCATGCATATTCAATATTTATTGATACGCTTTTTTTTTTTGAAGTTAACTTTTAAATAAATGTATTAGGCAACATCTTTAGCAAATGGGTTCTAGCTCTCACCCTTAAGCAAAACCCAAAACAAGATAAAACGAGTGTGACAATGACAAAGCACAAACATGGCCATAAAGAAGCGATGATGCAGAATAAAACCCTATAATTAATTCTGCTGTTGTCTTCAACATCGATCTCACTTCTTCTTGGGGCCACCATAACACCACGGATTTTCTTCGCCCTCTTCTTCCTTTCCTTCATCTGTTTCCTTGATCTCTCGATCTTGGTGTCAAGTCCGTTCCTGATCAGTCTGTATTTCGGCTCGAATTTCTTTGCAATCTCGACGGTGTCATAGATCAAACCAAATCCAGAAGATTTACCACCTCCGAAGTAGGTTCTCAATTTGAAGACAAAGTTAGCGTTTGGGTCCTTAACCTCGTATGTACATCCTTGCCAACTTCTCCTTCAGCTCAGCCTTTGAAACATTGGCTCTTCCTGTTGGTCATGAACTTCCTGGTCCTGATGGTGACTGCTTTCTCCGCCATGGCTGTGTTTCCTCCCTCCGGTTGTGAAAATCGACGTTTGTCCCTCGCGGCAGCCTCATTACTGGCTCTCGCCCTCTGCCTCGCAGTTGGGGTCTCAAACCCAACCCCGGTCTTAACGATCAAGGTATAAAATCTACTTAATACTTAGGTCTGATAATTACTTATAGTTCAAAGAAACGAAAAAAAAAAATGTTTGATAGATTAATTTGATTTACCTTATACATTACACACATTTTAACAGACTGACTTGTTCTTTTCATGATATAAAAAAAGAGCCCCGACGGCGATATTGTCGACTGCGTCAAAAGAGAAGAACAGCCGGCGTTTCGGCATCCACTTCTCAAGAACCATACACTGCAGGTTTTTGTATTTACTCGTTTTGAAATTATTTATTAAAACCATAAGCCAACTTTTGTTAAAAAAAAAAAAAAAAAACCACAGGCCAATAATATGAAATACAAATTTAATTAGAGTTAATAACGACTAGGGACTGCCCAAATAATTTATGGGTTTTGTGTTATAATACCACACCTTAATTAAATTCTTTTTTAAAAAAAAAATCCTCAACATCTCATTTATACTGATTGTCAATTTGGTCATTAATAAATAGAATTTGGGCACTTGTTTTAAGCTATGTGTTTGACGACAGTTATAGCACCTCTCTTAGAGATGGGCCTGATATCGATGATCGCAAATATCTGAAGAAATTTAACAAGAACGCAAAATAACAGAACAACCAAACAATGAGACTTTCGAATTCTTAATTCCTCCAATAGTCGAACTGTTATTTCAGGGAAGAAACTAATAAACTTCTTTGTTTTTGTTTTGTTTTGTAAATATAATATATATAGGAACGACCGACGAAACTACCATATATGGTGAACAAAGAAACGGAAATGGGATATGGTTGGCAAATTTGGCACCAGAGCGGAACCAAATGCCCCGAAGGATCGATTCCAATAAGAAGGGTGCTCTCTCATCATAACCAGACTTCTAGCTCTAATTCCGGGGACAGAGCCACCAAAAATCACGAGGTATATATATATATATATATTATACGTGGTTGATTTTTTGTTTTTTACTGACCAAAATTAGAATTAATATTATTCTTTTAAATATATAGAAATATACATTTAAAGATTATTTAAAATCTATAACATGAATTATTTTTATATATGAAAAGGTATTCTTATGAAATTAATTACAGTAGAAAATGAAAAAGTGCAGTAACCAGAAGGCTGAGTTTATTTTTAATCCTATTACAACTTAGATATATAGCTATATATATCCTATATATAAAGAAGCTTATATGAACCAACCAAGATCTAGGGCAATAAATCGAGCCCAGTAACGTAATAATAAGCCCAAACGAAAAGGTTGAAGAAAACGGCAGCCCACTAAGATAGGTTCTTGCTTGAACTGAGTGAGTTTTGTTTTTATTTTTGTGAACAAAATTAACTGTCTTTGTCTTTCTATCTATACTATATTTTTTTTAGCCGAATTACCGAAGTGAAACCAAATTATAACCCAGTTTTCATAGAGCCTATTTTCTAAACACTGAAAACCTGAAAAACTGGAATTAGAGTACTATACCGAAAAATTGAATGCATGAAAGTATATTAAAAATTTCTAACACATTTTCTATATTCTTTTTCATCTATCATATAGAGTTCATAAAACTAACGTGTTGAGAACTTGTATAATTTTTTGTGTGTAAATCTAGTATGCAATAGGCAGAATGAAAAAACGACCAAAAATATATGGAACGCAAGCAACTATGAACGTATGGCATCCACACATAGAGGGGTCGGATGAGTTTAGCTTGGGTCAGATCTGGCTCACTTCTGGTTCCTACAACAACAACGACGTCAACAGTATCGAGGCTGGCTGGCAGGTTGGCTTTTACTTAATTAAAACAATGATTTTATTTTATTTTTACTAGTTCTAAATTTCATATCTATTAATCTTTTTTTTTTTTTACTATATAGGTTTATCCATACTTATATCATGACTATCAGCCGCGATTCTTTATCTATTGGACGGTATGTTTCAATTCAAATACTACTAGAATCAAATTATTGTCTACCTCTATTAACTGGGTAGATATGCTATATGTTCGATTCTTTTATCATAAATATGCTTTTATTAAAAATCTTGTTAAATTTATAAAAATGATTTGAGCGATGAAAATAATTTTTGTAAAAAATTCCAGTTTATCAAAAGTTTAGTTTATACTATTGCAGACTGATGCATACAACGAGACGGGTGATAGAGTTTAGATCTCCCTCAACTACTGAATGTACTCTTTATTGATATGAGAGAAGAATTACAGATCAATTACAAATGTATTCTCGAATCCAGGATCTCATAACGATCCTCTAGAGCTCATGACGCTCTCTTTACAGAAACTAGAATACAATTTGCATAAACTCTCCTAACGGCTCACTACACTCTTATATAGCTTTGACTCTCTTCCTCGTGGTCAAACCCTCTCCTTCCTTCCGAGTCTTTGCATAGCCGTTAGATTGATCTTATCCTCTTGCCAGCTCAGCACTAGCCGTTGCGCTGTTAACCTCTTCCAACGGCTCTGTAACTAACTCCTTCTTCTTCTTCCTGTAATAGACATTATGAAGCTTATCAATACTTCCCCCATTGAGAGCAAGCTTGCCCTCAAGCTTGAAGGTTGGAAATTGCTTCACAAAGTCTTTTGACAATATCCAAGTGTTCTCCAAGTCTGAACGATCACACCATTTCACCAAATATTCAATACCCCCATTCTCCGTGTATCTCGAAGTTAGTATATCCTCCGGTTGCAGCTCTGTTTCTAACAAATCCGAATCCACCAGAGGCATTGGTTGTACGGTGTGATTTGCTCCCACTACTGCTTTTAACTGGGAAACGTGAAAAACTGGATGAATTTTAGAGTTAGTGGGAAGATCAAGTCTATAGGCCGCTTTGCCAATTCGTTCTAAGATCTGGTATGGCCCAAAGTACTTCGCGGCTAGTTTCTGACAAAACCTTCGAATCACCGTGCTTTGTCGATATGGCTTGAGTTTAAGAAAGACCCATTTTCCCACTTCAAACTCCACATCCCTGCGTTTCTTATCCGCATTGTTCTTCATTAATTGCTGAGCTCGTTCTAGTTTGGCTTTAACTACTTCCAACATTTCATCACGCTCTCTTAACATGACTTCCAATTCAAAGTTGTTGGTAGATCCTTGCTCAAAGCAAATGAGTGTTGGTGGTTCCCGACCATAGACAACTTTGAATGGTGATGTTTTTAAGGCCGAATGAAACGAAGTATTGTACCACAACTCTGCCCACGCTAAAAACTTGTGCCATGTTCGAGGATGACCCGAAGCAAAACACCTTAAGTAAGTTTCCAGGCACCGATTGAGAACTTCTGTTTGTCCATCCGTCTGTGGATGAAAGGCCGTACTAAACTTCAGTTGCGTGCCTGATAGACGAAAGAGGTCTTTCCAGAAGTTGCTCAAAAAGATCTTATCACGGTCTGATACAATACTCTTCAGAAACCCATGTAGCTTTACCACTTCATTCAGGAACTTTAAAGCAACATCACTGGCATTAAATGGATGTTTGAGGCTGAGAAAGTGGCTGTATTTACTTAACCGATCCACCACAACCATTATCACATTAAAGCCTTGAGAAGTTGGTAATCCCTCTATAAAATCCATTGACAGGTCTTCCCAAATAGCCACTGGTATGGGCAACGGTTGCAGCAATCCTGCAGGTGCTAATGTTGAATATTTATGCTTTTGACAAACTTCACACTCTGCTACATACTGCTGTACTGAACGTTGTAATCCTTCCCAGTGAAATAACAGTTGCACTCGTTTCTTTGTTTTCAGAACCCCTGAATGGCCTCCCATCTGACTGTCATGGCATTCTCGAAGAATCAAGGGAATGAATTTGGAAACTTTCGAAATCACTAGTCTCTTCTTGTACCATAGTTTCTCTTCTATCACTTTGTAATGAGAACTCATCTGTTTCCTCCTTTAGCTGTTGTATTAAATTCTGTATTGCTGAATCCTTGCTATCTCTTCATACAGATCTTGTAACTGTACTGCAGATGGAACTGTTAAAGCCAATAGCATAGAGTTTGTTGTCGCTGAAAGTGGTTCAGGTATCCTTGATAACCCATCGGCTGCCTTATTCTCACATCCGGGTTTGTAGAGTATGTCGAACTCATAGCCTAGCAATCTTGTCAACCAACGTTGATACTCCATGTTGACTTCTTTCTGTTCCAATAAGTATTTCAAGCTTCTCTGGTCCGTGTGTACCACAAATTTTCGACCCAAAAGGTAATGTTTCCACTTTTGAATTGCCATCACAATGGCCATCAGCTCTCTCTCATATGCCGGTTTTAGTTGTTCCCGAGCCGTTAGTCCATGACTAAAGAAAGCAATAGGTTGGCGATCTTGCATTAAAACTGCTCCTAGCCAATAGCCTGATGCATCTGATTCTACGATGAATACTTTGTCAAAATCCGGAAGAGCCAACACTGGTGCTGTTATCATCGCCTCCTTCAATTTGTCAAACGCTTTCTGTGCTTCTTCAGACCATAAGAATTGATCTTTCTTTAATAATTCTGTTAAAGGTCTTGCAATGCTGCCATAATTTCTAACAAATCTTCGATAGTATCCTGTGAGACCTAAGAATCCTCGAAGCTGTTTCACGGCTCTTGGTGTAGGCCACTTTCTCATGGCTTCCGTTTTCACTGCATCTGTTGCCACTCCTTGTTCCGAAATGATGTGGCCAAGGTATTCCACTTGATTCTGGCCAAATAAGCACTTTTTTTATTTGCAAAAAGCTGTTGTTCTTCAAAAACCTTCAACACAGCTGTAAGGTGTCTTGCGTGGTAACTCATGCTTTTACTGTAAATCAGCACATCATCAAAGAAAACCAACACGAAGTCACGCAAGAATTCTCTGAATATTGAGTTCATAAGAGCTTGAAATGTTGCAGGTGCGTTAGTCAAGCCGAATGGCATGACTAGGAATTCGTACTGGCCCTCTAAAGTTCTGAAGGCTGTTTTTTCAATGTCTGATTCCTTCATCCTTATTTGATGATACCCTGATCGAAGGTCCAGCTTTGAAAAAGATTTTGGCACCATGTAACTCATCCAGTAACTGATCTATTATCGGTATTGGAAAGCGATCAGGAACTGTTGCTCTATTCAAAGCTCTATAATCGATACAGAACCTCCAAGAAGAGTCTTTTTTCGAACCAGAAGCACTGGACTCAAAAATGGACTATTACTGGGTCTGATAATCCCTGAAGCCAACATATCCTGAACCATTTGTTCCATAACAATTTTACTTGCATGTGGATATCGGTATGGTCTCACTGAGATATCTGAGACCCCAAGCTTCAAGTTTATTGCATGATCTCTGCCTCTGAATGGGGGTAACCCTGTAGGAACCTTGAAAACTTCTGTGAACTGTTCCAATACAGCTGTTACTCCCAACGGCACTCTAGGAATCTCTGTAGATGTTGCTAAGTCTTTACTAAAGAGTTCTACACCTTCCTCTTCAATAATAGACTTTGCTAACAAGGTTTTCAGTGATAGAGTAGGAAAATGTAGACTTGGATCACCGTATAATGTCACTAGTTCTCTTTCATGCCAGAATGACATTTCTTGCTTCTTCCAATCTATTTCACATTTTCCTAATGTCTCTAACCATTGAACATCCAGTATTACATCCACCATTCCTAGTTCTAACGAGATGAAGTCTGACGTGAAGTTAACAGATGACAACTGGAAGTTTAAGTCTCAGCATATGCCTGTGCCCTTGACTGTAATCCTATTGCCTAACAACACGTCCAAGCAACTATCCGCACAAAGTTTCAGTTGTAGCTTGTTCACAATTTCTGGTGAAATGAAATTGTGTGATGCTCCACTATCGAGCAAGACTACCACCTCGTCTTTCCCAATCCTACCATAGAGTTTAGTAGTCTTAGGAGAATGAAGTCCCAAAAATGAGCTTAGTGTTAAAACCATCAATTCCTGCACCACTAGTGCCTGCTCTCCTTCGTATGCGTCTTCCTCTTCCCCAAGAACTTCCATATCATACCCATTAATGACTGTTAATATCTTTAGTTCTTTCATTGGACATTCTCTTCCATGTGTTTTGGACCATTTAGCTCCACATTTAAAACATAATCCTTCCTTTCTCATCGCATCTAGTTGCAGGTCTGAGTACCTTTGTCTTGGTCTCAATTCCTGTCTGTTTGTTGTTTGGGATTATTTATTCAGTTTCTGTTCACCTCCGCTCGGTTGTGGCTTATTCTGACTGTTTCCAGCCCCCACTCCATTCCAGTTTCCTCCTGTACTTTCGCGTTGGGCTTGATATCTGTTGCTGTTGTATCCAGATGAAGTTCTTAGTTGCCCGGTGTTGCGAATCTGTCCTTTGTATTCTGTACGAGTTGCATCACCCACCACTTTACAGAAAGTGCTTGATTCCATTTTCAGAACTGCAGCAATATGTGCCCTTAACCCCACTGGCTCCTTCATACGTATCACTTCCTGCATTTCCTGACTTAATCCTTTGTAGAAAATCTTGATCAAATATCTGTCTTCTAAACCCGATACCAATGATGACAGCTCCTCAAACTCCGATACGTAATCACTCACAGATCCTGTTTGACGTATTGACAACAATCTGTTCTCTGGCTCGTCGTCCACTGATTCAGCAAAACGTAGCAGCAACTTTTCTTTAAACTCTGACCAATTTCTGAATCCATTCCGATGTACCTCCCATCCAAACCATTTCCTCACTTTTCCTGATAAGCTCAAAGATACCAGATCCAGTTTCTCTGATTCAACATAACGTCCCACAAAGAAGAAATGTTCCACATCTGTTATCCACTCATACGGTTTGGTACCATCGAAGCTTGGCATTTTAATTTTTTTGAGCATGCTTTCTCTATTCGCTACATTCAAATTCCCAGCTCGATAACCTAGCGGTAGATCATTCTGGTTATGTTCCAATTGAGAAGATCGTACCTGGAATTGCTCATTCAATGATTCTGGTCTATCGGAAGCTCGCGTCCGTCCTTATTCGCGTTTGGAATCAGCTTCTCTATCATCATCAGCATCGCGTTTAGCTTCTCGTCCATCGCTGACATTCTCGTCTTTGTTTCCACCTTGGATTCACACAATCTCTTCAACTCGTTCCCTTAGCTCCGTCGCTGGCTCCGATTCTTCGTCGGCGAACTGGAGATTCGTCGGTGTCGCCTCTCGATTTGACATCGCGTTAGATTCGTCTTTTGTCACCGCACCAATGATAGAGTTTTGATCTCCCTCAGCTACTGAATGTACTCTTTATTGATATGAGAGAAGAATTACAGATCAATTACAAATGTATTCTCGAATCCAGGATCTCATAACGATCCTCTAGAGCTCATGACGCTCTCTTTACAGAAACTAGAATACAATTTGCATAAACTCTCCTAACGGCTCACTACACTCTTATATAGCTTTGACTCTCTTCCTCGTGGTCAAACCCTCTCATTCCTTCCGAGTCTATGCATAGCCGTTAGATTGATCTTATCCTCTTGCCAGCTCAGCACTAGCCGTTGCGCCGTTAACCTCTTCCAACGGCTCTGTAACTAACTCCTTCTTCTTCTTCTTGTAATAGACATTATGAAGCTTATCAACGGGATGTTAACAACTCCGGTGCGGCGGTTTCGTACAACAAGTCGGATAGTCATGGTTGAAGGGGCCATTTCTCAAACGTCCGTTTTCGGGGGCACCCAAGTCGATTTGACTATCAGAATGTGGAAGGTTAGGAGATTTCTCTTATTTTTGTTTTATTATATACATAAATGTTTTCTAACGAGTACATAAACAATCACAATTATAGGATCAAAAGCTCGGAGTTGGTGGCTAGGCGTCATCCTGACCATGGAGTACTCGAACCGGTAGGATATTGGCCGGCTTTCCTTTTCACCCTCCAAACCCATTACGCTGAAGAAGTAGAGTGGGGCGGCGAGATCATTAACAAACACACTTTTGGCCGGCACACTATCACACAGATGGGGTCGGGTTATTTTCCCGATAGCGGCTTGGGAAAAGTTGCGTATATGCGTAACATCTCAGTAGCATTGTCTGAAAGTGATTTTCAGCCGCTTCAAGACCTCGTGGCAGGAGTAACTTCCTCATACTACGGCGCCAAGAAGCTGAGCAACACTACCTTTTATTATGGGGGTCCGGAGAAGCTCAAGTCAAATGCAGTTCATGTTCTATCGAGCTATATTATGTATTTTAGTTTTGGTATTTTGTTGCTTTATTAGTTTTTTGTTTTGTTTTGATTACGTTATATAATATTAGATGTGAAGAAAAACAAAGCATATGTATAAATATAATACTAGATCATTGTTATTATTTCATCGCTTTTACTTCAAATAAAACACGAAAGACAAACTAATTCCAATAGCTTAAAGAACATTATAATAGCCAATTTTTATAAGATGAGTCTATTCGGTTTGGCAACAACATCGCTGAGGTTCTTTAGGAGAACGAGAAGCACAACTCCCAAAACCTTCGTAGCCAGCTATAGAACAGTCATGTTGACATTCAAACCATCCATAGGTATCCGAACACAGAGTATTGCAGTGGTCATATGAGAATTTTTCGATCTCTGCACCTACACAAACCGACATAAATGCTAAACAATTGTAATAGATATAAACATATACATATCCCTCTATATAGTTATATATCATACCAATAAAAAGACAGTTTAAATATCAATGTTCTAAAAATCGCTAAGCGGTGGTTAGACGTGTGATATGACACAAAAACACAAACACATGGCCATAACAACAAATTCGACATGGTTTTAGCTATTGCTTTTAAAATGATCAACACTAATTTGAAATTAAAAAATAAAAAAAGTTTTAATTGTTTTCGTGAAAATTACTTTATCAAAATTTATGTTTTAATAAAAAGATAAAAAAAACTGATAAATAAAATTATAGAATAAAGTTTAACATAGAAACCAAACTAAAAATCATCAAATTCTTCAAACTAAAAAGTAAATTTTAATATACAACTTTAAAAATATAAAGCAAAGAGAAATCTATCTAACTTATTTTTCAAACACATCCATATCCACCACCTGCACAATTTCAGATTCAAATTCAAAATCAATGGCTATATCATTTTCATCGTCAGAATTGATATCTCCGCTAGGCTCATCACTTTGGTTTGGTAATTAGGATGACCATTAGGTTCTTCATTGATTTCAAGTGGATTGACTAACCATTCTTCAGAAAAACTTTCATCTCCCTCATCAAGAATCACATCATTGTTTTTATCTCTGATCTTCTATAGCTTGTTCAAGAACTTAGCATTAAATTGGACGTAGACTAGACAATTAAGTCTATTAACATCTAATTTGTTCATTTTTTATTTTATTTTCTTCTTTTTGTAAACCGATGTTGGTTTGCCATCTAAAACCATAAAAATTGATTGAAAAAGGATTAAAATAATTAGTTTGATTTGATCGATTTTATCGATTTGGTCCGACTTTTCCGATTTTCTCTGACTTGTTCCGATTTATTACTAAACCAAATTTGTTTTATTGATTTTATGAAAATCGGGTCGGCTAACCCGAACAGCTGCCTAGACGGCCGCCTAGCCGCCGACTTGACAGTTTTTTGAACACTGATATATATACGGAAACTTTTGAATGCATGTTTATATATACGCACAAAAACACAAACACATGGCCATTACAAATTCGACATGGTTTTAGCTATTGCTTTTAAAATGATCAACGCTAACTAAAAATTAAAAAACAAATGTATCTGAGGTCAGAATGTTGTGACTGGACAATGAAACTGCTAATATCACTACAAATAAACAAGTTACGACCCATAATATCTTTTTTGTATGATCAAATCTGTTAAGAAATAGAGATGATTTTATTTTTAATTTCTTTGGACTTTAACGAGAGGCTCTATATATATATATATACATATATATTTACATACACATATATATGTAGTATGTAGTATATCTTTTGGTCTTTCGAAATCTTTGACTATTAATTGATTTCCATGTTTGCGTGTGAAAAAAAAAATTTTAACAAAAAAGTACTAACATTTACTCCGTATTTGTTATTTTCATAGTTTCTTTAAAAAGGAATGATGATAAAGAAAATTATTTAAGACTAATTAAAAAACAATTAGCTTTTAGTGAAGTGTAGAGAGTACCATTTAGCATTAGTCTCAAATAAAAGTGCAAGAATATAATTTAAATCTGACATTTGTAAATTTTGTCAAAAACAATTTATTGTATATATATTATCATTATGAACAATCAATATATTGACCCAAAAAAAACAATCAATATCTCAAGTTTAATGCAAGATTTATTGCATAACCAATGTTGAAAAGTTTTGTAATTAATTATAACGTAGTATATGGTATATATTTTTTATTTCAAAATTGGTAGTTATGCTTTTGCTTTTGTATCACTAACGACATCAAATATACTTTCTTTTTCTACTGAAAATACATAATTTTTCTTTCTGGTTTAAATGTTAAACAAAGAATACACAATTCGATATGAAATTTGACTAACTTTTTTTTTTATCAAAACAATGTTTGACTATATTTTTTTTACAATCCAAAAAAATTTTGACTGTCTTTTTACTATTAGAAAAAATTAGTAAGTTTAAACGCAACATTATAATAGCAGAAAATTACAAAAAAATGTAAATATTTTTTTAAAAAACAGTCAAATTACAAAGTTTGACTAATTTTTTTTTACAATTTGACTGTCTTTTAACAGAGTTTCACTCATTTTTTTTTACAATCCAAATCAGAGAGAAAAAAAATATTAGACCGTCAATTTAAACAAATTTGTACAAAAATATATTTAAAGCCGATTATATAATCCACTTCACTGAAGATAGACCAAAAATGAGAGAAAGGTTGCACAGAAGATTTAAATTTTAATAATATCCAAGTATCGGAATATATTAATAATGTTTTATTATCAAATTTTAAAAAAAAATTTAAATTTTCAAAATAAATATAAGTTATTAGGAAGAAAAAAATAAATAATTATTCTCAACTTATCATTTTCTACAAGATATCACTATATCACTAGACAAATAAATATCCAATTTTGCTTTGGCTTAGCCGAAATAGTTTTGCGATGAACTAGCTAGTATTAACACTCCAGTACAGAATACTTAGTTTGATTATTGTTTAACGATAGATTAACAACTGAACTTTCTATTTCTATCTTATTTGTAGAATTTTATGTATGCCAGATCTACTACAAACAATAAAAAGTTGTACTCTCTTTCTTTCATAATAGTTGATTTTCTGAAATATTGCACATAAATTAAGAAGTAATAAATATTTAATTATTTTCTATTTTGTCTTTTTGAATTAATTTACTTTATAATTAATTTATTACTTTTATTAATATTATTTTAACTTTTCCATCAATAGAAAATGGAAACATTGCATTAATTACAAACATACATGTATTAATTACACACAAGAAATCAAATATTATGAAACAAGAAAAAAACTTAGAAAATCATATGAAATAGAGGAAGTAGTAGTGATTACTTTATCAATACCCTTAATAAAATCATAAAAGGATTAATCGATAACCATAAACGCAAGCTAAGTGGTTGAATTGTATATATATATTTTTTTTAATGTAAAGTCTTTTACTTTTTAAATGACTTCCCTCTCAACTCGGTAACTCGCACACATTTATTAAATTTATTTCTTATTTTAGGATTAAATTTTGTTGTGCGAAGAAAAATCTCTAATGTCAGAGAGCTGCAATTCTCGGCACTTCTCATGGCTCATGAAATCTTGCTTACCAAATCCCTCCGACGCCAAATCACTCGTTCCGATCCACCACCACTCCTCGACGGTGGCTAATCCTTCCGCTACGGCCACGACCGTCGCTTCTCTACCGGACGATTTGTTGCTCGAATGTCTCTCCCGAGTCCCTTCCTCTTCAATTCCTTCTCTCACCGCCGTCTGCCGCCGCTGGTCTCGCCTCCTCCTCTCTCCTTACTTCCTCCATCTCCGCCGTCGTCTAGGCCTTCTCCGGCATTCTCTCTTCGCCATCTCCGCCGTCGATTCCGGACTTTTCGCGGCGGTTTTGCAGTTCCAGTCCGAGATTGTGAATTGGAGAGTCTCACTCGCTGTTTCCAGTAGCTCCGTTTGCTTCGACGGTAGCCATGGAAGCCTGCCTCATGCTCGCGCGGCGGCGATTGGACCTAGGGTTTACGTTGTCAGCAGAAATGCCGTTTTGAGATACGATTCGTGGATGGGAACTCTCAACTTGAGGTCGCCGATGCTTTTCCCTCGCAAAAAATTCGCAATCGCCGTCATTTCCGGTAAGATCTACGTTGCTGGTGGCGGTGGTGGTTCGGAAGTCACGGCGGCGGTGGAAGAGTACGATCCGGAGAAAAATCGGTGGGAAGTGGTCACTCAAGCGGCGCGGAAGAGATACGGATGCATCGGAGCAGCCGTCGACGGAGTTTTCTACGTGATCGGCGGATTAAAAATCGGGAACGAGACCTCACGCGCCTCGGCGGCGCACGTTTACGCAAGCTCCATGGATCTGTTCGATGTGGAATCGCGTCAGTGGCTGAGGAGTCGTTCGGTTCCCGGCGGTGGATGCGTCGTGGCGGCGTGCGCGGCGGTTGGACACGTGTACGTGCTCAGTAGCCACGCGGTGGAGCTCTCGTTCTGGCGATTCGATGGGCGTCGTGGTGGCGGCGGATTCGGGGAGTGGAGAAGATTGAAAAGCCCGCCGTTGCCGGCACAGGTGAGATTAGACGGAACCGTGAGGTTTAGCTGCGTCGGAGTGGAAGATAAAGTGGCGGTGGTTCAGGTAGTGGGATGCATCGACGATTTGCTCCGGCGAAGTGGGAGGAGCGAGAGAGGGCTGAGAGAAAGCCTTGTGTTGCTGTACGATACGGCGGATGGAGAGTGGAGTAGAGCGGCGGATCTGCCGGAGATGATTACACGCGCCGCCTGCGCGTGTGTTGAGTGGTAGAGTGGGCCTACGGCGTAGGATTAAGTTTAAGATATGTGGAAAGAGTCTAACGTACGCGGGTTATAAAGGGGACAAAAACAAAATCATTATGATAGGTGCATGTGACTCTATAAGTGGTTTGGATATTCGAGGAGGAAAAAAGGGCAACGACGTCTCGAGCTCGTGACCTTATTGGCTGATTTGTTTCAGAGTGAGTATGCACAAGTCTCTTTATCACTTTGGATTTGAGCTTAAGATTTTGTACTCAAAGATAAGAGATTCTGTAATTTTTTTTCTTTGAATTGGGAGATAGTGATTAACAAACTAATCTTTCTTAGGGATTGTGGTTTATTAGGGATGTGCCCAAATTGAAGCAGTAAATATTATCAATGAATTGTATTGAATATTTTTATTACTGAGTAATGAAAATACATCTGTTTTTTTTTCACTTTTATGATTCTAAGATAAATTAAATAATGGGTTACATAACTGAGATATTTTGCAGAGTTACATCCATTATATAGAGAACCAATAGAAACAAAGATCAATATCAAAAAGAAGCTACGAGATCAATGGTTCTAAAATGTTTCAGGGCTTCTTGTTCTTTGCCATGGCAGTAGTAAGTTCGATTGCGGTGAGACAGCGGAGGACAAGATCAGAGAGTGTGAGCTTAGAACTAATGGTGAGTTTTTGAAACACCCGAGATAAGAGTAACACATCTGACAAGGCTCTGTGAGCTTGACCATCTCTTGGAATCTTGTAGTAATCCCCCAGAGCTGATAATGACGATTTTGGCCTGACTGTTGCATCTGCGCAAGAGAAAGAATAAGAAACAGAACCAGATTTATCAGTTTCTGAGCTCTACAGACCAAACCAATCAACAATATACCCGAACAAGAAAACATGATTGTTCTGTTAATCCTAACAAGCAGAGTCCAGTTTGCAGCTTTGCCCTAAACTATGCAGGTCGAGGAAAGGGAAAATAACTATCCAGTGTGATAAACAGGCTTTTGTTTTTCATCTCAGTGAAATACAAGCAGAGGAACTTTTACCTACAGACTTCATGATCTCTCTGGCAAGTGGGAGTGAGTCGAAAAACAGCCAGTTATCAGGAATCTCGTAAGAGCAACGGTTAAACTCATTGACCAAGAACTGGAAATCAAATGGTTTGCCATTGTGTGCAACAAACATCACATAGCCTCCAGGCTTCTGTCGACTCTGAACATACCGCAGAAATATTGGTATCATCTCTTCCATCCTATCAACATTAAACCATCATTAGTTTTTGATCTCATTGGGAAGCCACGCAAGGAATATATATACGAGTGTATATACCTTGGAACCTCGGGTCTACAAACCATATCATCCCTGATTCCATGGATATGTGCATTTGATATAGGAACATTCGGGTTGATGAGAGTCTGAAATGTGCTGTACTCACCACCAGCTAGATCCTGAGCTGCAATTTCGATAATCCTCTCTTTTACCCTACTCAAGCCGGTTGTCTCAAGATCAGTGACTATAACCGTGAGGAGTTTAGACAGGTCTTTGTTTTCAGCTAGCCGTTGCTGAAGAGTTTCACAAGGCTGTATCTTGGTCCTGCTCTCTGCATCTATGATCCTGGTAACGGGAACTGCTCCTCCCAACACACTGCTCTTGGTCTTGCTTCTACTACCTTGTGTAGTAGTACTCACGTTTCTTCTGATCCATCTGCTCTTACCATCAACCGAGGAAGCTCTGACGTCAAGCACCTTAGGGCTTGAGTTGTTCTTGAGCAAGCCATGGACACGTTCACAGCAAGAACTTCCTACCAATAAGTGGATTCTGAATCTAGAGACTTGCGAGAGTGAGACACACATCAGATCTCTCTCTCTCTCTCTTTCTCTCTTTACCTCCCTCAAATATGCTCAAGACTCAAAATGACAATATTATTGTTCCGTAAGAAGATTGCCAGCAGAAGAAACCACTGTTCCGATCTGTAGATCCAGAGAATGAAGATTAAAAATAGGAAATTTAATAACTTTCGAAGTTTCCCGTTGTGATCGACATATAATGATAGAAGGGAACAAGAAAAGGACAATAGAACCCAATTTACTCTCTATTCTGAGCATAGTAGGAAGAAAGCAAGCAAGCAAGCAGAGAAAACGAAATTACTGAAATCAAAAGCAAGATTTTGACAATCCAATCTGAAAAATCAATAAACAGACTTTTAGCATCGGGCACAAAATTCAAGCCAATGAATTATGGCGAGCCTTTAGGCATAAAAATTGTTCCTTGACACCGGGGAAGCAATAGGTTTTTCCTCGTTTTATCAGCATCCAAACAAATCGTAGAGGAAAAAAAGGAGTAATTCAGCATCAACATACACGAATTTCCGGTATTGAATCGAAAACAACTGAGAAACTGTAGAAATGACGAAATGAATCGAGCAAAATCTGAGTTTTTCTTCTAATCGTG
Source organism: Eutrema salsugineum (assembly GCF_000478725.1). Taxonomy (NCBI): domain Eukaryota; kingdom Viridiplantae; phylum Streptophyta; class Magnoliopsida; order Brassicales; family Brassicaceae; genus Eutrema; species Eutrema salsugineum. The sequence goes on along the minus strand of NW_006256547.1, from coordinate 4,027,662 downwards.
CTCATCGAAGAGACCGGAAAAGAGCGAAATTTCTGAAAGGTTTGAGCAACTAAACTGACCCAGAACGAGAAATGAAGCCAAAGGAGAAGATACTTGCCTGTGGTAATCAAAACTCGAAACAACACCTCAAATCTCCTAAATTAAAATAAGTTTTAAGAATCGACTGTTTATAGAGAAAGAGGGAGAGAGAGAGCAGAATGGAGGAGATTGAAGTAATTCGCTCGCGTGAGAGGGAGACCCGTTTAATTCGGATCTGTACCCGATCCGACAAATACGGATCTAGGATCCGAGTTTGCTTTTTTTTTAAGTAGGAGGGTGATACATGCATGTTTTTCCACTCTTTGGCAAATTTCATCCGACCTAGGCATTTCAGGTAGTAAATTGTGAAATTATTATTCAAACTATTCTAATACAAAACTGATCCAAGTTAAAAACATAAATGAATTATGATTACTACAACATTTAAATTATGGTAATCCAATCATCGACTTATTGGAGAATGTTTAATGTTTTGTTTGTTTTTTTTTTTAAATATCCCGGTTCTTAAAATAATAATGTTATCTACAAGCAAAGGAAGGAATATTCCTACATGTTAGGAAAAACATCCCAACAAGTCACTTGGTTGAACTTGCGTATATGACTTTTTTTAGTTAGCTTGTTTCTGTTTCTAATGTATTTCTTTGTTTTTTATTTTTTTGCTGACACCTAAATAATGCAGCATTTTGTTGTAAGTCGACAACATAAATGGAGCGGTCAGAAATATCCGTAAACGTTTGTTATAGGTAATTAAAAAGGAAAATTTTGTCAAAGAGTTTCAAAACAAAATACGCCATGTTCTAACTTTTTTTGTTTGTTTGTTGTTCAAACGCCATGTTCTATTACTTAACTCAAAGAAAAGAACTGGTTTGGTTCGGCTAACCCGGAATCTGTTGTGGACTTACACAGAAACCTATGTAATTTGATATGGAGGCCCATACACAAGCTCTCTACCATTCAGACCCATTTGTAAATTTTGTCGCAAATATAATAATTTTTCTGTTACCATATTTCAGACAACAGTTATATACCAAAACTTAACCGGGCATTTTTGTTGGTGTTAGATCTTATCTCACGTTCATTTGACGAAGCTAAAATTACGAATTCTTGCCCCTAATGTTTTTTTAATCGTATTCTTAAAAATGTTAATGTACCAACCAGAATCGAATCTCAAGCAACTCGAGTCAGAAAAGTCAATGCAAAGCCAAAACCGAAATGCTTGGGTCTAAATTCCATTCATTTGAGATTTGACCTACAATTTGCCCGTTGGCGCCAAATTTGCCCCAACCTTAGTTCGTTAAATTATACATACATATATCCTCAAAAGAGTGGCCCAAAGAGGGTCGACAAAATAATGGACAAAACTGTCTTTTCGGCGAAACACTCTGTTCTTTCTCTCAGGCGAAAACAGAGCTACAAGACAATAAGAGTAGACATAGAGCAGCTTGTTCGTCCTCCTTTAGACTCCGTCGTTTCTTCAAAGCCACGGCACCATGTGATGATGGTGATGGGTTTATCTTCTTGTAGGCTTTGTGGCTTTGAATAATACGAATACCCAATAACTCGGATCGTCTCTGTTTCCTGAGTCTGATCCCACATGCATTGCAAAGTGACTGCGAATTCCACCACCACAAAAAAAAAAAACAACTTAAAGAATACTTCTTGATTTTCTTGTAAGATCAAACAAAGTTATAATTATTTTAATTGAAGGTAGGAGAAAAGACCTTGGGACCAGATGGTCCACCTCTCCACATTGGTGTCTTGGTGGTTTTGCAATCACTGCAACATCTAATTGTCTCCTTCTCTTCTTCCATTTATCTATAAATGTTTAGAACCAGCATTGACACATTAGAGGATGAACAAGATCAAGATTTCTTAGATCTATGGAATTGAAAGAATCAACCTTGATACCGTAGTAGCCAAGAACTATATATCCCAATTATCTGGACAACTCTGAGCAAAAGAAAGGTCCTTTCTCTTTTGGAGGTCTGATCACTATAAACCCTAGAGAACTGATATGGAGAAACTGTGGGAAGATTGCTTCTTTTGTTGTGGTATGACCGTATGAGTCATCAAGAAAGGATTAAGAGCTCCTTAAAAACCATTTTAAACCAGGGCGACTGGGGCACGAAGACAAAAATGCCCTTGGCCGCTCTTTTTGTTCAATAATGATTATGGCCTTTCTGGTAAGATTATTGACACAAAACAAAACATCTGCCAAATTATTGTCGGGTGGAAAGCCAAGTGGCAGTACGCAAGACCGGGATCTGTGGAATTGTTTTTAATAATTTGAGTGTGTGTGTGTATTAGTCTATTAGAGAAAAGAAAGTAAAAGAAACCACAGATTCTGCAAACTTGTTCACATGAAGACAGAGAAAAAAAAAGGAATGAAGCAAAAGCTAGCAATGTTATCACTTATTCATAGACTTTTTTGGGGATTAGGAGGCCAATAGTGTTCTTCCTAGATCAGTTCGCGGAAAAGCAAAAGTACGCAAGGCAATAAAAATAGTCTGTCCAAACAGATTATTTGAAGTTCCAACCAATTATCAAACTTTTTGATTAATATAATAAGTGGGGATTTTATTTGAAAGTTGATTATTTTATGAGAGCTCATGGAATAAGTTGATTTGGTATATATTACGATGCTGTTTTTAAAAGTATATGTTTTGAGTACTATTATATGGTGAATTGGAAGAAAGTTACTTAACATCTTTTTGGCAAAGCCAAAAGGATAATGATTCTACACTTTGTTGGAGGACATTCTCGAAACATTCATAGAACACCAAATTGCATATCCATAAATTGCAATAGTGTAATACGTTGAAAAGTTAAACTTCCCGTGATCAAAATAATTCTTGACGAAGGCAGAAAAGCAGCATATATCTACAAACATTTTAAAATTGTATATTGATTTTGTCAAAATAAAAAACCACTTTTTAAAAATATATATCTTACATATACTTATACATAGCCTTTCGTGCCCCGAAAGAATCCTTTGAATCTAATATAGGCTACAACTTAGAAGCCTTTTGCTATAAAACCATTTCGATATAGGGCAGCACAAATACTTAAAATATAAGAATGTAGACAGATTTGGTGATAAATATCAAACATGGTATATACACAAAGACTAATCCCCGTAACTTATAAAACCATTTGAAACAGTCAGTGGCCGGGATCCATCTATCTAACCCTATTTTTCCATCAAAAGGAAAAAATACAAACATAAATACATATTTCATATATCCACACACACACAACTTTCGTGCACCAAAAGAAACGTCTGGATCTAATACAGCAGGCAAGGTTTCTTACAAGCCTTCCCTCGTTTTCTGGCAGTTGTGTGTCTCCAAACTTCTCGGAGCTTAAAAGCTGCCTTAACCTTACACCACCTAGCTCTCGGAGACCCAACAATATTTGCAATACGAACATCAAACATTCCAGCTTCTTCCGTGCCAGACACGCTAACACACAAACTGTCAAACTCTTGTTCCGCAAAATGCATCATACCAGGTGACCAGTTCGAGGCCATGTCCTGATACTGATCATAAGCAAAAGCGCCGTCATTCTCGACATTATAACCTCTTGTCATCACAGTTTGTGATTCGCCGTGCACCGGATCGTGTTCACTTACCCTGAAGCTGTTTCTCTGTAAGAATTTTCCGTCGATATGAAACGTTGTGGTTGGTGAGTTATCGAAACTCATAATCATTTCGGGTTGGACCGTGGAGCTTGCAGCTGTGAAGTAAAGAGACCTCGAAGACTCTGATGGATCAGAAATTCCTAAATATCCAAAAAGGTAAAAACATCGAATCATTTATTAAGTCTAAGAATATCAAAAGAGCTTAGACTCGTGACTAGAATAAAATTGTATACCTTGAATGTCGAGGTGGTGCAGTCCAGGACATGCAATGCCAAATCCAGGATTTGGTGGCGGGCATTGTAAGGACCTTTGTGGATAATCCCCAAAGGTCCTACCGTCTCTAAAGCGGTCAAGGTTTTGATAAGCATCGCACTTATATTGGTCCAGCTGATATCTAGGTATCTGATCGGCGTCTCGAACCGCACCGCCACTAAACACTTTGGTCACTTCATACACAGAGTTGAATCTAAGTGATACGTCATGAGCGGTTGAGTCGTAGGTATAATACTCTGTTTCGTCCAAAACGCATTGCATCGCGTGAAATACAATTGCTTCCCATGTTCTCTTTGAGACCCCTCCAAGTTTCTGTTATAATAAAATAAAAACAAACGAATCAGTTTTGTGAATGGTTACAAGTTTATTTACATTAGTAGAAGATTCATGATTTCAACTATTTTAGGTTTATAATTAATCTTACATTGCATAACGCATTTGGATCTATCGCATACCAACGGCGGAAATCCTTGACAGTATTAATCTTCCATTCACCCAAACGCACCGCCAAAACGCCATCTTTCGCGATTTTCTCTAGTCTCCAAACCTCATCACCGGGATACGGAGGGTGATGTTTTCTATAAGCTGCATAACAAAAAAAAAAAACGATTAATAAAATGTAATTCACCTTAAACGCATTAACCGCGACCAAACGCAGTAAACGCTACTTACATTCTCCTCGTTGGTCTTTACACTTAAAGGCTTCACTTCTTGCCTCCACGGCTCCACCACCGGTTAACCTAGCACCTAACCGGAACTTCTTACTCCTCATCCAACTCGAATTATCCGTGAAAGCGACGACTCCGGCGATCACTCCGACGCCGTTTTTAAGCGTCAACGTTAAATCTCCGGTAAGTAACGGGCGTTTACCTTCGCGTTGCTTGAGAATATACCGTTTGAACACGTCAACGCTCCAGCTTTCCTCAGTGAAATCAGCGTTTAGCGGCACGATCTCGACGCGAGAAGACGAGAGCGGTCCCGAGGAGACTCGAACGTTCGTGACGGCGTCCACGAGCTCGACCGCTACCGGAGAACCGTTCTCGGCTTCGACCTTGGCTCCAGTGAATATCGACGGCGGTGGAGAGTTTATGAAACGCAGCTTGAATCTTGAACGCGTCGACGGCGTTTCCGAACGCGATCGCTCGATTGGGGACAACGACGAAGAGAGATGGGGTTGACTAAGACGATCAAACTCCTCTCGAACCTAAATCATAAGATTTGAAGAAATTTAATCACGTTCTTGTGCATACAAAATATTTAAAGAAACATGTCTTTTCGTTATATATATATATATATGTTTATAAATTCGATCATTAATGTAACATTTAGTTATATGTTTTACTTTGATTATACATCATATAGTATAGTAACTAGATCACTCAGGGACCATTCATTGTTTGATACGGAGCCCACAAAATTTAAAACCACGAATATTAAAACAGTACAGAAAGAAGAAGTCGGTCAAAGTTGGTGGCTATATAGGAACGGGTTAATTTATCTAAGTCCCCTGATTAATTAAGATTTTAATTAATGAATTGTTAAACTATGAACGATGAGAAAACTCACAATTCTTCTGAGCATGTTCTCCATCTGAAGCATGAATTGATTATTTGTCTGATTTCTCATCACTTTCTTCACAACTCTGTGGTTTTACATGAGAAAATTAAACAAGCATTAAAACCCTTGTCCGAAAATCAATCGGAAACACACAAAAGATTTGGTTTATAAAATAGAAACTCACTTCTTGAACGTTAAGTTATGAGCTCTTAAGCCACTACTGTACCCACTAGCCCCATTAAAAGGGCTGTTTCGCATCTTCATTAATTGATCACTTTTAGGTTTAAAGAGATTTTATCAGATTTAAAATCTCAAAAGATTTTATAAGTCTTTTCTAAAAAAAGAAAAGGATCTTTGTGTGTGTGTGAGAGAGAGAGAGAGAGAAGAGATAGAAAAGAGAGCAAGAGATGAGTTGAGAAAGAGTAGAAGATGGATCCCAGTTATAAAGGGATAGCATTGACGAAAGTAGTACTATGAAATTTCCAGGAAGATTCGCTGCTCTCCGTAGTTTTGTAGTGCTATTCATTAACCACGCTGAAGTTAGTTATTTAGTTATTTTCTAATTAATTTAAACTAAATATAAAGACACTTGTGTAGTGTGTCATATATTGATTCGTTATTATATTATTTGCTGCTTGGTATAGACTATAATTCAGCTTGTAATAATCTAGACTATACTCTCGACCCGGCGAACAATTACACGTATTTATATCCATAATATATAATGGTCTCTGAAAGAACATCCCTGCATATTGGAAAAGTCGGATATGAAGTGGAACAATTTAATAAGTAACTTTTGTCTGCAACTCAAAGATCTTTTTTTTTTTTTTTGGTTAAATCTATTCCCTAAATCTATCTCAATTTCTGCTTAACAAATCCATTATCTCATCTAATTAATTTGACGCCTATTAAGAATCTTTTACGAAATAGAATTGATATGACATTAATTGAAATAGTATTTTTCCAAAGAAAGTAACTATTTACGCGTTTTAGCATTATTTATTACTCGACGCTTTTGTCCGTTTCTCAATCATTAACTCTTATGGTTTTACGAGCACCGTGCTAACATGCATACTCATATCCTACTCACCCACTGATATTAGGAGTTGTTTGATCATGTTCTCAAATATAGTCTCTCCGTTTTATTTAAGATATTTATACAAAAGTATGGTTTTAGTCTTTAAGAGTTTTTTTTTTTTAAATTACAATACTTTATATGATTTGCGTTAAATTTTCCGCTCCAATTTGTTTGTTCATCAACATTTGAAACAGTGGGGCGTAAAAACACAAAAAACATATAAGGAAAGTGTAACGATAAAATTTTCACAATCTAACCAAGCTAGGCCACAATCGTAGTTTACCTGAATCAGACAAAACAGCCGTAGACATAAGCGTTGACAAGGCTTCGTCGTCAACTAAAAGCAAAAAAAAAAAAAAAAAAAAAAAAAAACAAAACAAAACCAAGCCTAGGTGCCGTAACGCGTTTTAAAAAGTAATTTATTACAACCAAATACTGGAACATTCAACATAATTATTCATGTTTCAAAAAATCAGAAGAAAAGATGCACATTTTTTTTCTCCATCTACGCGTTCGGCTGATGGCCGATGTCCTTGTTTGATGAAAACCAAATACAACGACACAAACTGGGAACTTAAAAAAAGAAAAATAAACTAGAACGACAATGATGATATTATGAAATTGATTGGTATATCAGATAAAAAAAAACAAAGTACGTAAAAGAATATCTGAATAATTGTTAGTGGAAAAAATCTAGCACGTCAATTTTTTGGCTAATAATATATTTTTTAAATTAAGTTTCAGAATTTAAAGAAATGAAAAAGTAGGTTTTTGTTTATAACCCAAAAGAGTTTGACAGTTTCAGATTTATTTATTTATTTCGTCATCATGCACAATTATATTAATTAAATGGTTTAGTTATTATCCAGATTCGTACAAACATAGTTTACAAAACAAAAAATAGAAAATCAAGATGTGCACTATGTATTGGACAATTGGCTTTAAGCAATCAAAAACAAGAAAACCGTAAAATAGTGAAATGGGGGCTTCATGTAAGAAAAAATCGTTTAGTAGAGTTGAGATCAACGCCGATGAGTTCCTTAAGAGATAATTTGTTGGTTTTATATTACAAGAAACTTTCCTTCCAAATTCGAGGAAACACGAAAGGAAGCGAAGATATGCCGAATAGTCAAACTATATGTTGATTGATATCTAAGTTTGATCGAGCCATTTCATTAACCAATCACCTTCGATATGTCTTTCATTATATTTTTCACTGTAATAATTAAATTGTTATGTTGAGTTTTTTATTTTATTTTAATTTGTTTGGTGATGTGTCATCCAGACCATCGTATAGCAAAGTTGAACAAAATGTACTTAAGGTTGTGATCAAAACTTCTTTACACAAAAAAAGTTGTGATCAGTGCTAAATTTTAGTCCATTTGTTAATTTTGCTGCGCAATGAGAGGTTAAACGAGTCTTAAAGGTTTCTTATATTGGTCCTGATTTTTTTCTGCATTTAGGTTTGCATTTGGTTCTAATCTTCTTAACATGGAAAGGAAAACACAAAAACAGTCGAGAACTATATGCATACGAACCGTTTTAATGTTTAGTTCATCTTTTGTCTAATTTTAAAAATCAACCAATACAAGAAATTAATTCGAATCTATATATAGTCTACAAGTTTTTGAAGCTTACTTACTTGTTCTACTCAATCGTCTTTTTCTTTGATTGTCTTTTGTCTTTTGCAGTGTTCTCTGCTCCACACCTAATGCTTTGAAAGATAATGTACCTTTGTAATTGTTTTTCTTATTTTATTATATTATAAACCGTTCTAGAATTTTTTTTTCTTCGAATGGATATACGGTCATGAATGAGTCAGAGTATATGTAGATCCACGTTAGATTTTCTTGCTATTTAAAAATGAAATACTGTATTAGTGAACCAAGCATCCAGGAAATTTCTGAACTGAATATGACGGTATAGATTCTCTTTTAGATACTAAGTTTGAAATTTCTTGCACAAGTACTTTTAGTATGATATCATGTGTTTTTCTACTTTCACATGAACAAACAAGGTAACAAACTATGCACAGTTATGGGTTTCGATCGGGTCCATTTGCGGTTCTTAAAAAAAAAACAAAATCTTATTGGAAAACAATGTTCTGCAAGTGTTGTAAAAGCTTCCATAACTATTTAAAATTACAACATTAAAAAAAATCCTGAAGGACATGAAGTCACCTCCCAAAAGGGACACAATGTTGTCACTATAGCCCAATTTGCATTTGATTTAATATATCTTTACGTTATATTTGCAGGAACTAGATGAACATGGAGCAAGAAGAATACTCGTATTCGGTGTACCACCTTTAGGATGTATCCCATCACAGAGAACCATTGCAGGAGGAGTCTTAAGAGATTGTGTCGTTAAATATAATGATGCATCAAAACTTTACAATGACAAGCTCTCAGAAAATATTGATATGCTGCTGTCAATCAAGAACTCTACTGGAAAAAACTTTAATCTACGTTGACATCTACAATCCTAGATCTTCTTGAGATCATTTTAAAACCTCAAACCTACGGTAATCAAAGTTTTCTTATTTTAAGATCATTTTAATAAAACATCTACAACCTTCTTCTTGAAACAGTCAACTTGTTATCGCATAACGAGAATGCATGTTTGTCATGGATGCTACAGGATTTCAGGTTGTTGATTTAGGATGTTGTGGAACGGGACTATTAGAAGTTGCTGTGTTTTGCAACAAATTCACAGCTACAATATGTTCCTCAACATCTGATTATGTGTTTTGGGATAGTTATCATCCAACTGAAAAGACTTATCGAATCTTAGTCGCAAAAGTTTAATTTAGACAAATATCTCAACAAATTCTTTTGATTATGACTCTCTTGTACTTTTCATATGGCTTAAAATAAATTTCAGTTTGGTATCAAACAACATAAATTTTAGTTTAACTTATTATACCTGATCACAACTTTATTTCCATTTCATATTTTGTATATTCAATTTGATTTGTTTTGTACTAAACCAAACTTCATCTTAGTTCCATCTTTCTTGTTTTTGCATGATTTGATTAGGTTTGATATTCAAATATAAGAGGAGTAAAAATACAGATATACAGACTTGTGCATATCGAATTGTAAAACGTAAAGTGCACTCAATAATAGTAGCAACGAAGTGTAATGATTAAAATAGGAGAAACTATTCTTTTTTGGTCAGAATATATAGGAGAAAGTATTCACATGCGATATAATTCATATGCGACAATTCAAACATGAACTACTTTGACGTGCCCATTCTTCCACTAGCTTAAAAACAATAGTCCGTACGGTGTGGTTGAAACAAACGAAGTTCGAGAACTATACACAAACGTGTTTCTATTTTCGGATTAACCATGTAAGATATATAGAGGAAGAAGAAAATGCTTAACAGTGCTGTTCGACAACAACAAGAAAAGAAAAGGTGAATTTTGTGATGATATATCTATAAAGCATTAGTCACCAAAATGTTGAAAAAAGACTTTGAATGGTACTGAGTCTGATACAGTGATACCGGTAAATAACGTTGTAGTTACAGAAGAAAAACTGAAAATACAATTGAATTAATACAACGTATTAAAATAAAAAATAATGAGAAAGTGGAGCCCGGAAACCCATTTTATTTATGTTTCCCAAAATCCATGGGAAATTATTAACTTATTGCGATTTGTCATACTATTAGACATTTGCACTGTTTACTATAAATGTTTTTGCCTTTTTCTATAACTGAAAAGAAGAAACGTATGTATGTCCCATTTCTCATTTTGATACAGATTCAGCTAATTGAACTGAATATTATTCAACTCTATTCTCTTTATGATTATTGTTCATTCCTTTAGAATTTAATACTAGATCGTTGCCTCATATACAGTAAACACAAGATTGAAACTATATATACTCTATTTTGGATTATATGCAGAAGAATTCCACTTTTTTACTGAAAGCTGTAAAATAAATTCGGCTCAAGGAAATAAAAAAAAATAAAAACAGGATACATACATTTAATATAATTTAATGTAATTTCCAGAGGTGGAGTGAGAGACTGGAAAATTCAAACGCAGAATTTCTCTCTCCTCGCTCTTGAGCTCGTCTTCTCTCTCGTCACATCAATCCACACTGTTAAGTTTCTGTTTTTCAAGCTCTCTGCTGCTTCTGCACTTCTATTGGTCCCTTCACTTCCCAAATCCCAAATCTTAAAAATCTACCTTCCTTCCTCTTCCCTTGTTTTAACCTTTTCCTGATCTGACCCATTTCTCAAGAATCTCTCTCTCTCTTTCTAATTTCTTGATGTTTTAACTTTCATCGATTTCAATTCTCAATTGTTGTGGGTTTGAGGAACACAAGACCCCCCTAGTGAGAAAAATCCGCAGCATTTCTGGGGTTTTAGGGTTAGATCTTTTGCTAACGCCAACGTACGTTTTGTTCTTACCTTAAGGTTCAGCATTTCTGGGGTTTTGCTCCAGTGGCTACATTTTACTGTTAACGTGTCAAAGTCTTCGAATTCGGTTGATTCCTCCACAAGGATTTCTGCAATTAACCCAAATGTAATGAGCCCATAAGTGAAAGTTGAGGTCTTTGGTCATCCAAAGTAAAGCTAATAGGTAAATTGGTTCACTTTTGATCTGATTTCTTACAAACATTTAATCAAAATTCAAGTTTTTTATATGTCTACATTATTTGAGTTGTCTTATCTTCACAACTCCGTTCTGTATTATCCTGTGGTGTCCACTTCTGAATATTGATGAAAACTGTCTTAATCTCCATTTACTTCAGCTAAAAGTTGGGCTGAATTATTGAGGTTTTGGTCCGGTATCTTTTGGTTAACTACTACAGTTCTCGAATCAAGATCTCATTTTGCTGCATCTTGTAAGTTACATTCCATGAAAGTAATTCAGTGATTGTAATCTGTAGATGGAATAATTAAACAATGGAGGTTGTTGAAAGGAAACGATCCAGAGGAGGGTTTTTAAATCTATTTGATTGGCCTGGAAAATCCCGGAAGAAGCTCTTCTCCTCCAGCAGCTCGGAACTGTCAGGTGTGTCTGCGGTATTGCCTTTGTAATGCTCACTAATAATTAGAAATGTTTGGTTCAGTTCTTGTGAAGTCTCTGTGGCACGTAGAAATGTATGGTCTAAGACAATGTACTTCTGGTTTAAACGATTTTGATCACGGTTAAAGACAATGCAGTTCGTGTTTTCAAGATTTCTATTTGTAATATGTTTTTGGTTATTCGGTTCATAATGCTGTAAATATAACAAGTCATTTTCTATCTTGTTTGGTTATTCGATCAGTAATCTTAAGCGATCTTCTTCTTGTTTTTGTACCAGAAGAATCAAAGCAGACAAAACGGAATGCTCAAAACCTCTCAAAGCTTTCTCTCGTGAGTTTTCTCAATACTATTCGCTTGTTTATGTCAAGTGACTTTCTGTCTTCTTCAGTTTTGTTTCGTGTCAGTGTAATTGATGACAAGAAGCAATTTTGTTTGATGTGACCTTTTTTACAGATTGAGGTTGATGAGATTGGCAAAAATTCGAGTTACAACTCAAGAAGTGACTCGAGCTGTTGTGCATCTTCTGTTACCAGTGATGATGGGCAGGGGACAAGAGCCCCGAGTGTGGTTGCGAGGCTCATGGGTTTAGAGTCTCTACCAGTACCAAATGTCCAGGAACCTCGGTTTAATCCTGATCTCGATCCATTCTTCCTCAGACCTTCACGAAACACAAACAAATGGAATGCATATGAGAATCTTGGTTATGTAAATCTCCGTAGTGACTATGATGGAATTTCCTGGGAACATTTGGATTCAAGAACGAATGATGGCCGCAACCGACCCATTGAGCGGTTTCAATCTGAGACATTTCCTCCCAGGTCGGCTAAACCGATTTGTGTTACCAACAATAGGCTCTTGTCTCCTATCCGGAGTCCTGGGTTTGTCCCATCTAGGAACCCTATATATGTTATGGAAGCGGCTTCAAGAATGATTGAACCAAGTTCTAGGATGGTTGCTAGAACTCGGTTTTCGCCATCTGATTCTCCTTCATCAGTTCCTATGAGGATTCGAGATTTAAGAGAGAAACTAGAAGCTACACAGAAAGTGTCAAGCCGCCAAATCTACAATGATACCTTCAACCTTAAGGACCCTAGTGGAAAGCAAAACGAGAAGAGAGCCTCAACACCGCTCATGACACCGTCCACTAGTAAGTTCATGGGAAAAAGCAGTTCTGATAGTCTGAAGGGTAAAGTGAGGCCACCTTATGTATCTGCACAAGCAAAGACCAACACAACGCCCGTAAGTGTCACCAGAAACTCTGCAAGCCAAAAAGAGAAAGCAGAAGCTAAAAGGGGCATTGTCAAAAGCCAGAATGGTCTCAGAGGACCTCCCATTAGCACGGGAAAGAGTGTGCTTAAGCAGAATTACCAGAAACAGAACGGCAGAGACAACCAACCATTGATGACCTCTGTTTCAAACCAAAAAAGCAGCAAAGTAAATAAAAAAATTGTAAACAAGGTTCCAAGGGAAAGCGGATCGATACCAAAGCAGTCGGGTTTAACAACGGCGTCGGCTGGAAAGAATACTTCTTTATCTCTGTCCCGCAAAAAGACTCTTCCCCGGAGCAAAAAACCTCCAAATGGGTTGCAAAAATCTGGGATCTCCGATGATAAACGGCTCAAAAGGGGAGAAAATTTGATCAAATGTAACATTACCATTGATGGTGGCTTGAACACAGGCACAGATGATCGGAAAAAGGAAATGGATGTGATTTCCTTCACATTCTCATCCCCCGTTAAAGGTTTATCATCTGATTCACTATCTTCCATTCAAGGAATTGATCAAGACACAGACTCTGCAGTTAGTTTAAATATGATTGGCAGCGATTCTTTAAATGTTCTGTTAGAGAAAAAGCTCAGAGAGCTGACTTATAAGCTTGAGTCTTCTAGCTGTAGCCTGACCCAAGATGAGTCTTTACTTTCCAGTGCAAAGGATGGGGTGAACAAGATGATTTCAGCATCGTCAGAGTATGAAAAGTTGACCCAAAACGGTCTGGATAAAGTTTTATCAGAGAGTGAATCTGTTTCTGACTGCACTTCATTCTATGACAAACATAAATTCCAGGTTAGTTCCTTCCTGATGCACCTAAGAGATGAAGTTTTCCAATATATATGCAATTTCTTATATTTACCATTCTATAGTTTTGGTATCTTGGCACTGTTTCTACATGTAAACATCTTTGCATTATTAATTAGTTTGCTCGTTTATTCTGAAAAAAGGTGATACAATCAGAAGAGCAAGAAGTTAGCAGCATTAGCACTGTGACAGAAGCAGATGATCTCAGAAGCTCCTGCAGCAAGGGTTTCGCAGAATGCAGACACACCACAGAATATGGTTCGTTTTCTTAATACTTCACAAGCAAAGTCTTTTTTTTTTCTCCCACGATTTTTAATTCGTGAAAGTTCCAACCGAAGAGTCCATTAGATCGATGCATATCATGAAGTCCACACTCGTCCTGCAAAACTTGAACTTAAGATACATGTATCGTCCAGAAAACTGTTTGCAGTCAATAGGATCTAGGTATTAGATCTAATGGCTTGAAAGGAAGCTTGATTGCAGCTAATTTTGATTACAGGGATTAAACAGTCCTCATCAGATCAAGAATTCACGTGGGTTTCATCAAATGAGTTGCACCAAGCACTAGACGAGTCCGAGCTCTCAGAATCTGTAATAACGCTGACTTATTCAGAAGACGAAGAAAGGCTCGACTGGGAGCTTGAGTACATATCCGAGATCCTCGGTTCTGACCAACTGATGGTGAAAGAATTCGCTTTGGGAATGGCTACTGACATATTACCTGCGAGCCTCTTTGACGAAATGGAAGGCCGGGGAGAAGCAACAGCAGTCAAACTCAAGAGAAAGACACTGTTTGATTTTGTCAATATGTGCTTAACGCTCAAATGCGAGCAGATGTTTATGGGTAGCTGCAGAGGGCTATTGGGGAAAGACGGGATATTGTTTGAACAGAGAGATTGGTTAGCTGAAGAACTGAACAGAGAGATTCACGGGTTGAAGAAGATGAGAGAGATGATGATGGACGAGCTTCTTGACAAAGAAATGAGCAGTTTCGAAGGTTGCTGGCTTGATTTCGGGAGAGAGACTTATGAGGAAGGCATTGACATTGAGGGAGAGATAGTCTCTACGTTGGTTGATGATTTAGTTACTGATCTTGTCTCGGTGTTTAAAGAAGAACATTGAAGCTAAGGAAAGGGTTAGTCTCTGCTTTGGCTGAGTCTGATCTTCCCTCGGCATTTTAGAAGCTTCTTTTGATAGTTTCTTTGACACGAGAACTGAGAAAAAAGTGAAAAAGTAGCCAATATTGAGGAGCATTCTCTCACAATGTAATTCAGGAGTATTCCATCTTTTATCGTTTCTACAGTTTTATATTATTTATTTTTCTTTTGTCTACATGTGTAATCTTTTTACCGATCGAAATGCAAATAATGCGATAATTGTCCTTCATTCAGATGATATAGTCTTATAGTATCAGGGAGTATTGCTTTCTCCTACAAAAGGAATTGTGTAGGAAACGGGAAAAAATGGCACCAAAGTTCTCGTTGGGAACAACAAAAGGAGTTTCGTGTCTTATATTGGAAGCGGCATGAAGTGATAGTGTGTTTCCCGTCTCTCCTCTTGTTCGACTAGTAAGACGCTGATAATGTTGATGAAATGACAAGCAGAAAATGAAAAACAATTTTATTTGATGTTTCAAGATTTTGCTTTGGTTACATACCAAAGAAATCCAACAACATAAATAAACTACCCTAATCATAAGAAAAAATGTTACAGAATAACTTTCGTCTTCAAGGAAAGAAAAACGAAGAAAGAATCAAGAATGGTCTTCCTGTTTGGATGGAGACAACAACAGAGTAAGAATGTCAAAGTGACGTGTGTGTTTTCAGTCTTGTTGTTTGTCATACCCAAAGGCAAGCTCGAAGATCTTTCCATAGTCATCCACAAAGTGAACATCAAGCCCTTCTTTCACATTCTCCGCCAGCTCTTCAAAGTCTCTCCGGTTTGCCTCCGGAAATATTATAGTCTTCACCTGACTCCGCCTCGCCGCTATAGTTTTCTCCTTCACCTGAAATATTTTGTGTAAGAAACTTGCAGCAAATTCTGTAGAATGTCCCAAAAAAAGCTTTGATACAGTGGGAGGTGTCCGGAGTTTCTCACTTACCCCACCAATAGGAAGGATTCTACCGGTTAAAGTGACTTCTCCAGTCATTGCAAGATCTTCTTTAACAGGTTTCTTCATGGCAAGTGATAGCAATGATGTGATCATGGTGCAGCCTGCACTTGGACCGTCTTTGGGAGTGGCTCCTGCAGGAACATGGAGATGAAGCTTGGAATTTGCAAAGAACTGATTCTCTGGTTCTTTCTCTAGCATGATCTTTCTGGCGACTGTGTGAGCTATCTGTGCGCTTTCTTTCATCACATCGCCGAGCTGACCTGTTATATTCAGGCCTCCTTTACCTTCCCCTTCCTCCACAACAGTTGTCTCTATGTACAATGTTGAACCACCCATTGATGTCCAAGCTAGACCCATCACAACTCCAACCGGTGTGGGCTCATAGATCTTTTCCGCATGGAAAACAGGTTTGCCTACATAATCTGAAAGGTTTGATTCATCAATCATAACCTTTTCGACAGCTATCTTCTCGGTTTGAGTCTCTTCCTTTGGTTCGTCAACATGGTTCTCTGGGGATTCCACGTCGAGCTTGGTCACAATTTCAGCTTCTTCGGGATCACTTGCAACTGCAGGCTCTTCTGGGACTACTCCTTCGCGCACTAATTTAAGAGCAATCTACGAGAGAGAAGTAAAATGATGTTAGATTCTCCGGACTTGAGGAAACAAATGCTGAGTCTCCTCGCAAAAACTTACCTTACGGTAAATCTTCTCGATCTGTTTCTGGAGATTCCTAACACCTGCTTCTCTGCAGTAATTTTCAATCAAGGAAAGAAGAGCTGCATCACTCACATCAACCTGCAATTAGTACAAAGAGATTGAGCAAATCCCAGAAGAAAGTATGTTAAAACCGGAGACAATTCAGAATAGGATGAGTGTGAGACCTGTTCAGGCTTGATGCCACAATCTCCACGTGCGGTTTTTTCCAAATAGTCTCTTGCGATATGAACTTTCTCATCGGTGATATACCCAGCAATACTAATCACCTCCATTCTGTCTAGCAGAGGATTTGGAATCATGTCTATCACATTTGCTGTGCACACAAATAAAACCTGTAGAGAAATGGATCAACAATTAAATTTAAAAAGCCTAGAGTCGCATGAAACAAAACGGTATCCATATCACTGATTGGTGGATCAAAACATCACGAAGAAAAGAAAGATGAAATTTGGTCACTGATCAACATTAATTACCTTTGATAGGTCAATAGTAACGTCGAGATAGTGGTCCAGAAAATTTGCATTTTGCTCTGGATCCAGAAGCTCCAACAAAGCACTGGCTGGGTCACCAGCATGGCCTCTCCCGAGCTGCCGAGGAACAATAAAACAATTTTATTGCAGCTTCGTTAACTAGTGGTTGTATAGTTTTGCATCGATGAATAAAAGAAGCTAACATATGATGACTACAAACTTCAATAAGCTAATTACAATACTAACAAAGTATTACCTTATCAATCTCATCGATTAGAACAAGAGGATTTGCTGTCCCCACGTTCTTGAGACATTGCACCATCTTTCCTGGCATGGCGCCAACATATGTTCGACGATGCCCCTAAACATGTTATTACAAGAATCGTTTATCGTTTCTAGGACAGAATTCTGTCGTAAATGTTTGACTAAGGTTTGCAAGAAAAAAAAAGAACGTGTTATACCTTGATCTCAGCGACATCTGCTAATCCTCCAACAGAGAACCGGAAAAACTTGCGATTCAGAGCACGTGCAATAGAACGACCAATACTAGTTTTACCTACTCCAGGAGGACCCGAGAGGCAGATGATTTTCCCTGGTGACACATTTTTACTCAAATTTTCAGCAACGGAGCTCATAACACCAGGACAGGTTCTTTTTCATCAATTCAAGATCAAATCAGAAACGGGCCACTACTACTGTGTAAGTATCAAACCTTGTGAAGTGCCTCTAAGTCTTCCGACTGCGATAAATTCTAGTATTCTTTCCTTTACGTCAGATAAGCCAAAGTGATCCTCGTCAAGAATTTGTTGTGCCCGCACAACATCAAAATTTTCATCACTGCAAATTTGAGAAAATAGATTCCTCAATTAGCGAACACAAAGCAAATACAAATGGTGCCATGAGATGATACAATTCTAAAGTAAACAAGAGTAGAAAACCTGTAATTTCCCCAAGGCAATATGGTCAACCAATCAAGATAGTTACGGGTCACATTAAACTCGCTTGAACTCGCCTCTAACAGCTGCAGTTTTGTAAGCTCTTCTTCGATAACTTGTAATACATGCGGTGGTATTTTTTCCTTGTTAGGCTCAATCCTTTCCTTGAACTTTGCTGCAGTAAAGAACAGACAGACGACTGTAAACTACAGATGCCTTACAATTTAACAGTGTATGGTTCTCCGAACTCATACCAAGACATTGACGCTTCATGAATGCATAGTAATCAATTAGGCAGTGAATCTATAAATCTCTTTTGTAAATCTAAAATGACTACATCGAATTAAAGATATTCTAAGTTAATACTGACCAGAAAGTGCAGATTTGTCATCTGTCTCTACACCAAGCTCCTGCATTGGATTACTTAAATGAATCAACCAAATATGCTATATACCACACATACTTGGTATGTGGACGAAAATAGAAAGCATAATTTGTGAGGCGGGCTGAAAGATACCTTCTTTATAGCCTTGAGCTGCTCATTTAGCAAGTAACGTCGTTGCTCACCACTAATTTTTTCTTCAATTGCTTTTGCAATGGTTTCCTATTAAAGGCTCAAAATATTTCTTATCTCATTCAAAGAGTTACCGGCTAAGTAGCCCCTTCGTTGGAAAGACACAGAAAAGAAGGGAATGAAGTACCTGAATCTTGCTAATTTCCATTTCCTTTTTCATCAATTCCAGCGTCAACCGTAGACGTTTGTGAATCTGGGTCGATAAAATAACAGAGATGAGAGATTGAAAAAGCCAGGAATACAATACAAATGACAATAATAGTGAAACTACTTACATCCAGTTCTTCAAGAACTTCTTGAGCTTGATGCCTATTTGCACCACATATTGCTGCTCCAAAATCGGCTAGTCGTGGATAAGTGAAATCACCTATATGCTACACAAGTTTGAAAGATATCTACTAAGATACTCGTCTCCTCGGGCTTATTAACTTGCACAAGTGAAAATTATGAAGAGAACATGCCTGGGTATATGTCTGAACGTGATCTCTCCATAGCGAACTTGTCTTTAGGACATCCCTCAGCGTTGAAATAACTTCAAAGGATGTTGCCTTGATGACATCATCATCCATGTCAAACGGCTTATCCTGCAGAGAGAGAGAGAGAGCAAGCAGTAAGGTTCCTGACTTCAGATTTTTTTTTTCTTTTAAAAAAGGAAACAAAACAAGGAAAAGCATAGAAACAGAAATGTACCTTAATATGATCGACTTTGACGGTAAGTGGTTCTTCACTCACCTGTATAAAAGACATAAATTTCCCACTTAAAGAAAAGTGACTTGATAAACCAAACAATATATGTGAAGGTGTAGTCGCGAAGCTTTTGAACTACAAATCTTTCGAAACAAAAGATTCTACAAACTATGAACCCTGTTAGTCAACCGACTTACCATCTCTGTTATGCGAAGCCGCCTGTGACCAACGAGGATAACTTGGTCCCCTTGGATACTTGAAATCTGTAAAATCAGTACGGAAATCGTAATGTTAGTTATTTCTTTTGATTCGATCATAGGGACACTAAACAGACGCTAAAAGCAGTAGCAGCATCACAGTACCTGAGCAAGTGTGCCAACTTCATGAAGCCGATCAAGCAAATTTTGTCCTTTCAGCTCGTTTATGTTTTTCTCTATGTCAGTGCTTGAAGATGAATCGGCTGCCGGGTCATCCTTCAGAAGGAAAGCTCCTGCATATGGAGCTTGTCGTCTTCTGCTCTCTTGTAAGGCTGCGAGTACTTTAGGATCCTGCACACAGGAAAAAGCACATGCTATGCTAGTCAGAGACGCAAAGTCTGACATTTCCCAAACTAAAGATCATGTTATCGATTGGATTGGACATAAGCAGTTTTGCAGGAGATACTACAATACAAGAAACAATGTAATAGTAAATCAAAATTTTGAGCATCAATTGAGGCTAAAAATTAACTATACGTAGAAAGAAATACAACCAGCAGATAGTAGCTACGTAATCAATCATAAAAGAAGATATCGGCTCTACTTCTAAAGCTAGATACAATTCAATTTAGAAAGAGTTCATTGAGATTTTGAGGGCTGAACCAGGGAAAGTAATTTTGGAGAATATTTAAAGGCAAGAAAAGGATGAATTAACGTACCTTGACATATATTGGCATGTAAAAACCAGGAAAAAGAGGCCTATGCGGCACCGGCAATGCTAGAACCTGCATTTAAACAACGGAAAGAACCATCAAGAGATAAAATGGCAACGATTAAAATGTATAATGCTCACAAAAGCCAATACTTTTCCTAGTAACTAGAAACCACCAAATCCATATTCAAAAATGCTAATAAGAAATACAAAACCACCATGGAACGCGTACAAGTGCACACGCTTCAGATATTTCTACACCAATAGAACAAAGATGAAAGGCATCTCATAAGCAACATGCACTCAAGTCATTACAAACACAAATTCTAGAACACTGAATATTACCTGGATTTTACAACTTTCGGAACATTTCAACAAGAATGAGATTTGCAGCCTATACAGTTGAATTGCCAACGATCCAATAAAGCATATACAAATGCACCACCAATAGAATTAAACACTATTTTGTGGATACTACAGAAAGCCATAATCTTATGCATTTCCCAAGGAACATAAACAAAAATTGAGCTTGAATACAATTGAACTAACCGTTAAGCAATCTTCGGGTCTAGGATTAGTGGGCACAATCGCTGATGAGGATTTGGAGTCAGACCCATCGGAATCGGACTCAGCTGCCTTGGCCTCGGCCTCAGCCGCCGCCTCTGAGTCGGACGCGGCATCGGTGGGCTCGGAGCAGAAGAAAGCACGGTGACCCAACGAAGTAGATCGTCGATTCAACCCAGTGAGCTGACTCAGAGCTTTGAACAACGGAGAATCCACTGAGCGAGACCCGACCCGAATTGCCGGAGTCAAATGGTGGGCTCGGGACCCCGTCGAAGAGAAGAGCTTCAACATGGTGGGAGAGAAAGATCTGGAGTGACAATTTCTTAACTTAAGGTTATTTACGCTTCCTTGCCTTTTAGGCAAGAAACCATTGGAGAATTCTGGAGAAAGTGAAGAAGCTTGTAGACGGAGATTAGTATCAAAGCCCTTCATAAACCCCGACGAAGCAAAACCCCAAATTTAAAGGAGACAAGAGAACAACCATTTGCCTCACATCGAGACGACATCGTTTTTTAGATCGGTCTCCTTCACCGTCATTAGTCAAAGATATGGCCTTTAAAGCTTTAAAAGTGGTAATCTTTATCTTGGATTATTGATTAAACTTCAAATTTTTCGTTTAAGCTTTGAAAGATTCCGCATTGAAGAGCCTTTGACACAAGAAAGCAAACTACTGATCATAACAATTAACAACAACAGAGATTCTTCTAGCCCTAAGGAAACAAGTCACTACTACTGATTACTGATTCTAAATCATTACAAGAAGAGAAGCATTGTGCTTGGCCTAGATAGTTAGCTCTACAAACCCAATAACAACAATAAGATTACACTACACACACACAATGCTGCTTATACTACAGGGACTTCATATCATCAAGTTAACTGTATCATCATCTTTCGGCTCCTGCTGCTTTGAGGAAATTGTCAAAGGGGCTAGCTGGAGGCAGCCTCATCATGGACCACGAATCATGCAACACACCAGATTCTCTCCCATAGATGCTCCCATCCTCTGTTACCTGTAACATTTGGTATCAACGTGTAAGCCTCATATGATAAAGTTTCAAACTTTCTCTTGACCAGCCTATATGGTATCACAAAGTCAAGACCTTTTTCACTATCATTGAGGGAGAGAGCAGATTAACAGTTTTGCAGTTCCTACTGTATATTGTAGCAAGACAGAAGTAGGTTTTTGGTATGCAAAATTAACATTTGACCTCAAAATCTGACTGCTTTGAAGGTAAAAACTACCAGACTCAGCTGTTGTGTACCTTCTCAAGTGCAGATGATTCCTCCAGAGAATTTTTGTAGAGCCCATTCATCTGGCGATTCTCAGTTGCCAACCACCTTGAGAGCTTCTGCCTTGTTCCAGTTCCAAAGGTTTCACAGCGGTTTGTCATTGTGTCATAAGGAAGCGGAGAGGTAGAGACAGATGACACAACCACTTCACCAGCCACCTCAAGCGCCTAGACAACAAAACATTAACCAATCATAAATCTACACTGGTGAAGAAACAAATCTACATTGACCAGTTTCTTATTTCTGTCGAATGCAGTCTGCGCTTACCGATTCCATAAGCTGGCTAATGCTGATAACTTGAGGAATAGATGGTGAGGGGGACAATCTTGGGCGAAAACGTACAGAGAGTTCACTTGTCACCTCGTCCTCAGCCATGGAACCTGCAGGTATGTCCTGTAAGAAAAGAAACACAAGCATATACAATTCTAATTATTATCAAACTCCAAAAGAAAAACCGAATCTGGGTCTTGAGAGAAATAGTTTACCTCATCGAAGGACAGCGATTCCTTGGAGATACTTTGGTTTGGCTCAAGGATAGGCCGTGATCCAAACATAAAAGCATCATCAGGAGTGAATGGCTCAGAGAGTTGTATCTGCACATCAGCTTCCTCGAGCTTAACAAGAGAGTATATAAAATTAATCAGCACAAGAAACACCATGTTTATACTCTGCTTTTTGGTGTCTAAAGCCATTGATCATTTAGATATTGGTCAATTACACGTAAGAGAATCAAACTCCGGGGCTTTAGAGCTAATGATCACTGAGAAACAAATAAAATAAAAGCTTTACCTTTGAAATCTTAGATAGATTTTTTGCCACGATATCGGTTATGATAGTGTTGGACAGCTCTATTTTGCTTCGAATCTCAAACAGCATCGAAGTAGCCATCTGGCTATCACCGGAGGACCCAAAATCTTTCATATTTGCATGTGGTCTTACGTGAAGTTGTAAGTCATCGCCAATGAACAGATAAGGATCTACCTGAAAATTTTACCACATAATCAAGTTATACACAACCTCCATGAATAAAAGGTAAAAACACACTGAGAACTCACATCACCAGGAAGTTGAGCCTTCAACATTTCGCAAATATGTGGAATTTGATATATCTTGGCAGCGAACATCAGTGTACTTGTGGATAAAGCAAGGACCAACCGCTTGCAAACCGTAGGTAATGTGCCTGGCGATGAGAAAAGTTTGATTATACATAAGCAATTTCAAGAACTTTGATCAGATTAAGAGAGTATCATCAATCAGTACCGTTATTAAGGTCCAAAGAGAGATTCCTCAGTGAGAAGAGAAGCTGGAAGGCTCGAACAACAAGCCCGTCATCAGGATTCTGCAATTACAATGATCACGAAAGGCTAAAGTATAGCATCATGAAAGTGAAGGTTTTTCCTCCATGAAAGCTACACATTAAGAGAGCCAGAGAAGAGGAGAAATTTGTTTGACCTTCAGTCGCAAGGAAAGAAGCACCAAACTGAAAGAATGAGCAATAGCTTCAATGTTTGAAGGTAATATATCGGGAAGAGTCGATTGTGTCCAAAACGCAGACAACAATTGCCCGATTTGATCTTCGGTAAACTTCATCATTGCTGGTAACTGCATCACCAGATAGTATCAGACGATTGCTTAAACATGTGACATAACATCAAACTGTAAGCAAAGAAAAATGTTACCATATCAGCTAGATTGATAAACCCAGCAGTTTTATCAATTATGGAATTCAACTTGTGAAAGTTTGGGGAAGATTTGTAGTTCTTAAGATCATCGTGAGCATTATTATAACCGTTCTTCTCAATCTTGACACCATCCTTCTCCTTTCTGAGCTTGTCTAATCGAGCAGCGATAGATGTGAACGCAGAGGTTGTATCGCTCCTCAGATTCCTGGATTCATTAAGATAACCAGAAGCTCTCACTGATGCAAGTCCAGCCTGAGATTGACCAGAACTTGGCAAGAGAATTACAGAGAATAAATCATGCGCTCCAACACGTGTTTCCACATTTGGATGCAGCATTGCTTTTAGAAGCGCATCAAGAAGTGTGTCTGGGAAAATCTGTATGAAAATAAAAAGTATTAAATGAACTGTAACGATATTGGTACACATTGAGAGGAACCACAAAGTTATAGTTCACCTGTTGTGAACGCATAGATGGCGATAATGATGAAGACATTGCATGAGCGAGAATCAACAGTGATCCAACCGCTGCACGTGAAACAACTCCTGAAGAAGGGAGACCCTCGACTGAAACAGCCATCATATCGAACAATGGCTGTGTGTTTCCAATTCCTTTGGCTATCTCCCGAAGACAATCTTCAATAGAGTTTTGAAGCATCACGTTCAAGTTAAGTTCCTCATCTCCAATTGATCTAGCTGTCGCTTGAAAGCTTTTCCTCAGATGCCGACACAAGTCATTAACAAAACTTATGTCCCTAAGATATGAGCTGGTCCTGATCAACTTTGCTAGACAACCAGCAACTTGTACGATATAGGCCTTAAGTTCAGGATCGTTGGCAACATGCTTACTGTCAAGATGGCGTACAACAGTCGATAACACCAACTGCTGACTCCCTAATACATAAAGAAACAGAACTGTTAGTACACATACATGTCTAGACAACAACCTATGTTCTAACAGAAAAGACGAGAGAAAGGAAGAAGATACCAGAGGTTTCCATCAAGTATGTTGCATCAGACAGAACTATCATGGCCAGCCCGTTTGGGGGAGTCCATTGGCGTCTAGAATTAAAATAGCTGAACATAGGTTCCAAGATTTGCCGCAGAGTTGTGCTTTCTTTAGCCAAATCAACCATCCTCTGGAGACAAATCTGTGCCCAAACTTTGGGCATCTCAGTCTCATCTCTAAATCAATAGAAAAATCAAGAGAATGAGAGACCTGACAAACAGAAAAAAGAATGACAGAAAAGATTAGAGGATAAAGTCAGTCACTTGGTCAACAGAGTCGGATCTTTTCTTGCAGTTCTCGGTCTGATAATCATGTAGCTAGGACTATTACAACCGCTGACTGCTGTTCCTCGGCCTTCACATCTGATCACTTCATTTACCCAGTTACAGTTTTGCTCTTCTCTGTCTTCATTGGTCTGAACGATCATGTCTGCCTCGTAATTATCAAGAATGGCGTGTACAATCTCATCAACAGCAGCAAAGATATGCGAAAACTCTCCCATAAACCATACCTGACGTAGTAACAAACATGAGAAACACTGATTAAAACCGGACAGAAACTTTTGGGGAGTGAGAAAGACTGAATGTAGAAGATAAAGAACCAGTTTTAGTACCATCGCTGAAAGGCATTGGAGGCCAGATGCTCTCAGACACCGCTTTTGAGGTTCATCACCTTCTTCACGAGCCAATGAGCATACTTTGTGTGCAAACTTTTCAATGCTGTGCGTGTAAGTTCCATCAACCTGCTCACACCAAATAAAGAGTGAGATATTTCACATTTTTTAAAATGGACTAGCATATATGTGTAGAAGCCATTAACTTTATCAGTTATTAAACTGTTAAAGTCTCCAAATTAAGGTTTGCATACAAAGGGATAAAACATAGATAATTAGATACTAAAACACGAAACTTTCTTCAACAACATTTTACCTGACTGTAAATGAACCTCGTCAACGTTTGGCATCCAAGAATGGTCGGTGTGTCCTGCTTTGAGTTGTCAAGTAGTTCTGTAACCACATTCAGCAAACTTGTAGCGAAATACGCCCTTAAATAAGAGAGGAAAAAAAACACACAAGTGTTAGTGAAAAGTTAAGAATGATCAAAAGAAGGCTGCAATAGATGTTGCTATGACATAGAAATTTTACATCTGATCCTTGCAATGGCAGAGCATTTTGTTGTAAGCCTCGGTGACAATATTAATGAACTTCATCTGTTCAGATCGAAGATCCTTGTAACACCTCTCTTCAAGAAACTTAGCAATCTGTGACAGCCACAAAACACAATCTGCTCAACTTACACACAAGACACCTACCCACCAATAAAGTAGTAAAGACAAAAACTATACCTTGGGGATACGGATTGGGTTTTTCGCAGCATACTCACACAATTTAACAATCTTTCTCTCATTTGGCGCACCATCCTACAGAAAAAAAAAACCATTAAAGTAAATTGAAAATAGAGCTAGACATGAATTTACATTGAAAGTATGCCCAGAAGCAAAGATTACACCAAGCAATTTACAAATGAAAAGTGGAAACTTTAACTAACTAGCTTCAAGGAAACACTTACAGGGGACTTGGGGAAGATCTCGCCGAGCAATTTCTTGTAACGCTTGACGGGCTGTCGAGATCTCGACCTGAGAGCAGGACAGCAAACGCACATACTCTCGCAAGCTGGAAAAATATTCCTCGAGATAAACCCCATTTTCTTCTGCAAACACTCAGAAGAAGAGAAAGTGGTGTTAGTACATTACAAGAACAGGACAAAAGCTTCAATCTTTTTGAAAACCTTAAGAGGACACAAAGTTGCTAAACTAAGCCAAACCAGAACTGCTAAGGAAAAAAAGAAAAAGCTTAGTCAGAATTTTTTAAAAATCATACTTTCTGGACTCATAAACTAGAAAGCAGACCTCATTCAGAAACCCATTACTTTGGAAATTCAAAATTCAAAATTCAAAAGATGAATTGTCGAGGTTCAAACATCAAAACCTAGGGAATGTGAAGATAATAGAAGGCAAGAACAAAACAGGGTATGAATCAGAGACGGATATTACGTCTGGAGACGGAGGAACAAGATCAAACACAAATGTGCATACCGATATTAGAAAAAAACAAACCCTAACCAAATTTCAGCTAATTTCCGAAGGATACCGAGTAAGCAGAACAAGAAAATCTCGAGAAATCACGAAAGAAACCAAAAAGATAAGAGATTTGAAGACGCATACAGAGCTCTCGGGGACGGATCTGGAGAGAGGCGAAGTGAAACTGGGAAACTGCTTTGATTAATCTAGAGAGAGAGAGAGGAAAAAGGCGCGTGGATTTGGATACAAACTACAATTAGAGGGAGTGAGAGAGGAGAAAGAGAGAGAGCACGTGAGATGTCACAGATTTTAATGTTTTTTCTTTTTCACTAGAAAAAAGCAGAACTAGTCCTGTCTTGTGTCAGAAGCTCCATTGATTTGTTTTTGTTGACATTTGACAACCAAAAATTCGAACAATTTAGGTTTTTTCGAATATATTTTTTTTTCTGGAAAAATATTTTTCGGAAATTTGCTCCACAATTATTCAATTCTCACAGAACCGTCAAATAATTGTAACTTCATTCAAATGCCCCCCCCCCCCTTGACGTGTCTCGTTACTAGACTTGAGTTCATTTTGTTGGTATTACAGTGAATATTAGTAATAGATTGATCGGGGAAGTCCTAGTTTACTCTATGATGTGATATCAAAAGAAAACATATGTTTGCATGTTCAATATCAAACGGATCATACAAACTGTGGAGTACTCTTAGTTGGTTGATGGCAATAGTTGAGAAGGAGGTATTTTATGTAAATTCAGTTTAAACAATTAACATGGTAAATGGTTGTCAACAAAAAAATTAACATGGTAATTAGCTAACGTTTTTTTATTTTGTGTTGTTTAATTTTATGGTAAATTGGCATCGACCTCTCCTTTGATGAATCGATACTAGATGCAAGTGATACAGTAGAGAAGAAAACCTAAACAACAACAAAAATCTAGGAATTTTAGCAAAAAATCAAAAACAAAACAAAAGTTTAGGAAATCAAAAAAAATTAATGTAGTAAAAAGCAAAGAAGATGTGCTACCTTTTTTTAAAAAACTGTACTCTACAGTACAGCCCCTTTAAAACTCATAGATTAATGGCGGGAGAAAATAAGCTCGGAACCGGTTAGCAAAAAAAAAAAAAACGTTGAAAGCAATGATTGGGTATATCAATTTGTGTTGTAGAGTCTCTTTTTGGATAATGGATATGTGCAGCTTCTACAGCTCTCACCAATCAAAGCTCTTCATTATTATTGCTGGAAGATATCATCAACGCGGCTAGATTAATATGAAAAAAATGGAAATATTGAATCGGATCATTTAATGAACAGATCATATGCTCCCAAAAAAGGAAATTAAAACCACACTCCAATTTCTATATATACAACCCTAGACCTTCTTCGTGTTTATTATTCACTATTTTACTTGCGCGCTAATTCATCCCCACCAATTCTCTTGTTCTTCGACAATGGATTCTTCTTCTTCGACAAAGTCTAAAACCAAATTGTCTGAGAGATATCAAACCAGTTTCAAGAAAGCATCCTTCTCTTCCACTATTCCAGCTTCAAAAAAGAACATGAATATTTCTATGAGAGAACAGACAATGCTCAACAAAGCCTACGAGCTCTCGACTCTATGCGACATCCAAGCCTGCGTCATCTATTACGGTCGCGACGGAGAACTCATCAAGACATGGCCCGAGGATCAATCCAAGGTCAGAGCCATGGCCGAGAAGTTTCACAAACTAAGCCACAATGAAAAACGCAAGAAAAGCACCAACCTTTCTCAATTTCTCAACAAGAAGCTCAACGACGAGAAGAAGAGATCTCTCGATCAAAACGACAACAAATTCTCAGATAAAGTCTTAGCGATTGAGCATTCGTTGGAGACTCGTTTACGGATATTCCAAGACAAGCTTCGGCTTCTTCAGACCAAGCCAAACCAAAGCCTTGCGGTTTTATCCGATTGTGGTTCATCCTCAAGTACCGTGCAAAATCACAACTTTATGGATTCTTCTGTCTTCTTCTCATCGGATATATCTCCTAATCCACTTCTCATCAATGAACCACCTATGATGAATTTATCAACTCCACTGATTAACGATCAGAGCCTTGCGGCTAATTCATCCGGCTTCACAACACATTTATCTCCGTCGCTAATTGAAGATCCTCATCATCAATCATTAACAACGAATCATCAGAGCAGGTTTTCAACCTTTCTCTATAACCATGACAACAACAGCTTCTACCAACTCGGTGACTCTGTTTCAAGGTTTGACCAAGCGACGGCTCCTCTGAGTATGGATTTACTTGGGCCACAAGGATTTAATAGCAACAACATGGTGATTCCTCCTCAGATGCAGACACTAAACCCACTTTTCCACTACGATCAGTTCGGAGGGTGGAATCAAACACCATCTTTTGGAGTCCAATGATGTTATCTTGTTATCTTTTAGGTCTGCTGTTCTGATTAGGGTCTGCATTCTATTTGTTAGTCTATCTGCCATTGTTCTTCTGGAACCTGGACTTTGTAATTTTTCTGTTTCCCTCAGCTAAAATGCTAAATCTCCAAGTTTCTAAACACTTTAATAAATGCTTCTCTTACCTTTTTTTTCCATATTCCTTAGACTTGTCAGATTGTGGGGATAAGATAACGAAATAAAATTGGTCAAAGAAATCAGAATGACGAAACTTTAATAAATGGTTCAATGATAACAATAAGTAAATAACTTAAATCAGGGCTGGACTATAATTATGCCAAAAGAAGTAAAAACAGTTTGTATCAGAGCAAAATCAAACATGAATTTTACGAGTTGGATCTCATTGATATTCGGCAGTCTTGGTCTTGAATTCCTCCAGCAAATCCTCGATGCTCTTCACTGAGTGGGCCGCACTGTCTCTCAGCCGAACACTCACCTGAAAACGTTGAGTCCAACAAAACAAATGGTCTTGAAATGTTCAGACAAAACAAATTAATTAAGCACACTAGAGACTCGAAATAAGGAATATGCCAATCACTAACCTGTCCTGTCTTAGCCTCAGTTTCACCCACTACCAGTATGTAGTTGTACTGAGCAAGCTGAGCTTCTCGCACCTACACACACCACAAACGTCACTCAACTCAATATTAGGAATCACCAGCCAACCACAGAACGCAACTTGATCATGAACCCCAAAAACTGTTACCTTTTTATCGATTTTTCTGTCTGTTATGTCCGCATCAACATAGTACCCAGCCTCGTGAATTTTTTTCTCCACCTGTTACAATGTATGCGATATAAGAAAAGCAAATAAGTTGATAAGAATACAGTTGCTCAATAAAGAGTGCAGCCACGAATGTAACCTCTAGAGCATATTCCTCAGATTTCTTTGATATAGGGCAAACTATGGCCTGGCGCGGACTAAGCCAGAAGGGCCATTTTCCTTTGTAATGCTCCAACAATATGGCAAACATACGTTCCACCGATCCCAACACAGCTCTATGTATCATTACAGGTCTCTGCCTCTTCGCTTCGTCGTCAGCTGAGTATTCCAATTTGAAGCGATCCGGAAGTTGAAAATCAAGCTGATATGAGGCGACAAGAAATATACAATTAACTCCTGCTTTGACTTTAGGAAGCGAAAACAAGGAAAACTAAAAGAGTTTGGGACCATAACCTGTAAAGTAGCACACTGAAATTTCCTATTCATTGCATCAGAAACTGTGATGTCTATTTTTGGGCCATAAAATGCCCCATCTCCTTCGTTCAACTGCCATTTTTTTCCAAAAGCATCCAGGGCTACTTTGAGATCTTTTTCAGCTTTATCCCATGTTTCCAGATCTCCAAGGTACTTTTCTGGCCTCTGAAATTTTTTTAATTAACATGAAAATAATGAGCCATCGGGCCATATCACGCAAAGTCTAAAATTTGATAGATACAGTGAAGAAGACTTCAGATATAGTACCGTTGAAAGCTTTAGCTCATAGGTAAACCCAAAAATTTTGTACGCATAGTCAATGAACTCCAACACAGCCTTCACTTCATCTGTAACCTGCAAACAGATAACATTAACCAAAAAAAAAAAAAGTGGGACGAAAAGGAGCTCCATCATTGTCAGACATGAGTATATCACAAACCTGATCCTCTGTACAGAATATGTGTGCATCATCCTGAAATAAGTATGCGATCATTATATGCAACATGACACGGGAAAAAGTAATACATAAAAAAAAGTAAACAATGATATAAAATGTACCTGCTGGAACCGTCGGACACGAGTCAACCCACTAAGTGCTCCACTTGCCTCATTGCGGTGTAACACTCCAAAGTCAGCCAGTCTAATAGGTAACTCTACAGACCATATAAGCCGTAAAAACATGGTATCAGCAACGATAAACATTATCCATATTGTCCTTGACGATAGGTTACAAAGAACAAATTAAACTTTGGAGCAAAGTTTCCTGTCACAGAAAAAATCAACACCGAGTAATCCACTAGAGAGTTTAGATACTCTGTTATCTAGTGAACTTTTATTTCTTCTACTAATATCATTCCTAGATCTGTTTTTGATGATATGAAACAGCACTACAAGAACAGAGTCGCACCTCGATATGAACGAACCCTGTGTTGGAACATCAAGCAGTGACCAGGGCAATTCATAGGTTTGAGCCCGAACTCTTGCTTCTCAATCTGCATAAGGAACATTCGCAAAAGTTATTCACACGTAGTATAAGCCAAACATTGGCTTCTAGGGAGAAGCTTGCTAGAGTAGCGGAGTCAAGGGGAGACTTAAGCTTTCCAGGTACTCTTACATCAAACGTAAACATATTCTCCTTGTAATTTGCAGCATGTCCAGAAGTTTCCCACAGATTCATGTTGTACATATTTGGTGAAATGACCTGCCAGTGCAAGGTTAACTTAGTCATCCCCACTCATCAAGCAGATTAAATATCCGATGAGAGATTAGAATAACCTCTGTGTAACCCCTTTTCCAATATTGTTCCTTGATGAATTCCATCAACTTGTTGTATACACGAGTGCCGAGTGGAAGGAAGAACCAACTCCCAGGGCTGAAGCTCAAGGGTGATGAGTACATAGATATTAGTATAGTGAAACACAAAGAGGAAAACACTCTTTATTTTTTCGAACCTGAGTGGATGACAGAAGAAAAGTTCCTGCTTTTGGCCCAGTAGTCTGTGGTCATATTTTTTCGCTTCTTCTAGAAATTGAAGATATTTCTGCAACGAGCAAGAGAAAGTTGATAGATATCATGCATACGCAAGACGCTGCATAGCTGTCACAATATTTTAAGAAGTATAAGTACCTTTAGCTGCTTCGTATCCGGATATGATATCCCATAAACTCTCTGCAAGCTCTCACGCTCTTTGTTACCCCTCCAGTAAGCTGATGAGGCCTAAGAAACATATAATGGTCAGCATAGGAAAAAAACCTAGAATCTGCGGAGATGTAGCTCCTAAATATAGAGTAGCAATTTACCCTCAAACACTTGAATGCTTTCACAAATGAAGTGTTTGGTATGTGCGGTCCACGACACAAATCAACCAGAGGACCACATCTGTAGACAGTTATGGTCGTGTCCGCTGCCAATTCATTGATGAGTTCAACCTAGATAATTAACAGCAGAAGATGAGTCCAAACAACAAATTCAAAGGGGACATATATGAATGTGGGGTAAGGCCGTTAGGGGGAGCATTACAAATCCAAAGATACTATAATAAACACCATAACCCACCTTAAATTTATTATCAGAAAACATCTCAAGCGCCTGATCCTTCGTCACTTCAATCCTTTCAAATGGTTGCGCTTCCTGAGATGTAAATAGAAGAGAATCAGAGAAATAGAAAGTATGACTAAAAGCTGGGTGACATATTTCATTCAATTATCACTTGAAAGGTTTAAGAAAAGAAGCAAATAGTTACAGTTTGTATTGTAAGAAAGCTCCAAATAATCGAATAATATATCACCCAAAAGACGAAACAATACCTTAGCAGCTTTTCCAGCACCTGCTTCGATTTTAGGAAAGTGATTGTCGTTCAGGCCTAAGTCACCATAAAATGCATCGTAGTAGAAACCCTGCAATAACAACCCACTACAAACATCAGCTGTAGCCACCTTTGTACAGCATCACAGTGAAATACCAAGAACCAGAATAATTGTCTCCTCCTTTCTTTTTCTACTCTTATAGCCAATGAAACATTACACAAAATAAAAAACAGAAACTGATCGAGGACATGGTATACAAAGAGCAGACACTTTATTATGTTGAAATGGAGTAACAATTAGCACAAAACAAGCTGCTCTTACCTCCCCTCTCGTTGTACATGGTCCTATGCATAGCTGGCACCCATATTCCTGCTCGAGAGCCTGCACCACCAAGATCATATCCAAAGTAAACGAATCATTCAATATTTTAGCAAATTAGATAAGATTCAACTAAACACTCTTTACCTGACCAAGAATGTGTGCACTAGAATGCCAGAGAGTATCCCGGCCTTTGTCGCTATCAAATTTGAAAAGCTCAAGCTTACAATCACCTTCCAATGGCCTACTCATGTCCCAGAGCACATCATTGACCGCTGAAATTAGCGCCGAATTTGCCAGACCCTTTGAAATCTGCTCAGCGATATCCATTGGAGTGGTTTCCCATTTCTTCCCTTCCTTCACGTTCCCATCTGGCAACGTAATCCTAAATACACACCACAATAAAACCTTTTTAAGAATTGAAACCTTAGCTAAGCAAAACACTCTGATACATATAAACATCCACATCGTACTTGATCGGATCGTGCGGCAGCGACTTAAGCTTCTCGAGCTGATTAGCTTGGATCTGCTCGAAGAGCGTGATACGCTTGGGGATGACAGTGGCAAGATACGCCTCATCCTTTGGATGGTTAGCTGCCATTGATGGAACAGTGCAAAACGACGACGAAGTCGCAAAGCGAAACGGTAGAGACGAAGAAGAAGAGCAAGTGTAACGACGAATAGAGCGAGCCGATAGACGGAGGAGCATCAAATGGTAAGTGCGGTTGCCGTTGAAAATGTTTTTGTTATCTCAGTGAGGCTAGGGTTTTGTCATCAGGGAGGAAAAAAAAATTAACCGGGAAAATCAACACAAACCGAGTTAAAATCATTTGTTTTCGGTTTGGTTCGGTCAATAGCCGAAAACCCATTAGATCATTTGGTTTTTGAGACTAATTTTTGCAAGTCATGTTTGAGTTTGTGAGTTTGATTGTATACACTAGTGAGAATAACTCATGTTTTCCTTTACTTTAACAAGATAAAGAATTTATACACCGAAAGTGATACTACTATACAAGACATTTCAATGTTCCAAAGTCAATTCGAGAGAGGGTCGAAGGAGAAGAGCCGTCTTTGTTCATCGGTGGGATTTCTCAGCAATCTGCAGAATATCAAAGTGGCTGCAACAACTGATAAAAGAGACAGAACCGCGAGAAAGCCAAAATGCGAAGCATCATTCGCGGCTATGGCTACTCCGAGCATCAGAGATTCAGCTAGACTAGCCACTGATATCTCTGTTGCACCGATGAGATTAGCTTTTGACGATGGGATTCCGGTTTGAAGAATCTGAGCTCCCACAACGCCATAAGACATGTGACCTAGCCTCGATAATACCTACATTTGTTCCCTTTTGGTCAAACAAATTCTGTTCTACTACAGTTCCTGAGAGAGAGAGAGAAGAAGAAGAAGAAGCGAGCTTACGATCATGGACAAGAAGAAGAAGAGTGGGCTTTTCTGGGATAGAGAAGAGCTCCAATACACTGCAACAGCGACACCAAGGAGTGAAGCTTGGAAAAACAATCCTACTGCACCCGCCTGCATCGTTTTTAAACGCAAACGTAATAACATTAACCAGCTTGAACGCAATACATGCTTAAAATTTAAGAGAATAAATGGCGGGGAAAATTTGACCTTTAGAATGCCGAATCGTTTGACCAAGTTTGCTGATAAGAAAGTGGCAGCGACTCCCATCACAGCACATAATGCACTGAAACCCCCAATAACTGATGGATTCACACCTGTTGAAAAGACAGATTAATGACGATTTCGGGTGAGTAATCTAGGGAAAAAAACTCCCTTTTCGGTGTAACTTTGATATGAATCGTTGAGAACTACGGTTAAAGAAGCATACATCGTTGTGTTAGAAATGCAGTCATCAAGCTGCCTGGGGTGAGGACGATGTTGAAGTAGAGAAGGACATATGCGAGGCTAGCGGGAAGAACTGGCTGCTGAATATATTCTTTCCACCCAAGCTTGATAGCTTCCATGCCAATATCAACTGATGAACAAAGCAATTGTTACTTGTGATGTATAATGCTCGGGTCGTATTATATGCTTATCCCAGTATTTTGGAGTAAAAGGTCTTCTTACCAATACTTTTATTATCAGAACGAGGTGCTTCGGTAGCACAGTTGCTCTGGGAGCATTTAGGACGGTCGAGAACTCCAGAGGAGAACTTGTTGGTCAACCATATAAGAGCTGTCTGAAAAAAAAAAAAAAAAACATATTTTGTTTATCAGAATTGCAAGACACTTTGCAGGGATTATCACACACCGAAAAAGCACGCAATAAGATTGAAAATGACTATTCGGCAACTGGAACTGCTTCTAGCATTTGAGCAATGGATTATTGACGCAGTAATGCGAGTATGATACAAAACAGCATCACTCCATTGTTGATGACAAGAGTTTATCTAGGGGGAAAAAAGCCTAACCAATAATTTATAGGGCATCAGTACTTACCATCGTTGGCAAAGATCCCATCATTAGAGTGGCAGCAAACTTTAGGCAGGTCACAGGGTCATATTTGGATAGGAGAATGCCAAATAACGTCGTCCCAGCTATCTATTTCAGATTACAATTTTGTCATTTGATGAAAAAGATGGTATTCAAAGGCCACAAAGCAGATAAAATCTATAGAGAAAATTACTATACCTCGCAAAGCAGATCAATCCTGTTGAGGACAGCATTTGCTTGTGCAAGAGCAATTGGTCTGTTTATGCCCGCCAACTACCAAATGATAAATTAAATTACTTGAATCGGTCTTTCTTCTGATGAAATAGGTATTCTAAGGCATCACAAAGAAAACATACCAATACAACCCAGTCACGTTCTATGGCGACTCCAGATGCTATTCCACATAGTGTGTCAATGGCCCCAGCGAATATCAATGCAAAAAACCAAGGCTGGAGAAGAATTGATGACCCCAATGTGGAAGGAACCGTGTACGCATGAATTATCATTCCTGCAGATAGCACTTGAGCGGCTGCCTGAAATGTAGATACGACAAAATGTTTTTATAACACTTAATTCCGATGACAGAAGTTGAAGGAAAGTAATCAAGAAGTCATTTGTGATTCTTGTATAAAATTGTACTATGCTGAATAACTCGTCTTAGTTATAAAAATATTACCTGAACGACATTCAAGGAGATATATGTAGGAACTCTCGGACTATGATCCATAAACTTTCCAACAACTGGACCTCCAATAATTATTGCCAATTTGGTGACAAATCCCATGACTGCCACAGGTAGTAAGCTCGGATGCAGCATCGCAATAGCAGACGGCCAAGCGAAATTCCAAAGTTGTTCAACCAAATTCCCGACCAAACAGCTTGCATATAACACTGGTAAAGTCAAGTAAATGTTATCATCTTGGTAATTGCCATATAAAAACATCATTCACGGTCTCTAATATGATAAACTAGTGAGAGCTCTAACCATATAATCCTTCAGGATGAGCAGGCGTGGCTGCAAGTACAGTCTGCTCCTCCTCAGACAATACCTAAGAAACAGAAGAAGATTGATTGGTCTTAAGCATTACTGTTGAAAATGTTGGAAATTTAAATTCTTGACCAACAAAGGGAAGATGGCATACGGGCAATGCTGTCAAAACGGTATCTACGTAAGTACACTCGGTGAGTAAGCTCAGTGATTCAGATACAGCGATATTGGTATCAAGATGAACAATTGGAATTGAATGATCCTCAGGTGGAGCTGGCAAGTCCTCGTGGATTTCATCATCAGTAGTGACGAACTCGTGACATACATCTGTGTTTATAATCGAACACCTTGTACTAAAACTGTTTAACCTATCACCAAGTAAAGGAACAATTTGCAATTTAGCACAAACCGTAATGAGAAAATCGAAAAATCGTTACAAAAGCATATAAGAAGAATTCGAATGCAAAAACCTGCGAGAACATGAGGCTGATGAGCTGAGACTTAGCCATCTGCAAGAAGGGAAGCGATGGCGAGCTATAGAAAAAGCCGCCGGCGACAGAAAACGGGTTCTTTCGACCGGGAAATGAAATAGGAAATCGAAAGACGGCGATTGCCTGACCAGAGCCATGGAAACAACCATCCCAGAAATTGACTCCCTTCTCTTTTTTTCAAGTAATCCAACTTTAAGGAGTCGTTGTTCGTTCTCTTCGGCTTCTCCAAACTCATGCAGCCTCCCAAACAAAACTCGAATTCACCTCTAATCCGCTTCAAAACTTCTCTGGGATTTTTTCCCCTAAAGGCCTAATCGCCACTGAATTTGGGAAAAAGAAAATCCAGAGAGAGTATTTTGTTTTGAACTTCAAAAAAAAAAAAAAAAAAACCTTATCTATGGTGGTTCATCGCGAAGCACACCGTTACGAGAAGCTCAAGTGGGCAAAAGAAAGGCAGAGAGAGTTTGTGTAAGGGAGATTAGGCCACGTAGATTTATTTATACCCAATAATACATAGACACGTGGCCAACCGAATCATCCACGAGTGTGGTTGGCGACCAAAAATAATAGAAGAGCGTTTTAGAGAAAAATAGCGATCAAAGATAACAGTCCTTCGTTGTCAAAAAAAAAAAAAAGATAACAGTCCTTCATGAGTACAAACACAGTTAATAC
This sequence comes from Eutrema salsugineum, assembly GCF_000478725.1. Taxonomy (NCBI): domain Eukaryota; kingdom Viridiplantae; phylum Streptophyta; class Magnoliopsida; order Brassicales; family Brassicaceae; genus Eutrema; species Eutrema salsugineum. The sequence continues at coordinate 3,990,031 of NW_006256547.1, read as the reverse complement.
ACAGCAGTATTTAACAAGATTTCTTTAGAATAGGAGATAATTAAAAATGTAACAAAAGATTTATTAAAAAGGAGGAATATTAGAGATCCATCCATCTTGGTCAATGAAAGTAGAGGTTGAGAATCGTTGTTTACTGTAGAAAGACTGAAGTTTGGCAATCCATGGGACTCTTTTAGATATATCCGATCCAGCTCCTTTACACTCAACTTCTGCGTACGTGAAACTCATTCTAACAACAAAAAAAGAACGAATTTTAATATAAAGTTTTCACCATCACATATAGTAATGTGATTGATATATATATATATATAGATATGCTTACTCATGGCCAGCGTAGTGCCAAGGGTGCCAACCCTCAGGGATGACGACGGAAGCGAGATCGGTTTGGATGAAAACGACTCGGCTAAATGGACCATAGGCTCGTCCAAGATAGACATTGGTGGTCCCTGAGACACTGCCACGTAGGAACACGAACCCACTTGGGTCCGAAACACTCGTTCTTGCTTGAGCCGTTATGTACCCAAACGTCACTTCTGATGCTAATGCTCCCGCCGTTGCGTTTATATGACAATCCTGCCAAACATTTTATATATTATTAACTAAAATGTTAATATACACACACACGAAGAATCGATGGCGATGGAACGGATATAATATGTAGAACAAAACAGCGAAATATGTCGGCCAACCAAATATCACAGCAATATAAAGATTGTAATAGTCATTTAAAATGGTGTAATAACAGTATTATACTTGTTCATTCGATTGACAAAACATTATATTATACTAGCAAATTTTAAACTAATCTTTTCTATCATTTTGGATGACCAAGAATGTTATTCGTCTTAAGAAAAAAAAATTATAGTGGATAAAACAAACCTACATAATATTTCGTAATTTTATTTCCTACAACACAATAACTACAAATGCTTATGTACGCTAATATTTTCTGTCCAATGTTTGGATGTTTTCTCTATAAAAGGCGCCTTTTCCTATTCCTTTCTATCAACCAAAAAAGGTTTTCTGAAAAAGATTTTCCTAAAAAAGTGTGTCTTTGTGAGAATGTAACAATTCTAGTGTAAACAGTGATAAAGTTTGTTTATGCTACAGTATAACAAAAGTAGCAACCACACTTTCCCATTCAAAATCTGAAGTGCATAATCATATATATAGAGAGAGAAAGAGATTATGTAGACATATATACCTCGTATACAGATTGGCCACTGCCAAAAATGAAATCGATAGCACCTTCGATGTAACAGTCCTTGAAGTGATGTCTGCCTTGAACATCCCACAATGTGTCTTGTAAACCCAAGAAATCGCAGTTGTAAAACGCTGATTTATCGCCATAAACCGCAACCGCTACCGCTGGCTTTATCTGCCAACTCGGTTTACTTCGAAAACTCAAACGATTATACGTATTCTGCCACCAAACATATATTTATAAAAAATACATTATATATTAATGTATATTGTTACGTCAAAAAAAAAAACATAGTAGTATAGTCAAAAGATATAATGTGGTTGGGGTACGTAACCATGATTGTTAAGTTTCGGACGACAATGTGGGATGGATATGAAGTGAAAGTAGAGCTGACGTCAGTCGCTTCGTGAGCATCGTACGTGATGGTCGTGACTCTTTGTCCATCTCCTTCTACTATTATGCACGGTTTTCTCAACGGTATTGTCACCTTCTCTCTGCGTTATATCACAAAATAACATGTTATATTACTTTGCTATTAACTAATTACGATTCAACAAGTTTTTTAAACCAAAAACAATAAAGATTGAAAACCTAATTACTAAAAAAATCGAACGGATTGTGTGTAGCATCTATGTTTGAATTTGAGTTTTCTATAAAAACGGAAATCTAGACAAAAAAAATTTAGATAAGAGTATATATCTGTCTATGCAGAAGTGAGGAGAGACCGAAGATGAAGTGACATATTACTAGCTAGGTCATTATTTCTACACCAAAAACAGTTTTCTATCTTCTCGAAACAATCAAACTCGTGGTCGAGAACGCTGCGTTCTAAAGTTGGAAAGAAAAAAAAAAACAGCAGCGAGCTGGTCTTTTTACTTACACGTAGACACCTCGTTTTACTTTGATTTTGATCCACTGAGAATTCATGTCACCGACTGAATCAATGGCAGCTTGAACCGTACGGAATTTTCCTGAACCGGTTTTGTCGACGACGATTGTGCTTACGACTTTGTTGCCACAAGTTGAATCAGTTGCTGTCGACGATCCAACACAAGAACTCAGAAGCAAAGCTATGAAGATGAACAAAAAAGACATGTTTTGTTTGTTTTTATTTTTTTTGTTTTTGGTGAAAAGAAGTTAAGAAGACACAAAAGATGGAGAAGAATGAAAGTGTAATATAATTATGGTGAGGGTTGAATGATTTGTTGCTTTAAGTTGATAATGGTATTTTTCCTATTTAATGTAGAGTATATTATGAATCTAATCTTGCTCGTTATGGGAACCTAAAAAGATACTACTCTATATACTAAATTGATTGAACGTTTAAACTTCTTGAATTTACTGTGCCTAATTGAACTGCTGACTCTATTTTATCTTTATGAACTTTAACGTGATAAAACTGTTATGCCTGATGTAAATAAAACCTCGAATAAAAGTTTAAGCTAAAATATAAAGTTTAACACATGAGTTTCGACGCATTTGATTAATTAAATTGGTAAAACTTACATAAATTTCCATTTACTTCTATACTAGTAAATTTCCATTTTGTTAAAAAAAATTGAAATGAGAAACAAGTAAATTTACATTTTACAAAAATAGTACCCATCATTTAATTGTCATTCCAGACACAGGCAATTCCAGGATTTTAATAAAACAAAATAGTTAGACATTGTATAAAACTATAAGTTATAAAAAAAATATATAGGATTTTTTCCTTTTCTAAATGATAAAATATAACTAAATTAATTTTTTCTTTTAATTAGTGAATTTACTGTATTTAAAATCCACTACAAATTAATAAATTCTATTATGTGGAAAGATATGATTAAAAAAAAATTAGTTAATAGAACTCTCTTTCTTTTAGTGGAGATAAAATCAAGATTGAGTTCTATATTAGTTTTTTGTTTCCTTTTGTTTCTTAGGAAAGTTCATTTAATTGCTTATAACATAGTTAAACAAATCTATCATTTAATTGCTTACATAGCTAACCAAATTTAGATTTGAAATGTAAATTTTTATTTTATATACACGTACTATATAATGTAAAAAATCTATATGAAAATCATTTATAAAATCCAAATTATATTACACTCTTGAAAATTATATATCAACAAATAAAATTATAACTAATTAAATTTTAAAATATCCATTTACGTTTAAATTTATAAATATAATATAATGTATATAAACATGTTAAAATGTTGCAGATTTTTTTTGTTAGCCAGCTAATGGTTTATTGATTTTCAAAATCATAATCGCTGTTTACAAGAAGCTGAAAAAAAACTGAGATAACAATGAAATAGACACCATTGAAAGAAAAAAAAAAGCGTTTCAAGCTAAAGTATCTGCATCAACACTAGAAGAAGTTTTTTCTTAAAAAAAACTTAATTTGGAATCCATTGTAATGTCTCTGCATCAACACTGATGGCATAAATATTATGTCTAAGTTTTATGCTCGTGACGTTTCTGTTGATGATCTGGTTGATATTAAAATGTTGTGGATTCTGGTTTATGTTAAAAAAAAAAAAAAATACAACAATCAAACAAAAAAAGCATACATAATTACGTCCTATATGATACCACATACACTTAAAAACTTTGAAATCTTCATTCCAAAGTTTATATTCATATTCGTGCTTCTTCAACGACCACTTGACAATACAATTCCTTTTTTTTTCTACATTTCAAACTTAAGATGGTATATGCATAGATTCTGAATAGTTCCATCGACCCTTTGACGCATTTGCAGCTGTCTTAAAAAAAAACTTTGAAATATATGATTACATACTAATGCATAAGAAACTCATGTACACATCGAACGAAATTTACGAGTCATTTAATTGATTCCCCTTCATCATCAATGGATATACAACAAAACCCGAGTTTCATATACGATCTATGACAAAAAAAAATTTAAAACCCACCTTAACATAAAAATAAATATATATTAATTATTAACTTAATTTATCATATCAATTTGAATCTACTCACTCATTCACTTCCCTCCAACACCGAGAAACAAAGCATATGAGCGTCGAAATCCCAATACATACCAACCACCATGCCAGCCACAAGCCTCCTCCTCTTCACAAATTCTTCGATCCAAGATTCGCGCATAGCAAAAGTATTTTCATGCGGATACTTCCACAATGTAACACTGTGGAATGTGTTTGTATCGAGATCATTCACCGGTATTTGGAAAGAACCAATCATCACATTTGTGAGAGGCATGACATCTCGTGGTTGGTGTCTCAGCATAGCATTCCAGATTTGCTCAAGTGGAAATTGGAACTTGCCTCCGGTCCATACTTCATCGATTGACAGGGTTCTGATGATTTCCCAAGGGGAATGAGTTATGGGTCGGATCTCGATTTCTTGAGGACATAGTGGATGATTGAAATCTGTTGAATTGGCGTTGTCTTCTTCGTCTTTTGTCTGAAGGAAGGTGTAAAACAATGTTTTGATCATGTTTAAAGTAGTTAAGAAGATAAATTTTTACAAGTTTTATTGTTTCTTGTGCTTTAGTGGTGATGAAAGTTGGATGATTTGGATTGCTTCCGCTTAGGAGAACTCAAAGGTGATGTACATCTCAACTTCTCACTTAGTTCTAAGTTTTATAAACTATCCATGAGTAATTAAGGTAAATGACAGATGTTGTTCTATTAAGCTAAATCAATTGTTTGAAGAAACGTTGCTCATTTCTTATATAAATATGGTGAACCATCATCATTACTAAATTTTAAGTGTATATAGCTATATAGAGCAAAATCTTTTTTTTCTCTACCTTAATTTTTTTTTACTATCAACATCTTTTGTTATTTATGATCATATAAATAATTTATACTGTTTTTGGCAAACAATATGATTTAGACTTTTCTTTGGTTTCTTTTTCTAAAATATTCTTATAAAATTTGAAGGTTTATAGTTAAATTGTAGTCCAAAATTGGTCCTTCACTCCTACTTCATTTGTCCACTTTCTAGAAAACAATTTATGGCAAATGACTAAGCTTTTCTGATAAACCAATTAACAAAGATCAAGTTCAAACGTTATAACAATATCATCTGTATAACAGAATAAGATATAGCGATATGATATTTGTGCGATAAACGTGAATTTAAGCGGCCAGGACCATTAGATTAGTACCCAAGAGCCAAGAGCCCATTCTTTTTTATCACATTGTATCTTCATCCAAAATACTGTATATATATATATATTGCTGAAAGAATCGTATATTCTCGCGCTTAACATTTGCCTATTACAATTTCCAATAAGACAGAGACCATTACTATTTGTATCTTTGGCTTACATAGAAAATGAAAGCATATTAAAGAACAAATTTCCGGTTCGGAGGATTCGAACCTAAATTGCCCAACATAAAACATGATCAAAAAAGAAACCAAAAACTAAACAATTGATCGCGATTCGAGAGTGAGCATCACGCGCCTCCTTGAACACACACAATACATAAATTTCTCCGCCATTGCGTCATCACTAACATACGGTGGAAACAGAGCACAAAGAAATCCAAAACTTTCCGGCAATCAACACCGTTCACAAAAAAAGGAACAATCTTAGGGGAGATTAAGGTGAGATCAAAATCAGACGGTGCAGCCACAGAAGAGGAAGAAGAAACAGAGCATTGAGACCAACGCCACAGATTCAAAAGCCGTCACTACTTTCCATAAAACATCGTCGACCACGACGGACAAGAAACTCAGCTCCGGTCGACGCCAGCTCAGCCAGCGCCATCCCTCGTAACCACCGCCGGAAAACAACATCGGCTCAGATCCAGATGAACTGATATGGATCGGCCACCACCGGATTGCTGACGGCATTGGACCGAATCTTGATTCGACAAGCAGCCAAGTGAAGTGAGTTGTCTGTGTAGTTTCTAATGTTTATGTTAAGTGTCAAAGTTGTGGCTAATTGCGGAAAAAGGAAGCTTTTTTATGGCGGAAATGATGGGCAGAGAAACAGGGCGGAGATTAATCTAAAGTGGCGTTACATTTTTCATTTTTCGAGATGTGTGGCTGTGATTGGATATACATTGGAATCTATGGTTTTGAACCTTTTTTTTTAATTTCCGAAAAGAAAAGGAGATCAGTTCGCTCCATCATTGTGGCTAGTTGAAATGTGGGGAGTACTTAAAAAAGAATTTTTAAAACAAGTTTTATGTTTAACAAAAAAATACACATGTTAGGGGAACTAAACAATTTACAAAGATCATCCAAATATATTTTTGCTTTGTTTTATCTCTAAGAACATTTCTAATGAGAGTATTTTATTGGATATCTCGCCATTAGAGTATTGAAAAATAAAGTTTGAGAAAAGGTAAAAAAGTTGGATTTTATTTTAGAAATTTTGGAAAATCCATAAAATACTCTTGAAACACTTGAAGGTTTCTTTTTTTTAAAAAAAGAAAAAAATAATTTAAAAGACTACTATTAGTACTGTTGTCTAGGCCTTGACAAATTGTTGTCTGGGCTTTGACAAATTGTTGTCTGGGATCTGGAGCTCGAGAGGTTCGGTAACTCCGAACTGAAAACCGGACGTATAAAAATCCGAACCTAAGACCACACTCTCCTTTAGGGCATCATTATACCCCAAATGAGTTTCATAACAATATTTTATCACTAAACATAGATTAGGAAATATTCTTAAGAAACTTAATAGTTTTAATGGTGCATTGCTAAAATCGTATTGAGTTTCTTATAAAAAATTTTTTTTTGAATAAATATGTTTTATTTATGACAAATATAATTATTTGATAACAACATTCATAACATTAACACAATTGATAGAAAATTTTGATTATTAAATAAAACATATGATTATTAAAAAAAAACATAGGATAACTCAATTAATTGGATAACTTCCTCCAAAAGTTTGCCATATATGTTCAACCAAATCCAATTTCAATTGATGATGAATTTTACTATCCCGTACTCTTAGTCGAGCAGCCATCATATTAGGAACGTTTGATGGCATATTCGTAGAAAACGTATTATCGACACTACCACATTGGCTTCCTTCTCCTTGTTCGAAATCTGAAACATCAAGTAGATTGTATCTGTCTCTTTCGTCTTGTACTATCATATTGTGTAGTATGATGCAAGCTTTTAAAATCTTTCCGATTTTAGCCTTATCCCAAAAAAGAGCAGGATTTTTAACAATGGCAAATCGAGCTTGCAAAACCCCGAAAGCACGTTCCACATCTTTTCGGACAGACTCTTGACGTCGAGCAAAAGCACGTGCTTTTGCTCCTTGTGGAAGTGGAATTGATTGGATAAATGTTGCCCACTTTGGATAGATGCCATCTGTTAGATAGTATGCCAGATTATATTCTCTTCCGTTGACCGAGAAATTTACTTCCGGAGCTCGACCTTGTATGATATCATCAAAAACAGGTGAGCGATCAAGCACGTTTATATCGTTTAAGGTACCTGGAAGTCCAAAAAACGCATGCCATATCCACAGATCATATGATGCAACCGCCTCTAAAACAATTGTGGGTTTTCCTGAACCTCGTGAATATTGCCCTTTCCAAGCAGTAGGGCAATTCTTCTACTCCCAATGCATACAGTCGATGCTTCCTATCATTCCGGGAAATCCACGCTGCTCTCCCTTATTAAGTAAGCGTTGAAGATCTTCTTATGTGGGTCTTCTTAAGTACTCATCACCGAAGGAATTTATTATTCCATCAACAAAATGTTCCAGACATTTACGACTAGTACTCTCACCAAGTCGGAGATATTCGTCCACCGTGTCAGCTGCACTACCGTATGCCAAAAGACGACTAGCTGCTGTACACTTTTGAAGAGCGGAAAGACTAGACCTTTCGAGAGCATCTTTCTTCTGTTTAAAGTATGGAACTTCGTTGGAAAGTTTCTCCACAATATGCATGAACAAAGGTTTGTTCATCCTAAAACGGCGTCAGAAATAATTTGCAGGATATGTAGCATTCTCACTAAAAAAATCGTTCCATAATCGATTATGGCCTTCTTCGCGCTCTCTCTCGATGTAAGCTCGTTTTTTTCTTGACATGGGTGCCTCTTGATGATCTTCATACTGATTGCTCAGGTTTTCATAAGTTTGATCAAAAACGTTTTGGAAAGTTTGATTAAAAGAATCATAGAAATATTGATTAAAAGCATCATCAAGTGATCCTTCATTATTGTTATTGGATGATGAAGCCATAATAACAATAGAAATAGAAGAAGAAGAATAGAAGAAGAATAAGAATAGAAACAATTAAGCAAATAAGAAAAATATTTTGGAGAAGATGATATAGAGAACAACAATAAAAGAAGAAGACTAAAATATGTTTGTTTCCTCAAACTGTTTATTGCAATTATATAGACAAGCCTAGATAATTTTTTATATAATTTGTGGTGCTGGAATCCAACATGTGGTGTCAAATGACACAAAATAAAGAATAAAAAGACATGAACAACATGACAAAAAGCTTGTGACCGTTCTTTGTTTTCTTGTGCCCACCACCATTGCAATTATGTGCCGACCCAAACTCCTTTTGCTGTAAACCATTCCCTGAAATTAAAAGCCAATATGAACACGTAAAGGAAGCATGACCACACGTAAAATTATGCCCTTAAATTTAAAAATACTCAGAACTTTCAAATACATAAACAATCATTCTTAAACTTGTTAAAAAAACATAACCGATCATTCTTACACTTGTTAAAAAGTCTTAAAACAAATACTAAATTACACAACAACAAGTTCATAGGAAAAGCCATTATCAATACACAAGTAAAACAAACTTAAACAGAAATACATAAACTAACTTTTCGTTGTGCAGGGGAAGCTTCACCAGGGCTTGAAGGAACTGCTGTTGTGTCTTCGCCAAGGCTGAAGACACCATCGCCTTGACTGTTAAGTAACTGGACGAAGTTACCACTTTGCGAATATGGATGTGGTGAGTTGAAGTCCATTTTTGGTCGACGAAGTAAATGAGAAGAGAAGCAGAAATGAGAAGAAGGAAATGACAAGAAAAGCAGAAATGAGAATAAGGAAATGAGAAGACAAGTTGAAAGAAAGACTTGAAACAAAGACCTGAAAAGAAGAAGCAAAGTTGAAAAAAAGACTTGAAACAACAACTTGAAAAGAAGAAGCAAAGTTGAAGAAGCAAATAAGAAGGAGCAGACGAAGCAGCAAATGAGAAGCTGCAAGAAGTAAAAGCAGATGAAAAGCACCTGCTTTTATTACCGTGAAAGGGGAAAGAACATTCAAGCTCTCTCTAAACCACCGAGACATGACATCTAGCTAACCAACATTAACAATGCATTCAAGAGACAAGCCATTTATTATGCATTTACCAACATTCAAGTTCTCTCTAACCAAACAATTACCTAAGCCTAACTAAGCATTTATTACTAACCAAACAAATCACAACAACGATCAAACCTTAAAGTAAAACCAGAACAGATATGGTGTAACAGCTGTATCACCTTCTTCCCTCAGCAAGTGAATACCATGTGGTAAAGTCGTCATCTTCAAGACCAACATGTCGGAAAACGCTGTAGACCTGAAAAAAACTGCAGAGTTGCCAAACTAAGTCATATTTGTTCCAAATAAGAGCTGGTTAAGTGCTCTCAATGAAATTACCAATGAACTAACACATGAAAACGAATCTGTGACCAAAGATAGACAAGAATGATGGCCAAGTTCATATCCACAAGATTGATGGAGAACATATATGTGTATATCTGTTCAACTTCAAAGATCAAACCGAAATTTATACCAGAAGAAACACAGAAAGATACCAGAGAACTCCCAAATCAAACAAATCCTAGAGAATATTAAAACCCAAAACGATCAGGCGATCAAAAGAGAAAAATTGGTACCCGACGTTTCAAGGTGGTGGGATCATGCCTAGACCAGAACAAATCAAGGAGTGACTCATAGCTACAGTCTTTGCCAGACCATAAAAACATAGTCTTCGTCGTCTCTCTCATGCTCTCATTCGTCTCCTCTGCAAACACCATGGAATCATCACTCTCCAAATCTTCACCAAAATCAACGAAACTTCTTTCTGGTACACTCGTCTCCAAGTTCGAGTAGGTTCTATCTCTGATCGCCATCTGATTATTCGATTCCGGTAGACTCGTCTCCATGTTGTTGCTGATGGTTTGGGTTTTTACGAAAGTATTCATAGTTTGGACATCAGAGACGAAGAAGAGATCCAACATTTTACTGGAAATCAACTGAGCAATTTGGGTATTTATGAACCTAGACCAGAACAAATCCCGGTGCCGGAGCTTCGTCTTGGGGACCCTGTGCGATCGGAGAACATCGGATGTAATTTGGTGGAAAAGAGGATGCGTCGATGAAATTTGGTTCTTCGTCAACATCGGATGTATCGATGAAGGAGAGTGGTTTATTTGTTAAACCAATACTTTTATGTCACGTTGCAATAAGAAACACTCTTATTTGTTCTCAAATAAGGATTAAATTTTGCTCTTTACATTCATTTTTTTATTTTTTTATTTTTTTTAATTGCTTAAAAAACCAAATGAGTTACTGCGATATTGATGCTCTTAATCCTTTTGCTTTCCATGTTTCTTCTCGATTTGTCTCTTATGTCGACATTGTCCCTTAAACACAGCCTCCATCGCATAATCCAATCAATAAAGTTATTATAATAATATTCCAAACATTTTCCTATTTACAAGTTTGAACCACAATTTTGGGTACTATCTTCTCCCTTTGTTTTCTGTCGGATGAAATAATGAAACATTTTCAGCGCACTTAACAGTTAACAATCTTTATTATTCTTTGGTGGCAAACAACCTAAACATTAAAAAAACAAAATTATCCACATATATGAATATAAAACAATTAAAATTACGTGGAATGCTTTCACTAATTAATGCATTTTGTTGAATATGTTCACTATGCAAATGGTACCAAATAAATGGAGAAACGTGGATTTACATATTGCTCCCATTTTTTTTCCTTCGGTTCATTCCTAAGTGTTTATGAATAATTGTCTTTTGTATTATATTATTGTATATTACAACTTCATCGTACTGTTGGTCGGAATCATTTAAATAAAAACCGTAATTTTGGAATTTTAGTTTAAAAACTTGTTTTAAAAATTTTCAGGAAAAAAGAAAGAAAGAAAGAATAAGAACTTATAGATGATAAATCATATATTGTGTTGTCTACGTCATATCTTTCAAGCACTATGATCAAATATGACAAAGTTTGAAAGATACCTCAAGGCTCAAGTGTTTGACGGATCAGTTTTTTTTTTTCCAATTCATGGATTACATTTGGTCTTTTTGATATCTTGAAATCTTGAAGTCTTGAACAACATTGTCTGGTGTCATGGTTTTTAGTTAATTAACGATTCATTTAACCTAGAGTGATCCAACTAAATCAAGATTCAAGACCTATCCTTTACCTCCTACGTAAAAGCTTTTAGACATTTTAGCATACTGCTTGATAATAAAATGTAATAGTGCTAGTAGTCAAACAACTTAAACTATTTGGTCAATCTCAATTTTCCCACCATTATTATTTGATTCTTCACTTTTGAAATAATTTTTTTTTTATATATTTTTTAAAAAAAATATTTTTGGGAGAAAATTCTCCTATTTCGCTTTTCTTTCTCTCCGTGGGTCTGCAAAAGCCGAGCAATTCGGAGGGAAATCATTTGTTTATCAAAGTTCAAAATCCTTTACATTTTGTTCATAAAACAATAAATGTAATAACCCATAATTAGTGGAAAAACAATAATCAAGTTTTTTTAAACTAAAAATACTTATAATTTTATATTTCCAGATGTATCTGTCTCACTCACATCAAATAAGCCAAAATTCATTTATTCGAATTCATTGACTGCGTGTTAGCCCCCTTTACGTGTTTCTCTTTCTCTCTCTCCTCTGTCACGGAAGAAACTTAACATGAAAATTTGATCTTCTCGGACGATTTTTTTCCCGAGAAAATTTAACCCAGAGGACTACGCTTCTGTTGAACTCTCTTCCCTTTCTCAATTTCCACAGCAATTCGTAAAGTCGCCGTCTTTTTATCTCCTTTGCTGTTTTTTCTTCTTCTATATCCCTAATTGTCTGAAGATTTTTTTAAAACTATGATTCATTAAAAGTTCTTAAATGGTCAACTGTGTTTTCATAAGTTTGCTAATTATTTAAGATTTGTTCACATGCATGGAATATTTTTTTATTTTTGCTTGTTCTTCATTTCAGAGTTCTGAGATTTGATCTGGTGCTTGAAACAGATTCACAAATTTTATGAGAGATTCGAGAAAACCCTGATGTCAGATTCCGTCAGAACGACGGTGGATCCACTTCTGAGAGATTTGGATGAGAAGAAAGAGAGTTTCCGGCGGAACGTGGTGTCTATGGCGGCTGAGCTAAAGCAAGTGAGAGGCCGTTTGGTTTCTCAAGAACAATTCTTTGTTAAAGAAAGCCTTTGTAGAAAAGTAAAGTCCTTTTTTTATTCTCCGATTGATTCTTCCTTTTTGGTTGATGCTTTGGTGGGGTCAATTCAATTTTTGGGTTTCTGATTTTTATTTGTTTGTATCAGAGGAGAAATGATTTTTGTTTTTTGTTTCTTCTTGTCATTTGTTGTTTCCTTCAGGAAGCAGAGACAAAAGCTAAGAACATGGAAATGGAGATCTTTAAATTGCAGAAGAAATTGGAAGATAGAGATTGTCAGCTTGAAGCTTCAACTTCTGCTGCTGAAAAGGTTTAATTTTTACAGACCCTTTTGCTCTACAATATTAAGACTCCACATTTGATAATTATATCTGAAAAGTTTGGGGCTTTGAGAAATGTTGTTATATATATTGTACTGAAAAGTGTATGTGGTTTCAACTTTCTTAACTAATCATTAGACTTTGGTATCTATTAGATCATTGGCCCTTTAGGTCTTCAGTAAAAGTAGATGAAGCTGAGTGTGGAAAGTTTGACTGTGTTTAAATCTCGAGTATATAATAATAAATGTCTAGTGAAGCTTGACCTATTCAAAAAGATTTCTTTGAATGATTTTAGAATCTTAACTGGGTCAATGAAAAAAAGCTGATGTTTAGATAACAAGGGTCTCTAGTTTGGCCTGAAAAGTTATATTCTTGTGATGAAATGCACGAATTGGATCAGTTCGCATTTCTGAATGTAAAATCTGAGATGTGCAAATGGACAATAATACTGTTGTTAAAACGATGTTAAGTATCAATTACTATGCCAAAAAGTTCTTTCAATGCAACTCTAGAACCATTACTTTCTTGAGCACTCAATGCATTTATCACAACTCGGTGATCGATTGGTTTGCGTTGCTGTTTACCATTTTTTTTCTTCTGAATTTATTGACCGAGTTTGGATACTGTTGAACATAAGTTGGCTTTAGTCAGTTAATAACATAATCCAAGACTCCTTGAGGTAGTAGGGAATGCGTTATTCGTTCTAAGGATGTTATTCTTATGTGTGTTTAATCTTATTTTGGTAAAACAGTTTCTTGAAGAATTGGACGACCTGAGATTGCAGCTAGCTATAACAAAGGAAATTGCAGAAACAAGCGCTGCTTCTGCTGAATCCGCACAGCTTCAGTGCTCAAGGTTAACTGAGCAACTTGACGACAAAACACGTTCTCTAAGAGAACATGAAGACCGAGTGACTCAGCTCGGTCACCAGCTTGATGATCTGCAGAGAGATATAAGGACAAGAGAGTGTTCTCAGGAACAGCTGAGAGACGAATTCATGAGAATCGAACGTGAGATAACCGAAGCTGTTGCAAAGTCTGGGAAAGACACAGAATGTGAGCTCCGGAGACTTTTGGAAGAGGTTACTCCAAAGAACTTTGAGAGAATGAACAGGCTGTTGGGGGTAAAAGACGAGGAGATTGCAAAACTAAAAGATGAGATAAGGTTAATGTCAGCTCACTGGAAACTCAAAACTAAGGAACTTGAATCCCAGGTACAGGATCCATATCTCTGTCCTTATTCTTGTGTTCTGTTATTGTTGGATAGTTTCAATCTTTGACTGATAAATGACCATTTTTTCACCTTTGGAAAAAACCAGTTGGAGAAACAAAGAAGAACAGATCAAGAGTTGAAAAAGAAGGTACTGAAACTGGAGTTTTGTCTGCAAGAAGCTCGTAGCCAGACAAGAAAGCTACAGAGGGTAAAAATTCCAACATTTAGCTCTTGTTTATTTACAATGAGAAACAGAATGGTTTACTTTGATGTTTGATGAATGGAAACGCAGATGGGGGAGAGGCGAGACAAGGCGATAAAAGAGCTAAGAGATCAAATTACAGGAAAACAGTGGAATGAATCAGCGTCTGGGGAGAAACCAAACTTTTGGGATACTTCAGGATTCAAGATCGTCGTGTCTATGTCGATGTTGATATTAGTGATTGTCTCCAAAAGATGAGTCCTTATGTTTCTTTGATCTTGAACCATTATTTTTGCGTGTAAATGCCAGTAGTTGCAGATAGTGAGATAGAAGTAGATGATGTTGAATAATATTTACACTTTTGACTTTTGAGGTAAACAAAGAGAGATCTTACAGTTTTTATTTGCGTATTTGTCTAAAAAAAGATATGCCAACTTCCAATGGAAAAAAACAAAATATTTTTTCTCTCAAATGATACCACATTTTTTTCCCTTAGAATAATTCTAATTTTGGTATAAAAAAAAGTCTCGGCCATTGTATAGCCCTATTTCTCAGCCCAATTCTCAGCCCAATTCTCAGCCCAATAACGTAACCGCCATATGTTAATGTGTTTCGTATTTGCTAACTCATCATTTTTGGCAATCTGTTCAAAGTTTATTAAACTCAGGACTCTCTGCATCCATTTTCTATTTTCTGGGGAAATTGATTACGTTGTAAAAACCCTAATCCAGTATTGCTACAGAAATTTGTCGATTCTCGGGATTTTGAATTCATTGACGAGCTTCACTAGTAGCTTTTCGAAGATGGCGGCAAGAGATCAAGCAATCGCCATTAACGATGCTGTTCACAAGATTCAGCTGGCTATGCTCGACGGCATCACTGATCAGAAGCAGCTCTTCGCGGCGGGGACTTTGATGTCTCGATTAGACTACGAAGATGTCGTCACTGAACGCACTATCGCTAAGCTCTGCGGTTACCCTCTCTGCCGAGCATCACTCCCTTCCGATGTTTCTAGAAGGGGGAAATATCGGATATCGCTCAAGGAGCACAAGGTTTACGATCTACGAGAGACCAGAAAGTTTTGCTCGGCAGATTGTCTTATTAACAGCCGCGCGTTCTCGCGGACTTTGCAAGAGGCTCGTACCTCGGAGTTTGACACGGTGAAGCTCAATGGGATTCTGTGTTTGTTTGGTGATTCCAACGTGAATGATTCTTTGGATGTGAAAGAGGATTTAGGATTGTCTGAGCTTACGATTCGGGAGAGCACTGAAGTGAGAGGCGGAGAATCGTCTTTAGAGCAGTGGATGGGTCCTTCTAATGCCGTTGAAGGTTATGTTCCTTTCGATCGAAGTGCTAGCAAATCCAGAAATGGCAAACACGGTAAGTTTGATGATGACAACTATCCATTTGAGCAAATGTTTCAGTTTCCATAAGATAGAATTTGAACGGGAATTAAACTTCTTGGAAGAGAGAAGACGAACCTAACTGATGTTTATTAGTTCTAACTAGACGTGTTATCTGTATGATTTCTTTCCCAGGTTTCTATGTAGTTTGGTCTCTGTCTCTTGCTGCTTATAATATTAGCTTGGTTTTGGCAGATTTCAAGGCTACTCAAAAGAATCAAAAGAAGCACGAGGATCCGCCTTTGAGCGAGATGGATTTCACTAGCACAGTTATCATTTCTGATAAATATAGTGTTTCAAAAAAGCTTCCACCACAAAAACAAGCTTCTCCTGCAGGAGAATCTGAGGACGGCCAAGGGAAAACAATTCCGAAAGAACAAACTGCAGCTCCTCCCAGAAAAAAAATTTCGAGTAAGCACTAAGGAGCTGATAAGAGTAGTAGGACTTACGAGTTACGACCAAGATATCTCTAAGAAATGTAGCTGTATATGTTACTTATTCTTGCTTAAAGGTATTTAGCTGGTATCATGTTTGATTTTATTTATTCCTAGGGGAGCCTGAGATCTTGTGTTGGCTGTTAGCCCATTTTTGCTGATGTGTGAGGCAATAAATACCGTTGTCCATGCTCTCAGTTTATCTGGATGGTTTTGAATTCTACTGTGCATGTGCAGGGTTTCGTCTTGAAAAAGAAAGGGACAGGAAGAATTCTGGGTCTGAAGGGATCGATTTTGCAAGCTTTGGGTTTGATGGGATGGGTTGTGCGACCTCTGTTACAAATGATGATTACAGCGTTGAATATAGCGTGTCTAAGCAGCCACCGTGTTCAACAGAAGACCCTCTGGGTGGCCAATTGAAAGGTGATCTTCAGACTTTGGATGAGAAAAATGCTCTAACAGGATCCTCCTCTGGTTCTAATTCGAAGGGTTTGAGGACAAAACCAGAAAAATTGAGAAGGAAAGTTGTTGAATTCCATGCTGCTACTTGTACAGATGGTGACAAAATCGTTGCAGCTGAATCTTACGAGGGACTCAAAACCCATCAGGATGTGTGTTCTTCAAGTGAAACAGTGACTAAATCATGCCTTAAATTTTCTGGCTCTACGAAGCTTAATCGTTCAGTTACTTGGGCGGATCAGAATGATGGCCGTGGTGCTCTTTGTGAGGTTAGAAACAATGATATCAAAGCAGGTCTTAACCTGTCTTCTACTGATACAGAGGATGTCAATAGTGTATCACGCCTTGCGTTAGCAGAAGCCTGCGCAACGGCATTGACCCAGGCTGCCGAAGCTGTTTCTTCGGGAGATTTAGATGCAAGTGATGCCGGTAAGTCCATAGAAGGTGTTAATTATGCTATGGTACGCTTTATGTGTCCATACATTGTGGAGTGTAGACTTCCATAAGTTCCTGAATTTTGCACTTTGTCATGTATTATATATAGCTGCAAAAGCTGGAATCGTTTTGTTGCCAAGTACGCATCAACTAGATGAAGAGGTTTATGAGGAGGATGTCGAGGAGGAAATGGCTGAAGAGGAACCAACTCTTCTGAAGTGGCCAAATAAGCCCGGGATTCCAGATTCTGATGTGTTTGACCGTGATCAATCTTGGATTGATGGACCTCCAGAGGGCTTCAATCTAACCGTAAGTTTCTTGTAAGAATATATACAGACTCGCCCAATAGGAATTGGTGGAACTAATGTCACTGGTTCACTTCCTTCCTCAGTTATCAACTTTTGCTATTATGTGGGATTCACTGTTTGGCTGGGCATCATCGTCTTCTCTGGCATACATATATGGGAAGGATGAAGCAGCTCATGAGGAGTTTTTATCAGTTAACGGGAAGGAGTACCCCCGGAAGATTATCCTGGGAGAAGGGCTTTCCTCAGAGATCAAGGAGACAATTGCTGGGTGTCTTGCTAGAGCTTTACCTAAAGTTGCCACTGATCTCAGGCTTCCAATAGCGATATCCGAGTTGGAAAAAGGACTGGTAATGATGCTCTGAGCCTTTTTTATGATAAAATTTCATTGGATTACCAGTTATTGGTCTAACGAGGAAACTGCAGTTCTAGCTGAATTAGTGAGCTAATATTTCCATCTATCTTTGTCATACGTATTAAGTACCTTTAGAAAGAAAATTTTATTATATAAAGGACGGGATCATAATTGAAAATCCAAGCTCCTTACCAACTTCCACATGAGAATCTCATCTCAAACTTATGCATAGATGTGGTTGTGATATGTTGATGAGCAGGGAAGCTTGCTGGAGACAATGTCGTTGACAGGGGCAGTTCCGTCATTTAGGGTTGAACAATGGCGAGTGATTGTTCTTGTGTTCCTGGACGCGTTGTCTGTAACGCGTATTCCTCGGATTGCGCCTTATATATGCAACAGAAACAACAAGGTTAGTCATAGTTAAACTTGAAGATAATAAAGGTGAAATCAATCTGATAAGTTAATTTTGATATGTGGTTTGTGTTTGGTGAAAGGTTTTGGAAGGAAGTGGAATTGGAAATGAAGAGTATGAGACAATGAAGGATATTCTATTACCACTTGGCCGTATTCCTCAGTTTGCTATCCGAAGCGGGGCGTAGACAAAAACCTTTTGTTTAGGTTTTATTGGTAGAAAAAGAAAAGAACAACTGATGCCGATGTTATTATAAGAGAATATATGAAAAATCTGATGTCAGGCTTTGGCTTGCTTTTTGTTTTTACTTAGAACAAAGATTTGACGCATTTCAATTTTTTCCAATATGATGATATAATCCAATGGGTCAGGCTGAGACGCCGTGTTTGTTCCTTCTGTATATTTTTTTGCTTTCAATGAACTTTTCAAGCCGTGATTAATGAGTTGTAGTTGAATTGAAATTTCAAATTTTTCTGGACTCGGACTTGTCTTTAGTCTAAGATCTTTGATTATTGACGGTGCGTTCGTGAGTTTCTCTGTGCTATGCATGTGAGAATTATATTATGATGGACTAATTTTGTTTCGATTATTTACTTCTTTCTTTTGCATATATTTTCCATGGAAAATTTTGTTTCGATTTTCTAAGGTAGTAAAAAAGAACTTTTTTTTTTTTAAGAACTTGTAATTCAGTCCATTGTTTGTTGTTAAACCTTGTTTCACAATACATTCACATCTCGTCATCTCCCATTGTGTCTCTGGAAGAATTGTCTAAATATTTTATGTTCAACTTTATTTAATGTTTGTAGGGATAAAATCCAATAATTGGGTGAATTATTGGATTTTAGCTTACTAGATAGGGTCTCTCACCTTACAAAATAGGTCGTTGATTAGTTTGATTTTTCTTTTTTCTCTTTTCTTTTTCCTTTTCTTTTTTTCCCTCTCCGACACGTTTGACCCAACGGCCCATTTTCAGCTTGTGGTCTCCTTGGTATATTCTTGTACCCATATTCATTACACATGTAATTTACTCGGTCAGAAAATGATAATAATTGGACTTATATAAACTGCTATTGCATTGAGTGTTTTTCTGCTTAAAATTTCAAAGAAACATACGATGGTTCTTTTATTAGTCGCATTAAGATAATGGATTTTACGTGTATTTTCCACAATCCTTGTCTCTCTTTTGTTTTTTTTTTGTGAGTTGGGGAGTAAAAAGTTTGAATGGTCAAAAGAGTCAAAACTCAAAAAGAGGGAAAAAACTAAACCCAACGTAACTTTAAATAATCTTATTGCTAACCTCGAAGACTCCATTATTTGTTTTCATTCTACTGTCCAATGTTGTATCAGAGAGCCTATCAATATAACACTTTTAAATTAAAATAAATATAAAATGTCTCCAACGCATTATATAGCATACGCCTCACGAGAAGCCAGCTTTAGAGATTAGAGAGAAGAAACATAACAAAATAAAATAAAATAACTTCATAATTCGTCTCACCGAAAAAATAATAAAGTTGAGAGAAAGAGAGAGAGATTCATCATCAAACCCACAATCCCTCCCTTAATCGTACGGATCTCTTCCTATCTTAATTCTTCTATCTAAAGATCTTCTTCATCTTCCTCGATCTGGGACTTTTGGTTTTCATCGGTACGTTTAAAGATCTCTTTCTTCATTTTTTTGTTTTTCTCTTTTAATGCTGCTCATCTCAAATTCTGGGTCTCTGTTTCTTTTTGTAACTACCAAAATTTTAGGGGTCTAGCTCTAGATCTGCTTCTATGCAGTCTTATTCTTCATGAACTTTCTCCCCCCATTTTGATGGGCTGATTCCGGTGTATCTGCGTCTAGATCTTCTTACTTTGAATGCTATGGTCTTTTGAAAGTTGCAATTTTTATAGTAAACTTTTTATTCTTCTTTTGTTTTTTTCCTTCAAAACATTCCTATTAGGATTCTCTTCTTGTTGCTGTTATCTCTTGCATTTTTCTGGTATCTAGTGTTCTAAAATTGTCGTTAAAGCTTGTTTCTTTTTGCTTAATTCAAGTGTGCAAAAATAGTTTGCTTATCTGATCATTTGAGTATCTTTGTGTATGCTGTGTGAATTTTCCCAACTCTATTCAAAGTTTTAATTTTATGTGCTCTTTAAGCTTGAAAGAAGCTTTTTTTTTGTTCTCCGTTAAAAATGAATTTCGTCCAAGTGTTAATTTCGTTTTCTGCCATGAACTTATTAAACGACTGAGTTCTTTAGTAGATTGAACAAATTTCGACTCATCTCCATTTCCTCGGTTAGAACACTAATGTCAAAAATTGCTTCTTTGTTGTTTATTGCTGCAGGCTGCGTGTTTGATTCCGTCGAGAGCTTGAAGAGTGAGATACAGAAGGAAACTTTATTTTCTAGCCTGAAAATGGCATCCGTGGGCATAGCTCCTATCCCTGGGGCAAGAGACTCTACTGCGCAAGCTACTGGTGTTGATAAATTGCCTGAAGAAATGAATGACATGAAAATTCGAGACGATAAAGTAAGTTTTGATGCGTTCTATTATAAAGTTTCTGCTCATAATTTTGGTATGTTCATAGAAATCTAAATGGATTTTGATTGCTAGGAAATGGAAGCTACAGTGGTAGATGGCAATGGGACAGAGACTGGCCACATAATAGTGACTACTATCGGCGGAAGAAACGGCCAACCAAAACAGGTTTTTGCTTCTTTGCTTCAGCATAATTATGAAAAAACTGGTCTTCTTGATCTCTGAAGTTTTAGTTGAATCTTTACATTTTTTTCGTTTGATTTTGATTTTCTCAAAATGTGAATGCAGACGATCAGCTACATGGCCGAGCGAGTTGTTGGACACGGATCTTTTGGCGTTGTGTTCCAAGTGAGTTTTGTTCTTTTATCTCTCTCCCTTATGTAATAAATGATAATTATTCGATCAATTGGCTGAGTTTGGATTCCTTTTCTGTTTTTATATGATTCAGGCGAAATGTCTCGAGACAGGAGAAACTGTTGCAATAAAGAAAGTTCTACAAGATCGGAGGTACAAGAACCGTGAGCTACAAACCATGAGACTACTTGACCATCCGAATGTTGTGTCTCTGAAACATTGCTTCTTCTCAACCACTGAAAAAGACGAACTTTACCTCAATCTGGTTCTTGAATACGTCCCAGAGACAGTCCATCGTGTTATCAAACACTACAACAAACTCAACCAGCGAATGCCTCTCGTATACGTCAAACTTTACACTTATCAGGTATCATTTACTGCCTTTGTAATTGATTTTAGAGTTTCTGTAGATCACTTATCGGTTTCTTCTATGTTTGGCAGATTTTTAGGGCCTTATCTTACATTCACCGTTGTATTGGCGTGTGTCACCGTGACATAAAACCTCAAAACTTGTTGGTATGTAACTGAATTCATTGTTTGTCTCGCTATTCCAGAATTTCTTGTCTACTCTGTTTTGACACTTTTGCTAAATTGTTTTCCATCTATGATGAAACAGGTAAACCCACACACTCATCAAGTAAAACTTTGTGATTTTGGAAGTGCAAAAGTTTTGGTGCGTTCAATAAATCTCTTCTGTGTATATCTTTTATTATTCAGTCTTGTTGATCACTGTAGTAACTCCTGAAAACAGGTAAAAGGAGAACCAAACATCTCCTACATCTGCTCGAGGTATTACAGAGCACCAGAACTTATTTTTGGAGCAACCGAGTATACGACAGCCATTGATGTCTGGTCTGCGGGATGTGTTCTTGCTGAGCTCTTGCTTGGACAGGTAAAATGCAAGAAAAATCTAATTCAAACAATTCTGTTCTACACAAACTGGAATTCTGTGAATTGACAAAATCCAACATCCACTCATGGCAGCCATTGTTCCCTGGTGAGAGTGGTGTTGATCAACTTGTAGAGATTATCAAGGTATAAGCTTTGCACTTGTTCTCTTCAATAACAACTTCTTGTTTCCAATAATTTTGATATCAGATTTGATGTAAATGTTTTATGTTTTGCATTGTGTAGGTTTTGGGAACGCCTACTAGGGAAGAAATCAAGTGCATGAACCCTAATTACACTGAATTCAAATTTCCTCAGATTAAAGCTCATCCATGGCACAAGGTATAATTTGAACATTTACATTCATCAGATAAAACAACATGTTCACTGTTTTCAGTAGTAGTTACAGTCAGTTTGACATATCTTATCATTCACAGATTTTCCACAAACGCATGCCTCCGGAGGCTGTTGATTTGGTTTCAAGGCTTCTTCAATACTCTCCCAATCTACGATCTGCTGCTGTGAGTGTTACATTCTTCTGTGAAATCTTTTTTTTTTTTTTTTGTGTTATGGTCGTTGCATTTTCATTTATTATTTATCTGACGTTCATTTGCTTGAATTGTAAATATGGTGGTCATAGCTCGACACGTTGGTCCACCCATTCTTTGATGAGTTAAGAGATCCGAACGCGCGTCTGCCTAATGGACGTTTCCTTCCACCGCTTTTCAACTTCAAGCCTCACGGTACGCCATTTTCCTTTTCCTTTATCTTCTTTTAGCTCCAAAGTTATCTGTAAAAATTATTTCTTGTGGTTTTGGAAACTCTAGATATATAAAGGGTTGACTAACGTTGTCCTCTCATTGTTTGTGAAACAGAACTGAAAGGTGTGCCTGTGGAGATGGTTGGTAAGTTAGTACCTGAGCATGCGAGGAAGCAGTGTCCTTGGCTCGGTTTGTGATTTCCTCAAAAAAAACCCTAAAAATGTAGCACAAACACACCACTTCTATGAATTGCCTCTCTCTCTCTCTCTCTCTCTCTCTCTCTCTCTCTCTCTCTCTCTCACTGTATCCACAATATATACCCTTTGTTTGTTGTATGAGTAGAGCAAAAAAAAAGAGTTATTACTGTGGGTGGTTTATAATGTAATACCATCAAGTATGTTTAATCAAGAGACTGGTTACCTTGTGCGTTTTGAATCTTTCCTCAATCCCCAAATCATCATCGCCATTGCTGAACAATCCAAACCGAACTAAACCGGAAAACTATATATGTACGAGAAGAATCAAGAAGCCTTGCGCGTGCAAGTCACTTCCCAAACTTGGCTAAAAAGCTACACTTTTTATGCAAGTCGTCGTCGTCGTCGATCAACGGCGGTGATAAGATTAAGAGAAGATCATGCCGTCGGGAAAATATTACTGCGATTACTGCGAAAAGGAGTTTCAGGACACTCAAGTCGCTAGAAAACGCCATCTTCAGAGCAAACCTCATCTTCGAGCTAAGGCCCTTTGGTACAGCTCTTCTTCGGGTCTCTCTCTCTCTCTTTTCCCTCTCTCTGGTTTGCTTCATTTCTTATGAAACGATTTTTAACACTTTTTAAAACTCCTTAGATCTTAATCCACAAGTCTCCAATTTTGTGCCCAAGGGTGTATGCAATCGCTTCGTTACCTCGGTATGTCTCCAATCGATTTTGGATGGATATTTACACGATTTGTTCGTATTTGTTCGTCGATTCCTCTGTGTTTTTTCTCCCTCTGTTCATCTTCCTAGCAATTTCTGGATGTAAAGTCTTGCTTTTTTCGTTTATCTTACCCCAAGTTTACATTTTCCTTGTTTGTGGGTTTTGTACCAATTTGATTCTACCAAATACTTCATTGCGTGTATGTGTAATATCATCTTTGTATTCCTGTCTTTTCCGTTTAGATATGATCAAATCTAAACTCCATGTGGCTGTGTATTTTCTTAATGCGTTTTTGCAGAATTTTTGTCCATTCGGAGATTCTTGTAGATATATGCACCCCAGCAACATTCCAGGAGACACAGGTATGTCAAAACTTCAAAACCAGCTCTGTGATTTGGTCTCTTCTTAAAAACTCTAAAAGAAATCTCCATTATTACGCATTCTAGTTCATGTCTTGTGTTGCTTCCTCAAAAACTTCAGCCTTTGTTATACTAAACTCAAATGCAGGACTCACCAATAATACACAAACTCATGCTGGCTTGCCTAACCAACACATTGAAGGAGCTTTTCTAAATCGTATGCTTTCTTGTTTTTCTCAATCTTTAAGCATAATAACTAGTCAAACATATAGAAATCTGATGTTGTAAGTTTCAAAATTTGGTCCAAAAAAACAGGTGATTTCGTTAACGGGAGACAGGGAACAGGTTGGTTCGATCTTCCGCCATCTCTGAAACCGCCTCCTGAGCAAGGCTATCCACAGCTTCCCTCCATCGACTGGGGCTAGAACTACTACTCTTTCTATATTTTGCTCAGATTCAACTTTGATCTGTAAACAGAGGCGGACCCATGCCTAATAATACAGGGTCAAGTACATTTTTAATTTTCATGTTTAACATTTTGTAATATATCAAAACGTTAGTATGTTTCGTTGCATTGTATCCACTTAAATGCTATTCAAGTTGTTTTGGTTATTGGAGTTTGGATAAATCGCGAAACGAGATTTTCCTATTATAGTGATAGGGGGATAGGCCTAATAGGAGAAATCATGGAAGAATCTGTTTGAATTTAGAAGAGGAAGAACACTAAAATCTTCCCAATTTCCATGGTCGTCGATTATTTTGCTTTTTTGGACAAAGACAAGACTTGTTAACTTCAAAGCTATGCCAAGTCAGAGCTGAGTGTATTCGATTTGATGGGACCCACTATTCGGTAGGTTGGGTCAAAGGTTCAGAGTTCTAAGACGTTTAGGAACATGCACCTGAGATTGGGAATCATTCAATCTTAACAAGGACCAAAATTATCATCAAGTTTACTTAAAATTGATATGTCTTCAAATGTTTCATATATTTGCTATAAACGTTTCTCATATTTCCAGTTTTAAATGTTTTAGACAATCTGTTGAAAAAGTCTCCGGTTGAAACATTTGCTTTAAACGTTTTAAACATTTCCAGTTTTAAATGTTTCCAAATGTATTACATCATTATAACAATGTTGCCCATTTAGAGGTTTTGAGTGAGCCAAAAAAGGCATTTTTAGCTTTTGAGACGCACTAAGATTGAAGGAGAGCTCTCAACCAAAATGATTGTTTTATTCGATTCACTTATAAACGTAACAAATTAGGAATTTATGAAGACCATCGTGACATCCATCCACGAACCAACAACAGTGAATAGTGCCACTGTTACTTTATTACCGACCTTGTAACGTTTTAGGAGACATGTAAAAGGGAGATTTGAACAGGCTATTCGAGCAAAGGAAATAGAACAAAGCTTAGTTCTTCTCATACATCATTACCGTATAAGAAGTTTATAGCTGAGGAGAGACAGAAAGTGAGAGAGAGACAGAGACAACTTCACTTCTTCCAATCTCATGAAAGCTTCATGGTACCTAAACCATGATAACTTTCAGGATGATTCATTCGCCCAAAAAGCTTGTTGCCCTGGTGAACATTATAATACATTAGTATTACACAATTTACACTTAGTCATGTTGCTTTAGAGGCAAGTGTTCTAAAAAATGGGACAATATGGGACATTATATTCCAACGATGATAGCTGAGAAATTAGAATGATCAGGTTTACTGTAAAGAAAAGACTATTCAACTAACAAAATAATTTACCTTAATCAACCAGATAGAGACGTGCATCTGAATCCTTCTCTCACAAGTTCATTAACTGCGTCCCTGAGCCTATGATAATCCTCAGGTTTATTGTAAACTTGAAACGAAATGCGCACATATCCAGCGATCGCATCAATCTCTCCTTCCCCAGGTGGTCTAAAGTAGATCGGAGTCTCAACTCTGAACCTTTCTCTCAAAAGGGTTCTAAGCTTCAAAGCATCTGAATCACTCGACACTCCTAAGCACACAGGCAATCCAACCATGACCATACTCGCGCACATCTCAGGAGGACAACCAAGCTGAGTCCCCCATGACTTAACCAGCATTTGACCCATCTCAACCACAGACTCATGATTCCTCTTCTTGATCCCATCAATCCCACCTTCAAACCGGTTCACAAACTCCAAGATCGAAGGCACAACCAACTGAGCACTATAATCTCTAGTCCCAACCCAAGAGCTCTCAATGGCCAAACCATTCCCATACTCATTCGACACAACGGGATGATGCAAATCAGCAGCACAACCATTCTTCGATTTCCTACAATACAAGAAAGCAACAGAAGGCGGCGCGAAAAACCACTTGTGAAGATTGCTCGTGTAGAAATCAGCACCAATCTCCTTCATGTCAACATCAACACAGCCAATCCCATGAGCAGCATCAACAAACACCTGGTCAACACCTTCTTCTCTGCATATTTTCACAAGCTCTTTGATTGGAATCACAACGCTCGGCATAGAAGTCACGTGATCGATCAAAGCTAACCTAACCCTCCTACCATTCGCCTTCCCTGACTCTAAAGCTTTCCTAAACCGGCCGACGATTTCGTCAGCCGAGATAACCGGGAATGGTAACAGTACCTCGATGACCTGACCTCCGGAGCGTGTGACGTACGCTTCGACTGATTTCTTAACGGAGCCATACGCGTAGTGAAGCATAACCACCGCGTCGCCTTTCTCGAACCGTCCTTCGCGGAAGGCCCAGGCGGTTTGCTGGAGAACAATCGCGGCTGCTGTGGTTGCGTTATCGACGATTGAGACCTCGTCTTCGTGTTCGGCGTTGATGAGTCGCTTGATTACGGCTCTGGATTCGGAGATTTTGGGCTTGAGTTCGTCGAAATAGAATCGATCCGGCTGGCGGAGGAATCGGAGCTGCCAATCTCGCTGGAGAGCGAGGATTGAGGAAGGACAGCAACCGAAGCTGCCGTTGTTAACACGCGCGAAGTCCGGATCGTGATGAGAAAACTCTGATTCGATCTCAGAGGGAGAAATGAAATTCGACGATTGTTGTGGAGGGGAGATTTTGGGGCGTTTGGAGAAATCGGAAACAGATTCGACGCCGTTGGAGGAGGAATATCTTTTAGTGTGACGGTGGAGATAAGAAGCGGCAGCCTCTTCCGGCGGAGACAGAGACGCCATGGATTTTGACGAAAGAGAGCTTTCGAGTAATCAAAAATAAAAGATGAAGAAATGGCTGCTTTCATTAAATTTTTTTTAAAGAGGATAAAGACAAGTGGTGAAAGTGCGGTGCCACAACGACATGGGAAAATGGGCAAAAAAAAAAAAAAAGCATTTTGTTGTGTAGCCACCCAAATATCACGTGACTGGCACGTGACAAGGAAGATATCACCTACCAAAGAAACTTCACTCACGTGTTAAATGGTCTTAAAAGAGCAAGTTTAGAAGAACATCTTCCATTAATGTGGTGGTAAAGAGACAAAGATGAACTAAAATTACTTTTTAACGGTCAGATTCTATATATAGCCAAAAGAATCTATATGATTAACAAACAAATTGAAGACAGTGTTGTTGCCCATAAATGGTATGTGTTCTGTTTTAGTTTGTGAATGGAAGAAACATAAAGTACAATATTCCTGATCATGATGTAAGACCTTAATCTTCGTCACTATCGTTGCCAAAAACCGATGCAATCGCTACTTTAGGCTTCTTGATACTGCTCGTAGGTTGGCTCTACAAAGATATCGAAGAAGATAGTTTCAGTGATCAGTGGACTAACCGGTCCTAGCCCGTAAATGGAGAGCGTGACAAGGTAGAGTATATAAAGCTCATAGATACCTTTGATGTACTGCCGCTTTTTGAAGAAAAGCCAAACTTCAATGTTTTCCTTTGATCTTGAACAGCAAGTGGTTGCGCAACCGTGGTCTTAGCTAGTGATGAAAGTTGGACATTCTCTAAGTCTTCTTGCTGATTCTGTTGCAACTGCTGTTGTTTACGAGCATCAGCCCTAAGAAGTCAAAATAATCAAACTGGGGTTAAGTCTTAAACGCGTATACAATCTTTGTAAAAGGAACAGAAGCTAAAAGAAGAGTCGTAGCACATTTTAGTCATCTCCCTCTCTTGACGCTGCAGCTCTCGCTTCTTCCTATCATCGCGGCTGCTAGTACCGTGCATTTCTTTCATTTCTTTGAATCTCTGCGTAATGCCGACAAATTGGTGTCTTAGTGATGGAATAGCTATTAAAAAAAGAAACAAGAAACAAGGGATTTAAAGAGTATTTGTTCACCTTCTTGTGGTTGTGATCGTATGAGCTCAAGTGACCTTCAAACTCCATCACCGTTCTATACTGTTTGCTGCAGAGTTCACAATAGAAGACTTTACGTATCTCTTTTACATCGCTCTGGATCTTCTGCTCACGTTCTGCTAGGACCTGGATTGTCATAATTGGCACGAAGCGGGCAGTAGAAAGCCACCAACCAGGTAATAAAAAAACTGCACACTTTTTTTCTTTCCCCTTTACGACATTACAAGTCCCATCTGCTCTTTTGTGTATCGAGTTTTCAGAAAGCTAAAGGCATCGTTTCCGAGTATGTTTTGAGCGCATACCTCCCGTTTCTTTGCGATTTCCTCTGTCTCCTCGATCTCAATATCAAGTTTCTTCCGCTGGATGTTTTCCTCTGCAGTGAAATAATCATCTTCTTCTTGTTTTCCTAAACCGAGTCTTCGATCCCTGATACCGGATTTGATGGGCTCCGTTATGCCTAAGTAGTAAAATAAACAAAAAAAAACAACACAAATGATCAACGTTGAGGAAGTTCTATAAAACACTCTATAATAACCAGTTGTATCCTGGATTCAAGCCAACACAGACCTTGCTCTTGCTTTCCGAGACCTTTTCCTTTCCAACCCATTTTCTGAAGAAGACGAAACCCAACATTTGATGATGATATCATTGTGTCCAGTGATGCTTGCTCCACATCCTCCCTGTGTGTGATTGGCAATCGAAACTCTTCTGCCAGCTCCTCAATGAAAGACTCTTGATTCATCTATACGAGCTCAAGGCAACAATGTTTATAAGCAAAGACCAAAACACAAAGACTTCAGTTAAAAGAAACCAGTGTTGGATTTGTGAATTGACCTGAT
Source organism: Eutrema salsugineum (assembly GCF_000478725.1). Taxonomy (NCBI): domain Eukaryota; kingdom Viridiplantae; phylum Streptophyta; class Magnoliopsida; order Brassicales; family Brassicaceae; genus Eutrema; species Eutrema salsugineum. The sequence continues at coordinate 3,960,926 of NW_006256547.1, read as the reverse complement.
CCTTCTCATAAATCCGTTTCTCTCTGCTACTTGCTTCCGTCTTACTTTCACGCCTCCTAATATCCATTCCGCTATTCGACTCTAAACTCAATTTACTGTATTAAGGCCCACGAAATTAGGGTTTCTGTGTTATTACAATCAAATCGATGCTAACTAGATACGATTGAATCCCTAAATAGTTTAGGTGAAGGTTCTATAAGATCGAGAATTAGGGTTTCTCAATCTATGTGCTTTAAGATCGGAACAAGAAAAGAGGGGAAAATTACGTCTAGACACGAAGCAGGGAGGTGAAAGCACTATTTGATCAAAGGGGAAAATTGAAGAAGCTTACCTGAGAGAGAGAGAAGCGGGGAAGAGCGAGGAAGAAGAAGAACAATGGACGCTTAAGTTTTTTTTTTTGGTTTTAATAGGCCCGGAACTTCTGAGGATTGGGCCCAAAACAAACCAGTTTGAAAAAAAAATTGAACATGATAATGAAAAAAAAAAAAAATCTATCATCGTTAGTTCATTACATTACGAAATTTTTCGAACAACTAAATAACAAAAAAATAAAAATTATAGGGGTGTCAACAAAAAAGACAATAAAAGCCGTACAAGTAATGAAAAGGGTAAAAAAAGGAAAGGTTTCTGGCACAAGTTAAGGATTACCCATTCTGTTTCCTATAATATAGTTGCATTTTTTTTTTTTTGCTAAAGTATAAACTGCAATTTCTTCTGATGTTTATTATAAAAATATTAAAAGGTTGAAATTTTCATTAGTTCATAGGCTTAGGCATGATAAAAAGATGAGTGACTTACTGACTTTTATAATGGCTCATAATGGTGGTAGTGAGCTTAATGGATAACTCTTACTTTCAAACATATACTATCTTTAGAGTATGCCAAAAAAGGTAAAAACTATAG